>NC_084490.1:8978188-9306799 GCF_030035675.1 Rhineura floridana
ACCGGCCCTGGCGCCATTGGCCTGATCCCGCAGGGCTCTTCTTATGTTCTTACAAGTCTGAGATGGGGGAAGAGGTGCTCTTTACAATGTGTGTGTGTGCTTACTGCGGTGCTTCCATTTGTGGATCCTCTGCTATTGAAAGCATCCAGAATTCTGTGTCGAGGATCAAATGGAGAACAATCACACTTGATTTGTAGCAGTTTCCAGAGGGCTAGCCCACCTAATCTGTTGCTGAAAAAGCAAAGAAAGAGCCTTGTGGCACCTGAATGACTTAACCGATTTTATTGTGGCATGAGGCAGGGATTGGAAGCCGGTAGCCCCACTGGATGTTGTTGGACTCCAGCTCCCATCAGCCCCAGCAAGCATGACCAGGGATGATGGGAGTTATAGTTCAGCAACATCTGGAAGGTTAAAGGTTCC
This sequence comes from Rhineura floridana, assembly GCF_030035675.1. NCBI lineage: Eukaryota > Metazoa > Chordata > Lepidosauria > Squamata > Rhineuridae > Rhineura > Rhineura floridana. The sequence continues at coordinate 8,978,609 of NC_084490.1, forward strand.
TCATCCCTGGTATAAGCAGTTTTTGGATTACAACCCACTTTGTTAAACCTGTGAAGTGTTAATCCTGAGTTGCTGGTATTTATGCACATGGAGGTGGTGGTGGTTGTAAACAGAGAGGTCATAGGGAAATAAAATGCAGAAAGTACAGGCAGTTACCGTTATTAATGTGTAGGTGTTGACACAACGTTCTGGCATTGGTAAGCTAATTAGCACATGCAACGTGATAAAAACACAATTATCCCAATTCAAGCCACAATTGGGAACTGATCTGTTGATTTTGCAGCCTTGTACTTTTGTTTTTTTATATGCCCATCCTGGCCCAGACCCTGTACATAGGGCACAGATATGCAGGACAATAATATTTTTATCTTGATCTGGAAGACTGTATGCTGCTGTAAATTGCTCTATTCTTTCTGTGCAGGAATGCACAAGCTCTTCACAACCTGAGGTGTATACAGAGAGGGCTGTGTGTATCTCTCTCTCTCTCTGTGTGTGTGTGTGTGTGTGTGTGCAGGATATGACTTTGGCTGCATAATTCAACTCCTTGAGATTCTTCCCTTTTATTTTTATTTTTTTTCAAGTAAGTTTCATGCCCTTACTGTGGCAGGCTTGATGAAGGCAACACTTGGTCAATCTTAGAAGCCAAAGGCGTCGTTGAATAATTTTTCAAGAGTCAAAGAAGGAGGGCATCATTGTTCCCTACAGCCACTTGGTATTTATAGATGCAATTATGCAAAATAAGGTGGAATCATGCAAATATGCTTAAGTTGCATAATTTATGCAAGTGGCAAAACACAGCTTTTCTTTGGGTATAGTTTCTGATTTTATTTTATTTTTTACTTAATATATACACAGCCTTTGGTACTGGAGGGTTGTGGGGAAATAGTTGCGTAAGAGAGCTTGTACATTTAGAATTGTCTGGATACATATGATTTCTACCCCTCCCCGTTACGTAAGTTCTTGCGCAAGCCACTTGTGCAAGATTAACATCTACGCATGCAGGAGCCTGTTTCTATGCACAGAACTGTTTTAAAAAAATATTTTAATCCTAGCTCTTGAAACTGATTTTTTTTATTTAAAGAATGAAAGCAAAAAGCAGTCCATTGTGCAGAGCTGCAGATCCTGGAATGAGAAATGAGGTGTGTGGTGTCCATTGAAGAATGGAAAAATGAAGTGGCTGAGTGGTTAAGGCGATGGATTGTCAATCCACTGTGCTCTGCACGCTTGGGTCCAAATCCCACCTTTGTTGACGCTGAACTTTTTTGAGGGGGGGGAAGGGCTATAGCTGAGCAGTAGAGCCGCTGTCTCGTTTGCAGGTGAAAAGTTCAATCCCCAAAATCTCTAGGCAGGGCTGGGTGAGACTCCTGTATGAAATCCTGGAGAGGTGCTATCAATGGGTGTATATACAATTCTGAGCTAGATGGAGCAGTAGTCTGACTTGGCATAAGATAGCTTCCTATGTTTCTAAACAGTTTGTGGAAGTTGAAACACAAACCTATGCCTGTCTGCTTGAAATAAGCCCTACTGAGTCTAGCGGGGCTCACTCCCAGATGAATGGGATTGCAGCCAAAGTGTCTGTCTGTGATAGGGATGGGCGTCTTCCAGATGCTGTCCTACACCAGCTCTCATCAGCCCCAGGCAATATGGATAATGGGCAGAGGATAACGGGAACTGTAGCCCAGCACGTCTGGAGGGCCACAGGGCCCCATCCATGGTCTCAGTGGACTATTTAAGGGATGACTGTTCTAACAAACCAGAATATTGTGAGATAAGGTCAAGTTGGGTTACAGCGTTTTTTTGGAGGGGAGCAAAGTGGTGTCCCCCCCTTCAGTGAGCCCCTTCAGGCATCAGGTGGCGGCAGGCACTGGGTGGCAGACTCTAGCTGCCATTTTAATTTCCCTCTGCCCTGGATTGCTGCCATGTCAGGGGTATTATGGGAAATTAAAAAAGACCCTCCACCCATTGCTATTCAGAGCACTGGGCTATATCTATGGTCTGTTTTGGAAATTTGTTTGTTTGTTTACTGCGCATTTGAACACCTTTTAAGATAGCATCACCCAGTTTTGCATGATGGTTCCTGGGATCAAGGTGCAGGTTTTCCTCTGTGTTTGGATGCAGTTGGGCGCCATTTTGGATCATGATGGCGGAGTGAACCTTTCAAAACAGCACTGATTTTAACCACTGATTTCAAAACTGCAGTGGGTTTTTTGTTGTTGGTTTCATAGAATTCCCGAGCAACACCAGGTGCAGGTCTTTGTGTGTGTATGCCACTGTGGCCCAGAGCAGGCATTAGCAGTGGGTCATGTCAAGGAGTTGGGGTGGAGCTCCAGCACTTTCCCAAGGGTGCCAAATGCCAGTGGTGGCCCAAGATAAAGGTATGTTTTGTGAGGACCGTGCATTCCCTAAAAATGAGAAGAAAGGGGGGGGCTTGAGGTTCTGTGAAGGCTCTTCAGGTTTTTTTTTTTTGAGGGGGGAATAATAATGATGAAATCTCTCCAGCAGCCATTGGGCAAAATTCTTGTCAAATCTAGAAGGCACAAGAGCCAGTGATGAGGGTTTCCTGGAACGTTTTGAATTGGGGAAATTCCTCATGCAAATTAGAGTAACTTGCAGATAGTTGGCATTGGGGAGGGGATCAGTTTGTATCAGAACATTTCCTGGTGGCCTAGAGCAAGGACGGAGAACCTCAGACTCAGGGGCCAAATGCAGCCCTCCTGTCCTCCCTGTCTGGCCCCCAGGACTCTCCCGAGGCTGCATTGATCAGAGTGTTTTTAACCTGGTATGCTTCCTTGAACTGTGATAATGCCCCTTGCTTTTCTGGATGGATGATCGGAGAGGTGCATGTGTGTAAACTGCCTAACTTTTGTGTGGCTGAAATGTAGCCTGTTGCACAAAACGTGAGAGGCATGTCTGTTGCCGTGTCCGCTTCTGTCTCTAGCTCCACCCACCACTAACATGCAAAAGGCTCCCTGTGAGGAAATGAAGCCCTTGGGCTGAAAAAGGGTTCCCCACCCCTGCCCTAGACAGTGATCTAATTTAGCATGTTTGTTTTACTTGTACTTAGTAAACAAAGCTAAAAACGTTGAAACAGCCAAGCTTGCCTAATATTGTATTTGCAATGGGCATCCATTCGTTTTACTAATAAACTTACCAAATGGGGATTTTTTTGTTGTTGTGCAGAAAAATAAAGCACTAGAAAAATGTCTGTTTTCACCGTGACAGGGGCTGATGCGAGTTCTAGTCCAACAACATCTGGAGGGCGCCAGGATGGTGAAGGCTGTCCTAGTTAGTATGTCTGGTGCTGTGATCCTCCCTTCCTGCTTTGGTGCTATGGGCAGAATATTTGGTTTAGACTGAAGAATGTCCAGATTTGTAGCCTTGCACAGCTGTAAAGCTCACTGGGTGATCTTAAGGCGGGCCCCTCATTGTTTATTTATATTGAACAAAATTTGTATGCCGCTTGATTGTAACAAAACCTTTAAGCATTTGCAAGAAATATTTTAATTATCAATGCAAGCAGATCAAAACAGGTAGTTAAAAACACTTAAAAGACTATTAAGGTCGGCAGTAAACTAAGAAGAGATTAAAACAGATCAACATCTCCGTGTCTGCTTATAGGCTTGTCTTAACAGAAATGTTTTAAGCAGGAAGAATACAGTGAAAGTGCTTGCCTGATGTCAATAGGCAGGGAGTTCCAAAGTGTAGGTGCCACCACATCATTATTTCTCTAGGGTTCTTGTGAAGGTATAAGAAGCTTAAGAGTTGCACAAGTTGCTTTCTGCTTGACGTGCGTGCATTGCGTTCCAGCCGTTGTCTAAGTGCTATTCAGTTCCTAGTGAGAGCTCTTAAGTATGTACTTCAGGCTGCAGTCCTGTATCTGGGAATAAGCCCCACTGAACCACGGGGGTACTGGCTTCCAAAAATAAAAATTAAAAAATCCACAGAGTTGCACTGTAAGGCCTCTCACTGAAATTGATTGGATCAAATGCTTAAGATTGGTTGGAATGTGCCTGTAGGTATGGTTTCATAAACTGATGATGTAGTAGGGATACAAGTTAAGGCTCTCATTAATGCAGGGAATATGTGTGTTTTACATTAAGGGTTGCCACCATTGTGCCCTCCAGGTTTGTGGACTGCAATTCCCATAATCCCTTACCATTGGCCATGGTGGCTGGGGATGATGGGAGTTGTAGTCCAGATACAAAAAAAACCAGGAAGGCACTACATTAGCTACCCCAGTTTTATATATGTTGGGGAAGACCTGTAGAGCATCTGCTTTGTATACAAAAGATCCAGACCCTGGCATCTCCAGGTAGGACTGCGCGACACCCCTGCCTGAAACAATAGAGAGATGCTGCCAGTCAGTGTTGACAGGACTAGGTTAGATGGACCGAAGGGTCTGGCTCAGTATAAGGCAGCTTCCTGTGTGTTTGTGTGGACTTGTCCACATGGGAGTTTAATGTGGATTTGAAGCTGCTTGTGTCTCAATCTTTTTTGTGTGTGTTTACACGATGCCTTCTTCTTCCAAGGGTCATCGTGCACTTCCCCCAAATTAAATCGGATTGTACCTATTTGAGGATAATTCGAAAATGGGAAATGGCCGTGCATCAAAGCGCTTTGAATCTGTGGTTGTTGCACAGTGTGACTCAGAGAAGGAAGCCCATGCACAACCCAGACGGAAATGCACCTAATTATGGTAGCCACTATGCTGGCTATTGAAGGATAATAATGGGTAATAATAATAATGAATGATAATAAAACAAAAATATGGATCAAGTGCCAGCTTGAAATATGCTGAGCGCAAACATATTTGCACAGAGTTTCATGACTAGGCTTTACCTGATCTGGAAGTTGGGAACTTGACCGCTCAAGCAGTAAGTTGAATGTTATTGGTTCAGTTCCAGTTTAGATTGAGCTGCAACTGAAAGTTCTTCTGGTTTGGTTCCAGTTCAGGCCGATAAAGGTTCAGCAAGTGGTTTGGCAAACATAGCCAACGAGTTCCAGTTCATATGATTTTTTCACTGATTTGAACTGTGAAGAAAGTGATGAATATTATTTTGGATTCTAAGATAACCCCTAAATATGCATTATATATATATTCTCTTTTTTGTGTTACACATTTTTAAAAAAACAATTTTTAAAATTTTATTTATATTATTATCTTGTGCCAAGAAAACCAATGTTCTGAATAAAATGTCATTAGGATTTTTTTTTTTTTAAAAGCAAGTTGGAAACTAGGGCTCCGAGACAGCCAGTGAGGTATAGTGGTCAGAGTGTCAGACCAGATGAAGAGAGACCTGCGTTCCGTTCCTCCCTCAGCCATGAAGCTCAGTAACTGAAAGTGGGCCAGTCACTGTTTCTCAACCTAACCTACAAATGCAAAAGTCAAGGTAGCCTATAGAGTCTAAAACAAATCTATTTCCGTGCACTGAACATTCAGTTTTAAAACAATAACGTTATAAAAGCAATTGTCATAGCCAGCAGTGACCAGTAATTATGTCTCCATTCACAATACACATTAACCAACTGCTGTGCATGCAAATATATTATTCAGTGTGTATACAAAACATACTAGGTTATTCTTAGACCAAGGTGGAATAACATATACATTTTATGCCAGACAGTTATCTTGTATGATCAGTCTTCCATAGAAAGATGCATTTTGACTCAGCGGTTTTCTTCAGTGGCAAATCTAACCTACCTTACAGGATCGTTGTGTGGATTAAGTTGGGGTGGGGAAATCTTGTGACCCATTCTGAGGTCTGCGGAGGAAGGGTGGGGTCAAAAATGTAATACATAATTTTGACTTGGTAGAAAGGAACAGAATTCCAGGAACTGTTGGCCTGTGTGTGTGTTTGCAGGTTTTATTTTTATTTTTATTTTATTTATTTAATTACATTTCTAGACTGCCCTATAGCAGAAAGCTCTCAGGGCGGTGTACAACAAGGTTTCTGCTTGTAATAGCAATGGGTTCTTTTTACAGTCCTTATTCAGCATGCGGTATTTTGATACTGGAAGAAGAGAGCAAGCCTTAACCTGACACAGACAGCGCTCTCTTAAATAAACTATTGGAGTATGCTGCAATGAGGTTGCTTACCTAGTCAAATCTCCACCCATGTCAATATCTTTTTAATCCTTTTGGCCACCTTTGGGAGCCAGTTGGTGGTTATAACTACATTTTAACTGTAACGGTGTTTTAGTGTGTATTTAACTGTATTTAGAACCTTAGTCTTGTTAAATTGCTTTGTTGATGTTTTGCCGCTCTGGGCTTCTTCAGGAGGAAGGGCTGGATATAAATGTAATAAATAAATGTAATAAATAAATAAGAAGAGCCCTGCAGGATCATGCCAAGGGCCCATCTAGTCCAGCATCCTGTCCTCACAGTGGCCAAGCAGATGCCCATTATGAGGATAAAGCCCACAAGCAGGACCTGAGTGCGATAGCGCCCTCCCCACTTGCGATTCCCAGTAACTGGCATTCAGAGGCCTACTGCCACCTACCGTGGTGGTAAAACACAGGCATAGTAGCCATTGACGGGCTTATCCTCCGTGGATTTGTCTAATCTTCTTTTGAAGCCATCCAAGTTGGTGGCCGTTGGCTACTTCTTGTGGTAGCTAATTCCAAAGATCCTTTTATTTATTTATTTTTTATTTATTAAATTTTTATACCACCCCATAGCCGAAGCTCTCTGGGCGGTTCACAACATCAAAATATCAACATACAATTTAAAACCACACATTAATCAATTTAAAACATAACTCATTAAATTTCCAAATAAACCTATACTAAACTAAAATACTAAAATACTAAAAATACTAAAATACTAAATGCTACAATACTAAAATGCTAGAATGCCTGGGAGAAGAGGTAGGTCTTAACCTGGCGCCGAAAAGACAACAATGTTGGCGCCAGGCGTACCTCATCAGGGAGATTGTTTTGCCCATTGCTTCTGTCCAGCCAGCCAGCTCCCTGAATAAGCCCTGTGTCTCGGCCAGAGTAGTGTAGTGGATAAGGTGCTGGACTACGACCTGGGAGAGTAGAGTTCGAAACCCCACACAGCCATGATGAAGCTCACTGGGTGACCTTGGACCTGTCACTGCCTCTCAGCCTCAGAGGGACGCAATGGGAAACCCCCTCTGAATACCGCTTACCATGAAACCCCTATTCATAGGGTCACCATAGGTCGGGATCGACTTGAAGGCAGTCCGTTTCCATTTTCCTAGGTCTCCCACCTTTTGAATTGCCACTCCCTTCCTGTTGAATGAATGATAAAGCGCTCTCTCTCTCTCTCTCTCTCTCTCTTGTGCAAAGGCATCTGCCAATCCCAGCCCTTCCCTTCCTGCTTTTGTGCCAGTCTCCTCCCTCTCATCACCAGCCGTTCCCTTCCCTTTCCAAGAAGCGGGGCGCCAAGGAGAGGAAAATCATCTCTTTTTTTTCCCCCTCCTTTTTTCCTGCAGCCAACTCTTCCTCCTTCGGAAACAAGGAGCAGTTTGATTCTTTACGGGCAAGCTCTCCAGAGGACCACAGGCATAGCCTGGCGAGGGAGCTGCTTTGGCGGGCTTGCGGAATGCTGCTGTTGTAACCATCCTGGAGAGCGAAAGAGGAGGCTTTTTTCCTCTTGAAACTGGCTTGCTTTTGTGTGACCGCCTCTGGATTTTTGGCTCCTCTCTGAAATCTCAAGCAAGGCAGGGATGTGAAGTCTGCCCCCTAACCCCACCCCGGCTTAGGAGTGGTATTGTGGAAGGTCAACCCATCTTACATGGAAATGCTCCGAAGCCAGCCTGGGACTGAGAGGTAATGGGTTTTTTTTTATATTGGTAGTTGCTGGGGAGGGTGGGCTTAACAAAGGGGATTTCTAACCGGGGCCTAACAAAGGTGATCTTATTTTGAAGACAGAATATCCCAGCAGGGAGAGGCAACCCAACCAGCCAAGAATTTTCTCTCTCTCTCTCATACACACACTCTCACACACTCACTCACAGAGAGAGGGAGGGGGGGCTGATCCTATTCAGGATTTTCTGCATCTTTCATCTCCTCCCCTCCCCCCCCCCATAGCAGTCTTGTTGAAGGATGGATATAGCTGGGTTTCCTCAGATTTCATCAGTGATCTAAATGGGAATGGACCCACCTTGGGATTCTTCTCCTCAGGAAGGATTAGGGTGGGATCTAGTCCTCTGAGCATAGCGACTTAGAACAGCACTTAGAATGTTATTTTTAAAGGTTTACGCCAGGAATAGGGAGCCTCAGGTGTGACCCTTCACACCTCTTGGTCTGGCACTGTCCCTACGCCACACCACCTCCCAGCACTGGAGAGCCGCTGCCAGTCAGTGTAGACAATACTGAGCTAGATGGACCAGTGGTCTTATCTCAGTATAAGGCAGTTTCCTATGAAAGAAATTGTGGGGAAGGGCAGTAGGTGAGTGATAGAGGATCTGCCTTGCGTGCAGAAGGTCTCACGTTCAGTCCCCGGCATCTCCAGGTGGGACTGGAGGAGACTCCTCACCTGCAACTGTGGAGAGCAGCTGCCAGTCAGAGTAGACAGAACTGAGCTAGATGGACCATTGACCTGACTTAATATAAAGTAGTTTCCTATGTTCCTTGGTCTGCACCTCCGCTCGAGTGCTTTTGGTCTGGCTGGCATTTCTCTCTGCACTGTGATCATGCCTCTTGCTTTCCTAGATGGAGGGCTGTGGGTGGGTGGGTGGGTATGCTTGCGTGTGTGCACACGTGTGTGTGTGTGTGTGTGTGTGTGTGTATGCCTCCCACTTTTGCATGATTGCAATATAGCCTACATACCGGGACTGCCTTCAAGTCTTATGGCAACCCTATGAATAGGGATTTCATGGTAAGCGGTATTCAGAGGCGGTTTATCATTGCCTGAGGCTAGTCCTCCTCAGCTGGCTAGGGTCTGCTCAGCTTGCCACAGCTGCACAAGCCAGCCCCTTCCTTGTCCGCAACTGCCAGTTGGGGGACAACTGGGCTCCTTGGGACTATGCAGCTGGCCCACGGCTGCACAGGTGGCAGGGCACGTAACCCCTGAGCCACTCACCCTGGGGGTGATCTTTAGCTGGCCCTTTACACCCAGGAGACACGAGTGGGGATTTGAACTCACAGACTCTGGACTCCCAGCCAGGCTCTCCTCCCCACTGTGCTATACCAGCTGTGTAATGTAGCCTGTGGTGGGTGGAGCCAGTGGCAAAGGTGGGCGGAGCAATGGGTATGACTATTTTTGAATGCTAGGTAATGCAGCCTAGCATTCAAAAACAGTCATACCCATTGCTCCGCCCACCCTTTCCTCTGGCTCCACCCACCACAGGCATGTGCCTCTGGAAGTTTACCTATGGGGAAATATGGCCCTCGATGTGAAAAAGATTCCCCACTCCTGGCTTGCACCATAAACACTGATCTCACTTTGACTTTCTGAGGATCCTTTTGTCTTCTTAAGCCACGGGAGAGTCGGGGAAGAGGAGACTGACAGCTCCACGCTACTGTTGGGCGGATTTCATGTGTTTATTCTTAGCCTCTCCCATGGGAGACAAGTTCACAGATTTGAATCTGGGAGTATGAAAAGTGCTATAGTAGCAGCAATGCCCCTACCATGCGCTGTTCCATCTCCAGAAATGTGGAGCAGAGAAAAAGCTGCGAGGCTGAAATAAATTTGTCCCCTGTAAAAAGGCTTATTTCTCCCCCAGATAAAATAGGGACAGAGAATGGGGAATAAAATAAGTCCAGGATAAAAGGATGAGGATGTTTCTCCTTGTTGCCGGATTTCAGTTGTTGCTTTCCAGAGTTGCCTGCTTCATGTGGTTCCAGATATGAATGATTCATTGAAGCCGTTTGATTTTTCAAATTAGAGAAGAAACGAATGAAAGAGCACAAGGAAAGGTCAGGCTTCAATTGTAGCCCCTGAAAATGGAAGAAAATGGTTCAGGGGTTAAAAAGGCAGGGATATGCTTTGCCTTTTTTTTAAAAAAAATTGCAAAACAAGTACAAAGGCTTTATGAAATTACAAAAGTTATACACTGATTATAGAAAATATGTAGAAGACACACACATATGTAGAAAAATGAAAAGGAACAAACCCCCTCCCTAAATCAAAGTCTAAACAAACAAAACCAATACAGTCATTCAACAAAGTAAATATTTTGCTTTGTAATTAAAATGCTTAATCGGAGAATAAAATATCGTACCATAGACACTTCCACTGCCTTGTCATTAGCAGAAAATGCTGATCTGGTTTAGCAGCCTGATTTCCACCCAGCATAAGGTGAGGGATATCTCTATTACCTTTTTTGTCTTGGAATGAATCATGCGGGCTTCTTTGCAGTATATCAATTCTTTTTTTGGGGGGGTGTAAGCCTGGAGGAGAGAGAGCCAGTGTGGTGTAGTGGTTAAGGTGTTGGACTACGACCTGGGAGACCATGGTTCGAATCCCCACATAGCCATGAAGCTCACTGGGTGAGTCACTGCCTCTCAGCCTCATGAAAACCCTATTCATAGGGTTGCCATAAGTCAGAATCGACTTGAAGGCAGTACATTTACACTTTAAGCCTGGAGAAACTGTGATTCTCCTGTCCCTTTATGCCTTTTCCTCAGGTTCTCACTCCTGGTTAATACTGTCTGGGCAGCTACTCTCTAGGGTTCTAGGCAAGGATCTTATCCCAGCACAACCTGGAGATATGGATGGAACCTTTTGCTTGCAAGATATATGCATTTACCTCTGCACCTACCATGTCAAGCTGGGGTGTGTGTGTGTGTCCAGATATAAGTATGTGGAGCTGGTGGGAAAAATTCGTTTGGAGTAAGGTCAACCCTGCCTCTGTTTAAGCCTGAGAGATCCACAGTGTATTGTACTAGTTCACTATTGCACCAAATGACTACTTTACTGATACAGTTTTTGTGGTATGTGCGTCAACATGTTTTAATCCAAGCAATCAGTGATTTAAAAGTTTCATTCTTAAACTTGATGTTGAGGAACATCGGATTTTTCTTAAAAATTGTGCTTTCAGATGTGCTGATTTTTTTAAAAAAAAAATCTACATGAAGTTTAACACCTTCATGGATCTACTGGTAGAGGATGTCTGGGGATTTGGGGTGTGGTGTTGCAGACATGCTGGCGATATCCACTTCCATCTCTATCTGATTCCAGAGATGCTGTAGAGGTTCTGAGCCAGTGTATGGGATCAGTGACGATCCTGTGGGCAAACAAACTGAGGCATAATCCAGGCAAGACGGAGGTGATGACAGTTGGATGAATGAGTGGGCCACCTGGGAATAGAGGTTCAGCCTGTTTTGAACGGGTTTGCATTCTCTCTTAAGGAGCAAGTGCACAGTCTGGATGTACACCTGCATCTGGCATTGTCCTGGATAGACAGGTGATTATAGTTGTGGTCAGGAGCCTGTGTGAGCAGGTTTTGCTGGTGTACTGGCACCAGAACATATCTCTCCACAACTATACGTGTCTTGGATCTATCCAGATTAGACTACTAATTTGATTATACTTAATTAATTAATTGATTGATTTATATCCCGCCCTTCCTCCCAGCAGGAGCCCAGGGCGGCAAACAAAAGCACTTTAAAGTGTACCATCCTCACCTCCTTGAAGGAGTGCTCCTGTTCAGGGTTCCTGCCAGCCAGCCATGTCCGCTTCCAGGATACTATTGGCTGATAGCTCAAGCAAGGCATTCCGCTTCCTCCCTCCTGGCTTTCAGTTTTTCTTTCCTAACTGACCGTCAATGTTTTGTAGCGACTGAGCATGTACCATCCTTGGTAGGTTGTTTGGGGGGTGGGTGTTTTCCCCTTAGTTTCTTCTTCTTCTTTTTTAATTCTGCAAATCTCAGCTTCCCTCAAGCATAATGATGCTTCCCTCTTAATTCTTGGGTTCTTTGTTATGGCTATATTCTTATCGACACTCACCACCAGAGTTTGGTATTGGAAGGAGTGTTACTATGCTCTACATGGGCTGCCTTTGAAAAACGTCCAGAAACGTGGTGCAAAATGCAGCAGCTGAGCTATTGACAGGTTTCTGAATTTTTGAAACTGCTACATCATCTCCATTGGCTTCCAAATTGTTTCTGGATCCAAGTCAAAGTGCTGGTTCTGACCTTTTCAAAGCTTGGAACCTGGATATTTGAGGAGCCATCTCTGCCTATATGATTTTGCCTGCATACTTCAGCCTGTTCCATATCTTACTGCCACAGGAGGTTCAGTTGGTGGATATGTGGGATAGATATGGCACCAGGCTATGTATAACACTACCTTGGTAGATCTAGCAGGATCCCTGTCTCTGTATCTTTTGTTGTTGTTATATGCCTTCAAGTCGATTATGACTTATGGCGACCCTATGAATCAGTGACCTCCAAGAGCATCTGTCATGAACAACCCTGTTCAGATCTTGTAAGTTCAGGTTTGTGGCTTCCTTGATGGAATCAGTCCATTGCTTGTTTGGCCTTCCTCTTTTTCTACTCCCTTCCGTTTTTCCCGGCACTATTGCCTTTTGTAGTGAATCGTGTCTTCCCATGATGTGTCCAAAATATAATAACCTCAGTTTCATCATTTTAGCTCCTAGTGATAGTTTTGGTTTAATTTGTTCTAACACCCAATTATTTGTCTTTTTTGCAATCCATGGCACGCGCAAATCTCTCCTCCAACGCCAGATTTCGAATGAGATGATTTCTGTATCTTTACATGCCACTTAAAAACACTGTTCTCCCAATGTGCCTTTCGGTAGGGCATTCTTGGAGATTTGTTAAAGGCAATAGCAGGGGGCTTGTGTGTAGAAATGCCCGAATCCAGTATACTGTTTGCAGATAACAAGCTGCTAGTTCTCATTGATTAAGGAAATAAAACATGTTTTGTAGACTTTTTTTATGGGTGACAGTTTCATGCTGGTTGTTAGCTGCTGTGAGAGGCACAATGATCAGCTTCATGTCATATGAAATAGGAAGACAAAGAAAATTCGTAAAACACATTTCACTTATTGCTATTATATCACATTGTGTTCTACACATTAAATAACATATCCAGATTTTCAACGGGGAGGGAATTGTACTTGCAAATCCTCAGGGTCATTCTCTCTCTCCATTTTTGCTTTGCCTTATTGCTTTGGCTGAGTAATAGCAGTGGCTGAGAGGCACCAATAAAGGTGGATTTTGGATGCTGGGCTCCTGGCATGAATGAACCCTGGGCTCCATCTTCGTTGTTGTTATATGCCTTCAAGTCGATTACCACTTATGGCGACCCTATGAATCTTTTTTGGATATATTCGTAGGGTTTTCATGGTAAGAGGTATTCAGAGGTGCTTTACCATTGCCTTCCTCTAAGCCTACGGCACCCGGTATTCCCAGGCGGTCTCCCATCCAAGTACTAACCAGGCCTGATCCTGCTTAGCTTCTGAGATTAGATGAGATCAGGTGTGTTCCCGGTAGCATGGTTAGCAGATGCTAAATGCTTGCACGTGACAGATTTTCCTATCATGACTTGCTTCTTAATTTCTTTGTGGTTTCTCATTGACAGTTGTTGGAAGAAAGGATTAAGTGCATGGCATTTCTTCCATAATGGCCTTAGGTCATGCCAGGAAAGTTTAGAAATCCAAGATGTCCATTTAAGTGTAATATTTGGACTTTGGACTGGGGAGGGCAGCTATGAGAGAACTAGAAAAGGTCTTCAGATGCAAAGATGTATCACTGAACACTAAAGTCAGGATCATTCAGACCATGGTATTCCCGATCTCTGTGTATGGATGTGAAAGTTGGACAGTGAGAAAAGTGGGTAAGAGAAAAATCAACTCATTTGAAATGTGGTGTTGAAGGAGAGATTTGCAGATACCATGGACCGTGCAAAAGACAAATAATTGGATGTTAGAACAAATTAAACCAGAACTATCACTAGAAGCTAAAATGATGAAACTGAGGTTAGTATACTTTGGACACATAATGAGAAGACGTGATTCACTAGAAAAGACAATAATTCTGGGAAAAAGAGAAGGGAGTAGAAAAAGAGGAAGATCAAACAAGAGATGGATTGATTCCATAAAGGAAGCCACAGATCTGAACTTACAAGATCTGAACAGGGTCATTTATAACAGATGCTATTGGAGGTTGCTGATTCATAGGGTAGCCATAAGTCAAAATCGACTTGAAGGTACGTAACAACGACAAAGCCTTTTGCTGTGCAATCTGCATTTGGGATGTGGCCAGGGCCATGTTCTCCAAATAGGTTTGATGCTGACAAATAATTCTAAGGCAACTGAGTTTTTAGTGGAGCAAATGCATGTGTACAACACACACACACACACACACACACACAATGGGTTTTTATCAGAGCTTGGAAAAGGTACTTTTTTGAACTACAACTTCCATCAGCCCCAGCCAGCATGACCACTGGATTGGGCGGATGGGAGTTGTAGTTCAAAAAAGTAACTTTTCCAAGCTCTGGTTTTTATTACACTAACTAAGGCCTGGACTACACATGCAACATAATAAAGTAGTAGAATGGATTGTACCACTTTGGACTGCAAGTGAAGAGGACTCCTTTTTTAAAAAATACACATCTATATTAAAAAAAAGAAAGAAAGCCCACACACTCTGCACATCTGTATGCAAGCGGAAAAACAGCATAGCTGGGAAAGCTCTAGTTTGGAACATTTGTCTCTGCTGTGCTAGGCTTTTTGTTTTCTAAACTAGCAGGTTTTTTTAAAAAAAATGTGTGGAATATAAAGAAAAGGAAAAGGCAGCCCTCCCTTCTCCCCTCACCTGCAGTTTGAAGCAGCACATTTTGTTCTACCACCTCAGTTCACTGCATGTTCAGAAATGCTCCGTCGCTACTGCTGTCGGCTGTCGGAGGGAGAGCTGTCGCTGTTGTTTGTGACTGTGTCGCTGCTCTCTCTGACTGTTGCTGTGCCCTGCAGGACTGGGTCCCTAGGCGCTCGACCAGCTGTGACTTATTTCTTCCATCTGCTTGCCAGGAGACGGATATCATTGCTGCTTGAAGAGGGAGAATTGCGGCTGTTGTTTAGCCGCTGTTGCTACCGCTCCTCTGCTATTATCATCGCTGCCCAATTTTTATTGGGAGAGTTGCTATTGTTGCTGCTTAGCACTTATTTGCACTTAACACTTATTTGCTTAGCACCTATTTGCAACTCTTCCTCTTGTGTGTGAATGTGGGAGTGTGTGGGATGTGTTGTGAGTAAGTGCTTGTGAATGAGGGAGTGTATGCTGTGCGGTGTGAGTAGTGTGTGTAGGTGCTGTGTATGTAAATCTGGGTTTGTATTATGTGCCTGGGAGAGAGGATTCAGAGCCAAGTGGGAAGACTTGAGAGGGCCCCAACTGGTGTACTGACGGGTAGAGGGAGATATGGCGTTGTGCGGAAGACTTGCCAGGTGAGGGGAACTCGGCCCAGACAACTAACGGCTGTGCCTCATTCCAGTCTTCCCCACAACCACAGGTTCGCTGGTTGCCCTATCAGCCAGCCCTCAGATCTCTGGATGCTGCTTTTAAATGCCAGATGGGTACATAATAAAATCTCCCTCATCCATGATTTAATTGTGGATGAGGGTGCTGATCTGGCATGTATAACTGAGACCTGGGTGGGCGAGCAGGGAGGAGTTGGCCTCTCCCAGCTGTGCCCACCGGGATACTCGGTTCAGCATCAGGGTAGATCTGAAGGTCGGGGAGGGGGGGTTGCTGTGGTCTATAGGAATTCCAAGCACCCTGTCCATGTGGTTACTGGTCTGGAGTGTTTGCATCTTGTGTTGGGTCAGCGGGACAGATTGGGGATTCTGTTGGTGTACCGCCCACCCCACTGCCCAACGGACTCCCTAACTGAGCTGACAGAGGTAGTCTCGGATGTACTGCTGAGATCCCCCAGACTGATGATGCTGGGGGATGTCAACATCCATGCCAAGGCCGCCTTATCTGGGGCGGCTCAGGACTTCATGGTTTCCATGACAACCATGGGGCTGTCCCAATATGTTACTGGCCCAACACATGTAGCAGGCCATACTCTAGATCTGGTTTTCGCAACTGGACATGGAGATGATGATCTGATGGTAGGGAGTTTTACATCAGTCCCTCTGTCATGGACAGATCATCGCTTGTTGAGGTTTAGACTTACAGCGGCTCTTCCCCTCTGTAAGGGTGGGGGATCTATTAAGATGGTCCGCCCCCAGAGACTTATGACTTCTGATGATTTTCAAAGGGCTCTGGGGAGTTTTCCGGCTGATAGGGCTGGCGCTCCTGTCGAAACCCTGGTTGAACTGTGGAATGCAGAAATGGCCCGGGCAGTTGACACGATCGCTCCTGCGCGCCCTCTCCTTTGCAGAGCTCATGGAGCTCCATGGTATACTCCGGAGCTGAGAGCGATGAAACAGTATAGGAGACGGCTGGAGTGCAGATGGAGGCGAACTCCTGATGGATGCAATCATGCACTGGTAAGTGCCTATACTAAGTTATACTCAGAGGCAATAAGGGCAGCAAAAAAGCAATATTTTGCTGCCACTATTAAAGCATCTATTTGCCGTCCAGCGGAGCTCTTTAAAGTTGTCCGTGGGCTATTGTCTTCTGGCCCTAGGGACTCGGTGGAATCATCTGAGTCTCGCTGTAATGAATTTGCTAGGCACTTCTAGGATAAAATCTTTTGCATCCGTCGGGACTTAGACTCCAATGTTATAGCAGTTGAATCGAATGAGGTATCCAGAGCACGGCCTTGTCCTGATTCTTTGGATGAGCTTCAGTTGGTACAGCTTGAGGACGTTGACAAGATGCTTGGATTGGTGCGTGCAACCACTTCTAAGTTGGACCCTTGCCCCTCTTGGCTAATAAAAGCTAGCAGACATGGAACAGCCGGTTGGGCCAGGGAAGTGATAAATGCCTCATTGCGAGAGTGAGTGGTCCCTAGCTGCCTGAAAGAGGCGGTGGTAAGACCATTTCTGAAGAAACCGTCCTTGGACCCAGAAAATCTTAACAATTACAGGCCGGTAGCAAATGGCCCATTCCTGGGCAAGGTCCTCGAACGAGTGGTTGCCAGCCAGCTCCAGACACTCTTGGATGAAACCGATTATCTAGATCCATTTCAATCAGGTTTCATGCCTGGTTTTGGTACAGAGACAGCCTTGGTCGCCCTGTATGATGACCTTTGTCGGGAGAAAGACAGGGGGAGTGTGACTCTGTTGATTCTCCTTGATCTCTCAGCGGTTTTTGATACCATCGACCATGGTATCCTTCTGGGGAGACTCGCTGATTTGGGAGTTGGTGGCACTGCTTGGCAGTGGTTACGCTCCTACTTGGCGGGTCGTCTCCAGAAGGTAGTGGTTGGGGAGCACTGCTCGACACCCTGGGTACTCCAGTATGGGGTTCCACAGGGGTCAGTTTTGTCCCCCATGCTTTTTAACATCTATATGAAGCCCCTGGGTGCGGTCATCAGGAGTTTTGGAGTGCGTTGCCATCAGTATGCTGATGACACGCAGCTCTACTTCTCCTTTTCATCTTTTTCAGGTGAGGCTGTCAATGTACTGAACCGTTGCCTGGCTGCGACAATGGACTGGATGAGAGCTAATAAACTGAGGCTTAATCCAGACAAGACTGAGACGCTGTTAGTGGGAGGTTCTCCCGACCGGATGGTGGATGTTCAACCTGTTCTGGATGGGGTTACACTCCCCCTGAAGGAGCAGGTTTGTAGTTTGGGAGTTCTTTTAGAACCTTCACTGTCACTTGAGGATCAAGTAGCCTCGGTGGCACGGAGTGCCTTTTACCAACTTCGTTTGGTGGCCCAACTTCGCCCCTATCTGGATAGGGATGACCTCGCTTCAGTTGTCCATGCTCTGGTAACCTCTAAACTAGATTACTGCAATGCGCTCTACGTGGGGCTGCCTTTGAAGACGGTTTGGAAACTGCAGCTCATGCAAAATGCAGCGGCCAGATTGATAACGGGGACCAGGCGGTCCGAACATATAACACCGATTCTGGCCCGCTTGCATTGGCTGCCTATATGTTTCCGGGCCCGGTTCAAGGTGCTGGTTTTAACCTATAAAGCCTTATACGGTGTGGGACCACGATACCTGATGGAACGCCTCTCCCAATATGAACGTACCCGTACGCTACGCTCAGCATCGAAGGCCCTCCTCCGAGTGCCTACTCAGAGGGAGGCTCGGAGGGTGGCGACAAGAAAGAGGGCCTTCTCAGTGGTGGCCCCCAAATTATGGAATAGTCTTCCTGACGAGGTATGCCTGGCGCCGACATTACTATCTTTTTGGCGCCAGGTTAAAACTTGCCTCTTTTCCCAGGCATTTTAGTATGTGTAAAAATGTTTATGTTTTTAAATTTAAATTTTAAGCTTTAAAAAAAACTGTTTTAAATATGTGTTTCATTGTATTTTATGCTGATTGTTGTGAACCGCCCAGGGAGCTTCGGCTATGGGCGGTATATAAATTTAATAAAATGAAAAAAATGAAATGAAATGCTGGAAGTTGTTTGTTTCACAGAATATTTATTCCAAATTAGTGGAAGGCAAGTTAGTTGTTCTAGACTGAAAGTAAAGTGATCTCCAAGTGTGAGTTTGTATTATAATCACTAAGAGCGGTATATCTTTGAGATTGACACCCCCCCCTCCCAGTTTTTGGAGGGATTTGAGTTCAAGCCAGTTAGGAATATAGGAAGCTGTCGTATACTGAGTCAGACCATGTAGCTTAATACTGTCTACACTGACTGGCAGTGGCTCTCCAGGGTTTCAGGCAGGAAGCCTTTCCTAGCCCTGCCTAGAGATCCTGGGGATTGAACGAGACCATATGCATGTAAGGCAGATGCTCTCCCACTGAGCAGTGCTCCTTCCCCATTAATTGGACTAAACATCAGGTAATTGACAAGGTTCCTTGAACTTACTGGCTCAATTCTAAGATTGGGCCAAGCTATGGCTTAGAGCAGCACTGGGGAACGTCTGGCCTGGACCTAATGAGACCTGGCACAGGTGCCTGTTTGGCCTGCCAGGCCATTTCCCCCCAAACCATGCCCATCTGTTCTACACCTGATGCCATGCAAACCTGCAGCGATCAGCTGTGCTCTATCAGGGGCTTTGTAGCACAGCCAATCCCAGCATGTGCTCTGAACAGCTGAGCGACGCTTACAGGAAGTCCGCTGGGATCGGCTGTGTTATGGAGTTCCTCAAGGGGAACTCTGTAGCACTGCCTATGCCTGCACAAAGATAATCGGACCGTCTGATTCCTTAAGCTCCACCTCGATCACTGAGATCTTCCGATGGGGCACTTTTGGTGATCCCCCATGCCCATGAAGTTCGGTTTGTCTTCACCAGGGACCGAGCCCTTAATGTGGCAGGCCCTGCCCTGTGGAAATCCCTACCAGTAGAAGTTCAGCAGGAACCATCCCTGTTCTTTCAGTCATCTTGCAAAAACTATATTGTTTAGATAGGCATTTGTAATTGATTTCCCCCCCTTTTAACCAATCTGTATTTGTTGATGTTTGTTTGAAGTTTTCAATGCTTTTATTTTTATATATTGTACTCCACTTTGATATATTCTTATGAAAGTGCAGATTATAAGTGTGTAACTGAATAAATAACCGGCGCTTACAGAAGGGGACTATGGTCTGAAGGCACATGAGGCCAGCTCAGGGTCAGGTCTCGTCAGTGCCTGGATGGGAGACTGCCTGGGAACCATATGTAAGCCGCCTTGGGTTTCTATCATGAAAAGAAAGGTGGGGTATAAATGTAATAAATAAATACAGCAGGGTCCCAATAAGACCAAGTATCCTTTTGCATCATTGGCTGAAATTGAAACCAGCAATGCAAAGCATCTTCCTCTGTAGGCATGGATTTTTGTTTTGTTTTGGGGTTTTCTTTGGGGGGGGGTCAGAATGACATCAGGTGATTGACAGGTCAGAGGCCCCGCCCAACTGTCAAAATAGCCCATGATCAGGATCCTCCCCACTAGTCAGATTATGTTTCCCACCCTTGGCTTACAGAAACACAGGAGGCTGCTTTATACCAAGTCAGACCATTGGTCTACCTAGATAGGGATAGCCGTACCATTGGGCAGAGTGAGGCAGCCATCTCCACAGGCCTACCCTTCAGCCCCTAAGCTAGCCTGCTGCCCCATTACCAGCATTGAAGGAAGATTCAGCTGCCAGTCTGGTAGGGTTTTGTACATGGAATGAGGGAGGCGCCACCTTGTCCTTCACTGCAGGCAGCAAAATGTCTTGGGCCAGCACTCACCTGGCTCAGTATTCTCTACACTGACTGGCAGCAGCTCCCTGTGGTTTCAGGCAAGAATCTTTTCCAGCCCTGCTTGGGGACCTTTGTATGCAGAACCTGCGTTTCACTAGTAAGCTGAAGGCCCTTCCATTATGCTAATCCATGGTTTAGAATCCAAGCCATTGTTTGTACAGCAGGCAAAACCATGGTCTACCGAAGTCGGTGAGGGAGGGAGATTTTTGACTGTTATTTTCCATCTCTTTCAATTTTGTCAAATGCCAGCATCACGGTAAGGGCATCTGGTTTGGGAATGTAGCACTGGATATTAACCCCTCTATAATGTTTTTCCAGCAAAAATCCCCATCCTACAAAGCTGTTTTTTGCCCTCATTAGGAAAAATGTACATAGGGAAAACTTCAATGTGCAGCCTCACGGGGCAAGGAGCAGCTTTGGGGGAAGCAGGAATTTTTGTTAGGAAAATGGTGGGGGGGAGGGTTACCCCCACTCTCACCACTATGTTCATGATCCAGGCTGTCCCCCCCTCCCCCCCGCCTGCAATTCACACTACTTGGCTGCTGTCTGAGAAAACTGAAAGAGCCAGGAGCATTTCCTTGTTCATCCTTGCTTCGGTTTCCCTTCCCTGTATTGAATGTAAGCCTTTTGGGGCAGAGACCTGTCATAGTTCTGCAAACAGCACGGTTTACACATAGATGACACTGGAGAAATAATAATAAAACAATTCCCTGGCAACGCTGGAAGAACAGTTATTGCCATTTCCCCTCCTGGTCCTTTTTGCTAGCATTTCCTCTCCTCTGTTGTGAGAGAATTCTAAGTTAAACCTCCTCGTTTCCTGCCTCCGGAAAGACGCATTTCCCTCATCCATGGAAAAGGGCTTGAGGTATAGGATCCATGAAGGGGCTGTGGCTTAGGAGAGCCCAGTCCCCTCTCTGGGCAGCCCACAGCCTGAGAAACCAGCTTCTTCTCTAGGTTCTTGACTGAGAGAGAGAGAGAGGCCAGCAGAATTGTTCCAGGTATGGATTCACTTCTCGGTCAAAGATGACTCCTATCTCTAGCCATTAAAAGCTGGGTGCTAGACTGGGGTCTAGTTGCTGTGATCCATGATCAGTGAGGACTATCAGTTTATGTGCAAAACAGTGTCTTGGATTGTGGCATTTCTGCAGACAGGCCCTCTGCTTAGGTGTGCACTCAGAACCTGGAATCCTGCCATGGTGTGCACCTGTACTTTGTCTATGGGAGGTAGATCCTGCCTTTGCAGTTTAAAGTGGCCAGTGATCTTGCAGTTTTACAGATTATTACAATTTTGTGATATTTTTGTTGTATAAAGTTGGCACAAGTGGGAAAGGAAAGGGGAGGTGTGTGTGTTTCATTTACATCTCACTCTTCTTCCAGCATGCTGAGGGAAGAGTGTATGGCTTTCTGCATACTCCATTACTTTATTCTTACCAAAAAAAAAATCACCACAGTGAGGTAGTCTAGGCTGAGAGATAGTGACTAGTCCAAGGTAATAACTGAGGCTCATGGCTGACTGGGCATCTGAACTTGGATCCAGGGCCAGCTCCAAAGGGAGGCCAGGTGGGACCCTGGTTGAGGGCCCCTGGGGCTACAGGGGCCCCTGAGAGGCCCCTTTGCTCACCTTCCACAATTCGCAGCAGGATTGTTGCTGCAGATCGCAGAGTGGGAGCTTCAGAGCCCCCGCCATTCTCTCGTTCAACCTACCTTTCTCAGATGTGTTTTGTGGCTGCGCATGCAGTGTGCACAGGGCTGCCCTTAACCAAGATGGTGGCCAAAGTTTCCATAAGGGGCTGAAGCCTCTGCCGCCATCTTGGTTGATGACACACATGCGTGCTACACACATGTATCCCTGCCATCAGCCAAGATGGCGGCAGAGGCTTCAGCCCCTTAGGGAAACCTTGGCCGCCATCTTAGTTAAGGGCAGCCTTGGCATGCTGTGCGTGCAGCTAAAACACAGCCAAGGAAGGTAAGTTGAACGAGGGAATGGCGGGGGCTGCGAAGCTCCTGCTGTGCGATCCGCTGCAGCGATCCTGCCATGAATCGCAGAAGGGGAGCGTAGGGGCCCGGCGTAGGGTGGTGCCCAGGGCCCCAGCATGCTTGGGGCCAGCCCTGCTTGGGTCTTCCCAGTTCTAAGCTCCATAAGGGACAGAAATTCAACAGGCAGAGCTTCTTACCAAGAGAGTGTACTTAGTTGAATATTATTAATATAGTTATACATTGACTCTTGTTAAGGGAGGAATATTAATCCTGTAAAACAGGGGTGGAAAACCTGAGGCCTGGGCGCCGAATGCGGCCCTCCAAGCCTCTTTAACTGGCCTTTGCATCTTTCTCCAGGCCACGTCCCCTCCACATCCACACCTCCTACTGGTCCTGCTTTCTACTCTCTTTGAGTGTTTTTGCCTGGCCAAAATGTGCCCTTGAAGTCTGATAAGGCCTCTTGGTTGCCTGGATGGAGGATTGAGAGCTGTGCATGAATGTGTGGAGAAACCAGTGTACCACACAAAGATAAAATTTACATTCATTGCTCTGCCCACTTTTGCCTCTGACCCCTCCCACAACTGGCATGTGGCCCCCGAAAGGTTGTCCAGAAGGAAATTTAGCCCTCAGGCTGAAAAAAGGCTCCGCAGCCCTGCCTTAAAGCACGAGAGTCCTCTCGTTTTAAATTCGCAGCATTTTGTTTGAAAGATGATAGCACAGCTCTGGGGTGCTCCTCCATTTTGATGATCCATCCATTCTAAGCTTGCCCTGTATTTTAGGAGCTGCAGCCTTCTGGAGCAGAGCATGACCTTAAGAGAGCTGGGACCTAAACACATAAGCATTTGTTCTAGTCACGGTGAATCAGGCTTGATCATTCCAGGTTTCTAGAACGTACTCCAGCTTTCAGAAGGGTGGAGGACCTGTTTACATTGATTGAAGAATGGGGTTGGGATGCCTTCTTGTGAGAATTGTCTCTGTTGAGTGAGGATGCTGGACCTAAGAGTGCCATAAACCCACCCACCCACATTTATAGAGTGTCCTTAATTCTGCTCGTAGGAAGGATATCCTGGCTGACTCAGCCTGTTCAGAGAATCTCTGTGCATGCCTAGACTTTATTAGGAAGCTGCTTTATACCTCATACCATTGCTTCATCTAGCTTAGTATTGTCACCCTACACTGATTGGCAGCAGAGAGTTTTTCAGACAGGGGTCTTTCCGGTCTGGAGCTGCCAGGTATTGAACCTGGGACCTTTAGCATTCAAAGCATGTGCTCTGCCACTGAGCTAAGGCTAGCCCATGAGAAAAGTACCACTACCCAAACAGAGACTTACACCTTCAGATTAAAAGTCTGATTCTGTATCCAAACTCTGACAGCCTTGCTTGATTTCCTTCTCCTTAAGGAAATAGGCTGTGTGGCATTTCATTCTTAAAATGAGAGGTGTTGGGGTTTACAACCCATGGCTGAAGATGGCTGTGTTCTCCTATGCCTACTGTGAGGGGTGGTGTGCTTCTGAATCCCAGTGGCTGGAAACCATAAGAGAAGAGAGTGCTGTTGTACTCAGGTCCTACTTGCTGGCTTCCTACAATGGGCACTTGGTTGGCTACTGTGAGAGTAGGATGCTGGACTAGATGGGCCTTTGGACTTGAACCAGCAAGGCTTTTATTCTGTTCTGGAACAGTCTCCGAAGGAAATGTCATCTAGCTGCATCAATGTTCTCTTTTAGATGGCCAGCAAAGACTGATTTGTTCCATCACAGCTTTTGCAAGATACTTACCTTTAAGATATTTTTATATTGCTCCTGTTTTCTTATACTTCACCCCATCTGTTTCTGATAATGTTATTGTTATTTATGTTATTTTATATTGTGTTTACTCTTATTGTAAGCTCCCTTGAGTATTTTATAGAAAGTTGGGAATATAAATTTCAATAATAAATACAATAGGTTGGGATCCATTTCGTTCCTATTGAAATCAATGGGACAAGTTAATCACGACTTAAATCCTATTGATTTTAACTGGAAATATGTGTAGCTAACTTAGCTTGGATCCAACCTAATATGTCTGTTGGAAAGGTCATACTCTCTGAGACCAAGAAACCTTTCATATTAGCCCGAATTATAGAAAGGCTATGTTGTTGTTTTACTCAGATGAGAAGAAAGCCCTCTGTGCGTGCTTGGAAGCATTATTCTTTATTATTAGTTGGAACTGCAACAAAGTGTTGCAGTGTGGAATGCTTCTGTTCAGGTTATCTGCCAGCCAGCCATGCCTTCTTTCAGGATACTCCACTCCACCACACCCCTCCTGCAACTGTCAGTTAGCATTCTGTGACTAGTGAGCATGCACAGTGGGCTCTTTTGTGACAACCGCAACCACAATGAACAACCACAACGAGCAACAACCACAAGAAACAACAACAAACAACCACAACAAACAACAATGAACAACCACAACAAACAAACCACAACAAACAACCACCACAACAAGCAACAACCACAACCAACAACAGCCTCAACAAACAACAACCACAAGAAACA
Organism: Rhineura floridana; assembly: GCF_030035675.1. Taxonomy (NCBI): domain Eukaryota; kingdom Metazoa; phylum Chordata; class Lepidosauria; order Squamata; family Rhineuridae; genus Rhineura; species Rhineura floridana. The sequence continues at coordinate 9,003,351 of NC_084490.1, forward strand.
ACCACAAGAAACAAACAACTACCACAACAACCACAAGAAACAACCACCACAACAAACAACTAAAACAAACAACCACAATATGCAACAAACAACCACAAGAAACAAACAACCACAGCTAACAACAATGAACAACAACAAACAACCACAACAAACCACAACCACAACAAATCACAAACAACAATCACAACAACCACAGCAAACAAACAAGCAACAAACACAACAAACACAAACAACCACAACAAGCAACAAATAACCACAAGCAACGAATAACCACAACAAACAACCACAACAACAAACACAACAAACAACAAACAAACACAACAAATAAACAATAAACAACAACAAACAACAACCACAGCAAGCAACAAACAACCACAAGCAACAAACAATAACCACAACAAACAACCACAATCAGCATCCACAACAAACAACTGTAACAAACAAGCAACAAACAACAACCACAACAAGCAACAAAGAATGATACTAAGTAGACACCCATGGCAGAGAGAGAGATGTGAAGGCCCAGAAAAATGGGAGGTTAAAAAGTTTCCCTATTTTCCCCTGAATTTTTCAATTTTTTCCCTGGAAAAGTTGGGGGGGAGTGGGGGGGGGAAGTGGTTTTTTTAAAAAAGAATTTTTTCCATTATCTGCCCCAGGCCTTCACATCTCTAGGCAGAGATCTATTCATCCAACCGGATGAATTGCTGGAGCAAAAAATATATGCTATTACTATTTCAAATAGGCAGGGGTGAGTTCCACCATTAGAAATAAGGTACCAAGGACTGAACAGGGTTTGATGCTTTGAGATAACCTGAGAATTACTCACAAGCATATTAAATGTATGAAAAATTAAAAACGTTCCATCCCCAGAACTGTTTTCTCCTTTTTTCAGGGAATCTGTGAAAGATAAGCCGTTTCCTTCATGTTTTCCTTCTCTCCACACCTCTCTGCAAACACGCTGCCGTGTCTCTCCTGGGAGCCTGGAAGGCGCCTGCATTGGGAATATTAAAAATCAGCTGCAGGGCAGGCCACTTTGCAGCCCATCAAGGGGGAGGGAACAGTGCCTGGGAGGTGACCAGCTAAGGCCTTCCATCCATAATGGCGTGTGGCCAGTTGGCGCTGGAGGTGTGCTGTTCCTCAGCGGGTTGTGCATGCTCTGCTCTGTTCTCCCTCCCCTTCATTGATTCAACAAGCATGTGGGGAGTGTAAGGAGTTGCTAAGAGTGAGTAAGGGAGCTTGGACGGTGCTTGTGTTGAAGATGAAACCTTTTCTGGTCAAGAGGGAGAGAGCAGAGAGAGTTAGGAAGGAAGGAGACAGTATAGCATAGCACTGCTATGGAGGAGAAAATGGGGCAGCATAGCCCACCACCATTTTCCTCCTGTCGAGGCAAGGGCCCTGTGGAATTAACAACTGCAGGCAGGAATTCAACAGGGGCATGCATGGCCTTTCCCTGACACGACCCCTCTTGTCCTGAAATTCTGCTCCCCTTGTGCAGCTGTTCTAAGCCGTGAAGCCTGAGTTGGAGAGCCGTGAGGTGCTGAGGACAGGGTTGCCATAGCAACTGCTACACTCTACCTATTCTTGGAGAGACCTGTTCTGTCCGTTAATGCTCTTCTGAATTGGTATAGAGGGAGGCAAATAAAGCAGATGATCTCTGACAGGAACAGAGAAGCATAACACAGAGCCTTTCCCTCCCTCACTCCCCAAGAATTTGCACAAGTTCAGTCCTGGACTCAACCCAAAGGGTGTCCGAAAAATGCATGAAGGTGATGGAAGAGGTGAACCTCTGATTTGGGGGCAGGTAGAGTCTCTGCCACCTTCCAGTCCATCTGCGATGCTTTATACTGTAAGACAGAGTTGAGGGGAGGGCCGGATTCCCTTCTGGGCAACCTCCCAAGGGCCACCTGCCAGTGGTAGGCAGAGCCAGAGGCTAAAGTGGGTGGAGCCACCAATGTACAATTTGCCTTTGTACCGTAGGCTAGTTTTGACAGGCGGTACTCTCTATCCTGCATCCAGACAGGCATTGAGTACAAGGACACATTAAATCCAGGCAAAAACACTAAAGGGATGTGAAGCCGGGCCAGTGAAGGGTGTCACCTCTGAGGGCCAGATAGAGAGGCCTGGAGGGCCATATTAGGCCCACGGGCCTCAAGTTCTCCACCTCAGCTGTAAGGCTTATAGTGCTGTTGAGAGGGTGTTTATGTCTGATCGCAGAGATAACAAGTGAGTCCTTTAACCAAATGTTGCACTGTAGAATGCTGCTAGTTCAGAGCTCCAGCCAGCCATGCCCTCTTCCAGGACACTCCATTCCATTCCTGGTGCAATGTATTTTTCCCTACCTGTAGTCCACACTCACAGCACTGATTTTTATTTTAGAATATATGTTGGTGACAGGGACGTAGGGGAGGCAAAGTTCTTGGGCCATCTAGGGAGAGGAACAGCACTTGGTTGAGGGCCAACTCATGTGTGTGTTTCAATTTTTCCTCATCTGCAGGAGCCAAAAGCCTTTTTACTGGCTTCTAGGCCATATGTGGGTGGTGGCCTAAGTGAGGGCTATAGACAGGCCAGATTTGGTTTGAGGGCCGCTGGTTGCTGACTAATATCGCCTACATCCTTTCTCTGTAGGCCCACCTCCTTTGCTTTTCCCTTCCCCGCCCTCACTGTTCTATTTCCTGGCTCTCTGTCTCCATGCACACAGCCTGACACTCTCTGCCCACACGGTGGGCCCAAAATACCCAACCAGCAGCTGACATTCTCCCAACTGTCTCCTGTGAGGCAGCTGTCCCGAATTTATTCCTTGCCTTCTCGCTCTCTGTGGCCAATCCCCTGTCATGCGTGTATTTGAGTGCATGTTTGCATGTGTTCAGGTGCTTCAGTTTCTGCTGGGCTGTGGTTTAGGAGCAGTCAGGTGGTCGTGTAGAAACAGGTAAGGGAGAGCCTAGGATAAAAGGCTTGGAAGCCTGAGACGTTCAGAGGAAGAGCTGGATGTCTGTGTTCCTGGGGATGTTCAAGGGTGTGTCTGTGTGGCAGGGTTTGGAACGTGTTTTCTGGGGTTGAAATTAGGCCAAATTTTTAAAAAGAACAGTCGGAGAATTAATCTGCTGGGATGGAGGGAGGGGTGAACGTTCCGGACGACGGGCACATTCTTTCCAGACCGGCCCGGTTGTCAATCCAGGAGACTTTATATAGAGCTGATAAGGGCACTCGCCTGGTCTCATAAGTAACTGGAAGCTGTGGTATTGGATCTGAGATGAAGGGAATCTATACGGAGATATGTGTTCTCTGTAAAAATACTCCCATCTCTCTCTCTCCCCCTCCCCCTGCACATTCTTCATTGGGGAATGCCAAAGTATTTAGTGGAGTCAGTGATGCAAGCTTACTGCAGCTATACGAATAGTCTGTTTGGCATAGTTTTTGTGACTGCTTCTACCAATGGAGGGGTATGCCCTGTTATATCCTGCCTCCCCCTTCACCATTGAAACTCTCATTCATTGAATTGAGATTTTGCCAGACTGTTTTTGCTTTTCATGTATATTTTTGAAAACATAAGGACTAGAAACTTGTCTTTTTGTTGTTGGTGGTGTGGGGGGGGCCTAAGGCTCTCTCAGAACATTTTAATTCTGCACTGAGTGTTACGCAAAACTGTGGAACAGTCACACATCTCGATTGTGGTAGGGTGTGGGCGTGCATGGGGGGGGAAATGAAGAGGGTAACACATTATTTGGGGGCAAGTACAAGTAGCAACTGCTGTTTCATGAATTCTTTCTGAGAAATGGAAGAAGCCCTGGAAGGGAAAGAGCTACAGCTTTTTCCTGGCGGGGTAAAAAACAGCTTTAAGTGGGAGATGAGTTTTGCCAGGAAGATGGCACAAAGTGGAAATTTAAATTCTCCTTCCCTCATTACAGTCCTGAAGATGATATTATTATTATTGCTGCTGCTACTACTACTACTATTACTATTACTACAACTAGAATTTATTACCCACCTTTCATCCGAAGGTCCAGGGTGGGTCACAACAATTTTAAATGTATAATTAAAAACAACATCACAGAAAATAGGGTGGGTCCTAAAAATATGCATCTCGGGTGTTGAAGGCCAGGGTTAAGAGGTGCACCTTCAGCATTCGCCGAAAGTTGTACAGTGAAATTTCCAGATGCACCTTGGTGGGCAGGGAGTTCTGCAGCTTAGGGGCTGCCACAGAAAGTGCTCTCTCCCGGGCCACCACCCCCTGATATGGATCAGAGCTGTTACCACCATCCCTGGAGCAGCTTTTTGTTGTGGCCAGTCATGAGCATGCCATTATGTCATGCAGGGGTGACGTGCAACCCTGATAATCCCTGATCGTTGTGCATGCAGGCTGAGGAAATATCTAATAATATTGGGAAGGGGGGACCACACTGGCTACCCCTGATGCAACCCCTGTAATGTATAGTTTGGCTTCCAGGCCACAACATGGTGACATAGGGCCCCTCCAGTGATGTTAATGGACATGACTAACCTAGGTTCATTCATTTCGGTGGGGCTACTCTGAGTAGATCTTGGCTACAACTGTGGGCTTTTGTGTTTGCGGATATATTCTGCAGTATGTCACTGACACATGGCCTGATCCAGCAGGCTCATGTCTACACGTCATTCTGCTCTATTAGTTGTTCTGTGATGCTTCTCCTGCATTACTGCCATCTGGAGAGGCACTCTTGCACTGTAGCACAACAAAACTGGGACAACAAATTAAACCCGAACATCTGTGTTATGAAAAGTTATAGGATTTCAGCAGGAAGTTACGTGACATGCACTGCAGTAGTATGTCTGCCCGAGGCATTTGCAGGTACAGATAGTATTGAAAGTGGGATTGCATATAACCTCCCCGATATCAAAATGAGCACAGATCATCATGAATGCACAATAAGAACAAAGTCACAATACAAAGACTGTCGCCCATTGGCTTTGATCCATCCATCCTCCTCTTTTGCCTAAAGCAGGTGGGGCTGCCATCCCCCTGTGCTGCTTGCATTGGGGGTCAGACTAACCCTTCCCCTTCATTTCCTATGACTTGCCTCTTATTTCTTTCCGTGTTTCTTGGGCAGGCCTCCAGCAAGGCTGAGCAGTCCTGTTGCTGTCTCTTTCCCAGCTGGAAGTATGAGAGCCGCGCCCTAGAGGACACTTGTCAGGCTGGAGAGCCTGATTTGGCAGCCGGCCCCCCGGAGGGAGGTCATTTAGAGCCAGCTGGGCTGCCTCATGTGTCAGCTCCCTGGCGAGCAGGATGCACTATCTGCGTGCAGAGCAGAAATGCATGAGGTTGCAGAGTGCCAGTCCGAGTGATGGATGATGGTGATGATAAGGCCTTGGGCGAGCACTGCCAAGACCCTGCGCACGACTTTGGAATGCTCCCGGAAGGAAGGCTGACTCAGCTGGCCGGCCAGAACTTTTAGCCCCAACCGGGGTTGTGGGAGGTGTTGATGCATTCCTTGCTATAAGCTGTTCTTTGATTACAGATGAGGGTCTCTTTACTTGGCCTTCCATGAATAAAATGAAAAGCTGTCACTCAGCAAATGAGCATGTGCTTGACATGTCAAAGGCCCCAGTTTCAGTCCCCGGCATCTCCCATCTAGGGCAGGGAAAGACTCCTGGCTGAAACCAGTAGGCCAGGGTAGCCAACCCTATAGGATTATTGCAGTGTTCTTTACTTGGGGCTGCCCTTGAAGATGACTCAGAAGCTTCAACTGGTCCAAAGTGCAGCAGCCAGATTACTGGCTAGGTTTTCCTTTAAAAATGTAAATGTACTTCCTTCAAGTCGATTCTGGCGACCCTATGAATAGGGTTTTCATGGTAAACGGTATCCAGAGGGGGTTTACCATTGCCTCCCTCTGAGGCTGAGAGGCAATGACTGGCCCAAGGTCACCCAGTGAGCTTCACGGCTGTGTGGGGATTCGAACCCTGGTCTCCCAGGTCGTAGTCCAGCACCTTAACCACTGTGCCATACTGGCTCAGGTTCTCCTTTAGATCTCATATAACCACTGTTTAAAACATTTACATTGGTTGCCAGTTTGTTTCCAGGCCCAATTTAAGATAGCGTTTAAAGCCCTGAACGACTTAGGATCCAAATATATGAAATACTGCCTCCTTGCCTACAGAACCCTCTTGGGTGTTGAGGTCAGCAAACAAGGGCCCTTTTGGTAGTTCCACCACCCTCAGCATCTCGAGGGGGTGGCCCAGGAGAGGGCATTCTCTGTGGGGGACCCTGAGTTGGTGAATTCCCTCCCCACCGAGGTGCATCTGAAAACTTCACTGTACAGTTTTAGGCGAATGCTGAAGACACACCTCTTTACCCTGGCAGTTGACACTTAAGACGTATATTTTTAGAACCCACCCTATTTTGTGATTATAGATTGTTTCTAATGCTGTATTTTAAAGTTGTTGTACCCTGTCCTTGAACCTTTGGGTGAAGGACGGATAATAAATGTTAATCATAATAACAACTTATTATTATGGGCTCCTGTTGGGAGGAAGGGTGGGATATAAATCAAATAATAAATAAATAAATAATATTGTCCTCTAGATGTTGCTGACTACAGCATCCATCAGCCCCTGCAAGTGTGACCAGTGGTCGGGAATGATGAAAGTTGTATTCCAGCAACAATTGGAGGACATAGAATCATAGAATAGTAGAGTTGGAAGGGGCCTATAAGGCCATCGAGTCCAACCCCCTGCTCAATGCAGGAATCCAAATCAAAGCATTCCCGACAGATGGCTGTCCAGCTGCCTCTTGAATGCCTCCAGTGTTGGAGAGCCCACGGCCTCTCTAGGTAATTGGTTCCATTGTTGTATGGCTCTAACACTTAGGAAGTTTTTCCTGATGTCCCGTCGAAATCTGGCTTCGTGCAACTTGAGCCCATTATTCCATGTCCTGCACTCTGGGATGATCGAGAAGAGATCCCGGCCCTCCTCTATGTGACAACCTTTCATGTACTTGAAGAGTGCTATCATATCTCCCCTCAGTCTTCTCTTCTGCAGGCTAAACATGCCCAGTTCTTTCAGTCTCTCCTTATAGGGCTTTGTTTCCAGTCCACTGATCATCTTTGTTGCCCTTCTCTGAACCCGTTACATGATCTTTGCTACCTCTAGTGTACACAGTACTGAGTTAAAACCCTAGAGAACTGCTGCCAGTGAGTATCAACAATATTGAGCTAGATGTAGCAATGATCTGAATTGGTATAAGGCAGCTTCCTATGTTCTTATGCCTATGACCAGTTTTTGCCAGCGGGACATTTGGAGATGGGGACAGTAGACCAGTATCTCCCCACCCCACCCCAATATTCCCTAAGAGGTCCAAAGCACAACTGCTTCCTCCAGCTTGATAAGCTTCAACTTGATTTGTGCTCACGCGGAATAATGCGAGATCCTGAGGTGGTATAATGGACTGCTAGTTAAAAAGACAAATAATTGGGTGTTAGAATGAATTAAACCAGAACTTATCACTAGAAGCTAAAATGATGAAACTGAGGTTGTACATAATGAGAAGACATGATTCACTAGAAAAGACAGTAATGCTGGGGAAAACAGGAGTAAAAAAAGAGGAAGACCAAACAAGAGATGGATTGATTCCATAAAGGAAACCACAGAGCTGAACTTACAAGGTCTGAACAGGGTAGTTCATGACAGATCCTATTGGAGGTTGCAAATTCATAGGGTCGCCATAAGTTGTGATCCACTTGAAGGCATATAACAACAAAAAGTTAAAATTGCAAGTGAAGTGGGATACCATTTTTTAAAAATTCTTCCCCATTTTAAAACAAAACCAACACTGTCTGCAAAGAAAATACTTTGTGCATCCTCTGGAACCCTCCCCAGGCCTCACCCCTTGCTGGCTTTGCATTCTCCTTGAGTGTTTTTGTCTGGCAGAAATGTGTCCTTGAATTCTCATAATGCCTCTTGATGGCCTGGTTGGGAGAGGGGTATGTGACTGTGTATAGAAACTTGCCTACTGCTCGAAGGTAAAATTCACATCTCGGCCTAACCTACCTCACAGGGTTGTTGTAAGGATAATCTTAGAAGTGGGAGAGCAATATTTGAGCTCCTTAGAGGAAAGGTGGTATATAAATGTAATAATATTAATAATTAAATTGGTTGCTCAGCTTGTTTGCCTCTGGCCCTGCCCACCACTGGCATGTGCCCCCCGAAAGAATGTCCAGAAGGGAATGTGGCCCTTAGGCCTTAAGGGTTCTGCTAACAGTGTCTGCATCTCTCTTTCTTCCCTTAGGAAATGAAGTCATGATGGCGGTGGCGCTGCGAATGACCCTCTCTCTGTGAAGATGTCCGCCATGGACCCCCTGCCTCCGGCAACTCCTCCGACCCAGAAGCCCACCCGCATCATCAAACCTCGCCCGCCCACCAGGCCGCGGCCGTATCTGCCCCCCAGGCCAGACTCTGCCAGGCTGAGCCGTGGCCTGACTCCACCTTTGCCCCTGGAGGGCTCCATGGCCGAGACGGTCAGCGACGGGTGCTCCAGGGTGACTGAGCCCCCTTGCAGCCACCAGTGGCAGCTCCACAAGCTGCAGAACTCTGGTGCCGTTCGTAAGATCGTGGTGCGCTTCGACCACGCGGGCCTGGAGAAAGAAGAGGGTGGGAAGCCCGTTCAGCCTGCTCTGAACTGCATCCCAGCCCCTGTCACAGTCACTGAGAATGGAGAAGAGAAGATGGCAGAAGAAAAAGAGGCTCAGGCGCTGTTGGGTGAGTGACGTGGGCTGCAAGGATAGGTGGCTTCCTTCCCTGTTCCCATCTTTGGCGAATTGCTGGCTCTTCTGGCCTTCGGTTGCTTTGAGGACCCCTGTGTATCCTGAACTGGAATCTCTGCACTAAGTGATGCTGAATCGTCTTGCTGCTTGTATAAATTATGCAAACAAAGCATGTCAAAAGGTTACGGTAAAGAGATGCATCTCCGGCAAATGATGAAATCTACAGAAGGAAGGTGCCAGGGGAGGGAATTTCACAGCTTAGGGGCTGCGGAGAATGCCCTTTCCCAGGGCACCCCACAAACCTCTGAGGGTGGTGGAACTACCAAGAGGCCCCCCTCTGATCAAAAGGTTCTGTAGTGAAGGAGGTGGTCTTTCATATATTTGAAGCTGAAGTTGTATAGTGCTTTAAATACTAATGTGAGCACATAACATGAATTGGGTCTGGAAACGAACTGACAAGGCGTGCAGCTATTCTAGAACATGGGTTAAGTTCCTCCCCCTTGCATAGCTCCACCTACCTCCAGCTTCAGGCATTCTGCTAGATGTTGGCTGCATACATCTGAGCAGGGCCGGTTCTAAAGGGCAGCCAGGTTGGGCACTGGCCCGAGGGCCCCGGAACTACAGGAGCCCCTGAGGGGCCCTCCACTCCCGTTCTGCAATCCGTGCCCCCCCCAGGCCCCCCACTTACCTGTCAGCCGGCTTTTTAGCATTGCCCTTAATGAAGATGGTGGCTGCAGCTTCCCTAAGGTACTGAAGCCGCTGCCGCCATCTTAGTTGATGGCAGAGATGTGCCATCAACAAAGATGGTGGCGGAGGCTTCATTCCCCTTAGGGAAACCACGGCCGCCATCTTCATTAAGGGTAATGGTAAAGACTAGACAAGTAGTGGGGCCATGGGGGGCACGTGGGGGGCGTACGCGCACGCACACCCACCCACGCACACCCACCCACCCACCGGGGGGCCAGGGCAAGCTGATGCCCAAGGGTCCCCGCATGCCTGGAGTCGGCCCTGCTTCTGAGCATGGCATTGTAGCAAAAGCTGCCATTTTTACTACTTAAACAAAAGCTATAACTCTGTCAAGGATTCAGCATCCCTTTAAATACAAGATCCCTTATATACCCAGTCAAATACTTTGCTCTGCAAGTTAGAGCCTCCTGCGGATATCATTTTATCAGGAGATCTGTTCTGAACAACATAGGAAGTGCACCTTTAGTGCTTTGGCACCTCCCCTTTGGAATTCCCTCCCCTTAAATATTAGACAGGGGCCATCTCTGTTATCTTTTTGGCAGCTACTGAAAACCTTCCTCTTTCAACAAGCTACGTCTGTGTTGGAATTGCTTTTTAAGATGTTTTTAAAGCTTTTTTTTTTTAAAGATTTTTTAAAGGTATTTTGTTTTAATATGGTTTTAAAGATGTTTTAATATATTTTAATCTGTTTTTATGATGTTTTATAGCGTTTTTAGAGTTTTTGTTTGCCGCCCTGGACTCCTAACTGGGAGGAAGGGTGGGATATAAATTGTTGTTGTTGTTGTTGTTAATAATAATAATAATAATAATAATAATAATAATAATAATAATAATAATAATTTGTGAAATACACAGGTCCCCTGTTCCTAACCCTGTTCCCCTATCTTGCCTTTACTGTATCTCGAAGGCGCAGTGCAGATGATAGCAATATCTTAAACAGTATCCCCTTGCACAGCAGATCTCTGTCTATCTTATACAAGTTCTCCAGTGTTCCTTTTCTCTCCCCCCCCCCCGCTTTCATTTCCACAGAAACTGGTGAGGACACCCAGTCATCTGTATCATGTGCGGTGGAGCAGAACGGTGTAGAATTGCCAGCTTCCTGCCCCTCAGGCTGTCCCTGCATTTGCCATCAGCAGCGGCCAGGCATGGTCTTGGCGTGGGTTCCAGCACATTCTCAGCAGGCTGAACAGAATGACTGTGAGGAAGGGCCCACCTCGGACCTCTCATCCTCTGCGGACGAGGGAGGACCACTCTTCCAACACCTCCTGGTGCTCAACGCCCCACCTGCAGGCAACTCCTCAGTTGCCTCCGGCAGACCCCCTAAATCCCGCCGTTCCTCCCGGAGCAAGAAGCCCCCTGACCCGCCACCCTCGGCCAACGGACATCCCGAAGGAGGCGTGGTGCTGACAGGGTACCGTTCCACTGCTGAGCCTCTTCCGCTGCGCTGCCCTCCTTTGATGCCAAAGCCGCCCCGCCGCAGCAAAGGGGGGTCCTCTTTCTCTTTGGATAGTGAGGTTATGCCCCCTGCCATCCCACCCAAGGCCCCAATGAAACCTCCTCGCAGCTCCATGATCCCTTTGTCTTTTTCCCGCCGGAGTTCCCTGCAGTACCCGCTTGAGATGAACCAAGTTCAAGGAGACACGTCCCCCGTCTCTGCAGGGGAAGGGCTCCTCTTGCCGCCACCGTCCATGCCACCGCCGCCACCACCCACCTTCCAGATGCAGCCACCCCTCTCCCTTCCTCAGAGCCAGTCTCCCCTGCTTTCTTCCTGCCAGTTGCCTGCAACCATGACTCCTCCTCCCCCATCCCAGCCACCGCCTCCGCTGCCTCAGGGCCTGCCCCCTCCGCCAACTCAGCCACCACCACCCTTGGAGAGCCTGCCCTTGGGTGAAGGCCCATGCCAAGGTAATTACTGTACAGCTTGAGGGAACGACATACTTGGAGGGAAGGTGTGGGAAGGGCAAGAAGGGTGTGAGAGGTTTATGAGGCTGAGGTTTATGAGGCTGAGGTTTTTTAAACTGGTGGAGCGCTTTCCACTAAAAAGGTCCTGAAGCAATTAACCATCAGTTAAAAGATACAATGATAAATTACAAAATGTTACAAATAAAAATAGATTGAAGAGTATAATAGAATGTCATTGGTGCTGCCCGAATGCCCAGGAAAATAAAAACATATTTGCCTGGTGCTAAATGTTGACAAGGTTGGTGCCAGGTGGGTCTCCCTGGGGAGAGCATTCTGTAAATGAGGGTAAGAAGCATTGTGGTGTAGTGGTTAGAGTGTTCGTCTGGGACCTGAGGTGGGGAGGGGCTGGATTCACATCCCCACTCATCCGTGAAGCTCACTGGGTGAACATGGGCCATTCAATTGTCTCTTGGCCTATCCTACCTCACAGGGTTGTTGTGAGGACAAAATGACAAGGTGGAGAACCATGTACGCCATCTTGACATCTTTGGAAGAAAGGCAGGATATAATGTGACATTAAATAAAAATAAATTGCAGTGTCACCCAGTGGATTATTCTTCTGGTTCTTCTGGTTCTGACATAGTGTAGCAGCGGTTTTTGAAACTTAGGAAGCGAAGATTTTTAGTGTGTTCCCTTCTATTGCCCAACACAAAACAAAGTGGCTTGGCTCGCTTGTTGAACTGACTGGTTCTTTTTATGTCACAGTTGCTAGGAAAAGCCAGGCACTCACTTCTTAGGCCCCTCCAGGCTTCTTCTATTGTGCATTCATAATGATTTGTGCTCATAATGAGATTGGGGCAGATATTCTTGATCCAACTTTCAATACTGTTTGCAACTTCGAATGTTTCCAGGTAGACATACTGCTGCAGTGCATGCCCCATAACTTCCTGCTGAAATCCTGTAACTTTTTATAGTACAAATGTTCTAGGTTGTATTTTTCTTCCGCTTTTGTGATGCTGTAGCGCAAGAGTGCCTCTTGTTGTTATGTGCCTTCAAGTCGATTATGACTTATGGCGACCCTATGAATCAGTGACTTCCAAGAGCATCTGTCATGAACCACCCTGTTCAGATCTTGTAAGTTCAGGTCTGTGGCTTCCTTTAGGGAATCAATCCATCTCTTGTTTGGCCTTCCTCTTTTTCTACTCCCTTCTGTTTTTCCCAGCATTATTGCCTTTTCTAGTGAATCCTGTCTTCTCATTACGTGTCCAAAGTATGATAACCTCAGTTTCATCATTTTAGCTTCTAGTGATAGTTCTGGTTTAATTTGTTCTAACACCCAATTATTTGTTTTTTCGCAGTCCATGGTATACGCAAAGCTCTCCTCCAACACCACATTTCAAATGAGTTGAGTGTTCTCTTAACTGCTTTTTTCACTGTCCAACTTTCACATCCGTACATAGAGATCAGGAATACCAAATCCTGACTTTAGTGTTCAGTGATACATCTTTGCATTTGAGGGCCTTTTCTACTTCTCTCATCATAGCTGCCCTCCCCAGTCCTAGCCTTCTTCTGATTCCTTGACTGTTGTCTCTACTGATGGCAATAATGCAGTAACATTGGGGAAGCATGGCAGAGCAAGTAATAAAGCAGAACGATGTGTGGACATTGGCCTGATACAACAGGCTCTTCTTATGCTCTTATGTGGACAGTCTAGAATAAATCCACCACTAACAGACTGTTATTGTGTAAGTGACACGTTGCAGAATACAACCGCAAAACACATACATGCACACACCAGTCTGGAGGGACCCTTAACATGTAGTGCTGTGGTGATCCTTGGGTCTTTCCCAGACATATTTACCTTTAAAACAAAAGCAAAAAACCCCGCAGACATACTTGCCTTTTTTTAAAAAAAAAAAAAGGACCGTCCTAGTCCGCACTCACATACCGGTATCTCCACCCATTTACCAAGCTTCACTAACTCTGCAAAACTTGCTCTTTCCCCAGGTGGCTGTGAAAATGAGTGCTCAGCTCCAGGCGACTCTGATGCAGTGACTCCAAATGACAGGTGTGTTGGCCTTCCTCCTCATGTCCACAAAATCCTGAATGAAAAGTGTCAGGGTGTGTGCAAAAGAGGATGCTGGGCTGGATCAAGGAATAGTGAGGTATGGTTACCCAGAAGGCAAAGTTCTAGGTGATTCACAGTAGATAGGAACATAGGAAGCCGCCTTATCCTGAGCCAGACATTTATCCTGAGTCAGCTTGCCCCACATTTTAGGAGGTGCCGCCTTCAGGAGCAGAGCGTGAACCTCGAGAGAGCTGCCACCTAAACAAAGTGAAGCTTTTGTTTTAGTCACTGCAGAGCTGGCTGAATCACTCCAGGTTTCTAGGACATAGCCCAGATTTCAGGAGGGTGGAGGGCCTGTTGGCATTGATTGAAGAATGGGGTCGGGATGTCGTCTTGGGAGAATTGTCCCTGTCGAATGAGGAGGCTGGACTTAAGGGTGCTATTAAAACACACACGGAGAGAAATTCTTATGAATTCTGTTTGCAGGAAAGGCGCCTCAGCTGACTCTGTCTGCACAGAGGATCTCTGAGCATGCCTAAACTTCATGACAAAGCTGTCTTATACTGAGACAGACCATCTAGCTTAGTATTGTCTATGCTGACAGGTGGTGGCTCTCTATGGTTTCATACGGGGGACACTCTCAGCCCTTTCTAGAGATGCTGGGAATTGAACCGGATACATTCTGCCTGCAAAACAAGCTCTGCTACTGGGCTACAGCCCCTCCCTAAGATTGGCAGGCCTTTGACTCCCAATTCTTTAACAACAGCAAGAACAAAAATAAGTCTTCTTCAGCTTTGTTGAAATTAAGAGCTTGAAGGAAGACGTGGAGCGTTTCTTTTTTGTGTGTGTGAAAACTCACATTTCTGGAACTGAAAATAAATTCTCGGGCTGAGAATGTGCTTGGAGGGGACCTGTTTCTTAATTCCAAGTGTACGTCTTTTGCATCTGACTACAAATAGTGAATCTTGGGATTCTAGGGGGGGAAAGCCCCCAACGTCACTTAGGATCTGTTACTGTTTAATTTTTCTGCCTCTCCTTTATTGCAGAAGCTGCTCAGTGCTATCCCCTAAGGGTCCTGACTGGGGGCTTTGCCTACAGGATGGTAAGTGGGTGCAGGAAAAGATCTAAGGACTGAGAACAGTGACTGTTCCATTTCATGAACTGGTGTTTATTTGGGTCTGTAGTTCTCTAAACCAGAGCCTAGTCTCCGTCTCTCTCTCTCTCTCTCTCTGGGCCTTTTTATTGTGCATGATGATTTGTTCTCATTAGGAGGGCAGTTAAACACAGTCTTGCTTCTAATACTGTTTGCCGCTCCAAAGGTTTTGGGGCAGACATACTGCTTGGTTTCCAATTGGTATGTCCCGTAACGTTCTGCAGAAATCCTGTAACTTTACATATCACAAATGTTCTGGTTTATTTTTTGTTCCGCTTCTGTTGTGCTATTGTGGAAGAGCGCCCTCCAGATAGCAGTAGTATGGTAACATTGGGAAAGCGCTGCAGAACAACTAATAAAGTGGAATAACATGTGGACGGCCCAGCGTAAATCCACTAACTATTATTGCTTCAATTAATACACTTGCAAAGAAATACCAGTCTGAAGGGGCTCCATCTCTCCTTTTGAAAGACATTCCATCTCTTCCTTCTGCAGAGCCCCTGTACCAGACATATCGCCAGGCCGTCATCTCCAAGGAGATCAAACGGCAAACGGTTCCTCGCAACAGCAGTTTCAGCAGCTCTGACTACGGGGCCCCTTCCCCTGGTGAAGGGCCAGCTGGACCTCGCGGTCCCATCCCACACAGCACGCTTTGGCAGGAGCTGCCTGCTGTGCGAGAGAGCGGCCTTCTGGGAAACATAAGCCCCGAAGAGAGGAAGATGCAGGAGGTGGGTTAAGCAATGTCTCGGGCAGAGTGGTGCAGTGGCCTGTTGTAGTTCTGCCACCCCAAGATCCTGTAATTGGTGATAGCCAGAGATTGAATCTGAGAGCTTACAGGCATGCAAAGCACCTGCTGTGCCACTGAGCTACAGCTTCTGATTAAATCTGTAGTTTTTAAAAATCATTTTTATGTATTCAATTGTTTTAACTGTTTTTATATATGTAACTATTTTATATTTATTATTATTATATTGTAAATTGCTTTGGGATATCCCATGGTTAGTGATTCATAAATAAAATTGATAATGATGATAATAAAAAAAAATTTAAGTGGCCAAATGTAGAATTTTTTGGGCCCAGAACGCTTTGAGAATCATTAGGTTTGTAAAGTGGGATGCAAATCAGTGGACAAGCTCACCTTAAAGCTCCTTTTTTAATGAGATCATTTTAAACTAGACGATTTGGGGGTTATTTGGCTGTGGCTTGTACTCAGCTTTTGAATGAGTGTTTTGTGAATTGTGTTGTTTTTGTGTTGGTTTCTTAAATAGCAATAACTCATTCCGAACGAGGTAACAGAATAATTTCATATGAGATTGTTGGGTCTCTTTTTAAATGAATAACATACTGATCAGAACGAGCATCTAAAAAGCATGAACTGATTTTCTGCTGGGACAAACAGATTTCATACTTTAGATGGGGAAGCTGATTGGGGTCTGAACTGGCCCGTTGTGGGAGATAAATTGGCTTTTCCTAAAGTGGCAGTTTTTATGGCTCTTGATAATTAAAAAAAATGGAAATGGACTGCCTTCAAGTTGATCCCGACTTCTGGCGAATATGAATAGGGTTTTCATGGTAAACGGTATTCAGACGTGGTTTCCCATTGCCTTCCTCTGAGGCTGAGAGGCAGTGACTAGCCAAAGGTCACCCAGTGAGCTTGATAGCTGTGTGGAGATATGAACCCTGGTCTCTCAGGTCGTATCCAACACCTTAACCACTACACCACGCTGCCTCTTCTTGATAATTAAGGAAAAATAAATGGAATGGTTGGTATTAGCAGCCTTTTGTCATACAACACATAGTGGCCTGGTTTGCACATCATGTTATGCCAAACTTAGTATGAATGCACAGTCTCCTGGAGAGGAGATCATTTCCAATTCTCTCCTCTCAGGACATTTTACTTCTGTGCCATGGTGAGCTAATCCGTAGTTTGGGTTAGTGTATCATCTGAACGCATGCTGTGGTTTATCTCTTTCCAGACTAACCATGAGCTGCAACCAAGTTTTGTCGTCTGGTTTATGGCTCATGATTTGTCCAGGAGAGCTAAGCCTAAAGTCCAGCGTTTGGACAACATGCTAAGCGAAACTGTTGCTTAGCTCAGCACGGCATAGCAGCAAAACAACTGGGAAGGAGTGAAGCGGCCACAATCTCCAGCATGCTTGCATGTTCATGCGAAGCCACGATTTGGCTTAGTGCTACACGTGAACCAGACTGTGATGTTGGGTTCCGCCCATCTCATCCCACCGATGCCCCTTTTCCGTTGTTCTTGCTTCCTCTGTGTCCAGAGCCTTTTCGAGGTGGTGACCTCCGAGGCCTCCTACCTGCGTTCCCTGTCTCTGCTGATCGAGCACTTTATGGAGTCCCGGGATCTGGCAGCCACCATCCTTCTGCGTGAGCACCGGATCCTCTTCTCCAACATCCGCAAAGTCAAGGAGGTCAGCGAAAGGTCAGCTCTGCCTCTTCCCCTTCCTCTGACCCCCTTTTTCCCTGTCACCCAGAGGCTGTCCTGAAAAATAAAAGCTGATCTATGGTTAAGTAGGAAAACAGGAATCTGCCTTATACCAAGTCAGGCCATCAATCCGTTACTCTGGCTGGCAGCAGCTCTCCAGGGTTTCAGACAGGGAGCACATTCTTAGCCCTACCTGGAGGTGCTGCGGGTTGAACCTGGGCCCTTCTGCATGCCAAGCAGGTGCTCTAGCACTGAGCTGTAGCCCCTTCCTCAAGTAAATTCCAGCCTCCTAATTGGCATTAAGGGCTGATCTACCCTGTCAGAAGAATCGGATGCTACAGCCCTCCTAAGAATGTGGCTGTTTCATGTAAATCCTCTGAACATGGATATCTGCCCTTAACATGCATATTGGACAATAGGCTAGACACCTAGGGTGCTCATGTTCATCAAGGGGTCATCTGCAGATTCAGAAGAATCAACAAGGCTATAAAATAGATCCCTTATCTCAGTCTGCATGTACTGGAATTGTGTTTTTTTTTAAGATTTTTTTTTTTAATTGTGCTTTATAATTTATTTGCTGCCCTGGGCTCCCTTTGGGAGGAAGGGCAGGATATAAATGTTGTTATTGTTATCATTATCGCTATCACTATCCACATCACGTGCTACCTGCAGGACCATACCATATGATTCTTCTGAATATGTAGATCAGCTCTAATTAACTAACTAGCAGGGGCCTCTGAAATAATGCCATCTTGTGGATGGAAGTGGATGGCGTAGGACCACAAACCTGAATTCCCCCCTGTGAAGGAACATTCTCTCTCCATATAGAAAACTAGCTCTCCTCATTAGAAATATAGGAAGCTGTCATATACTGAGTAAGACAGTTGGTCCATCTGACTCCGTATTGTCTACGCTGATTAGCAGTGGTTGTCCAAACTGGAGACATTCCCAGCCCTACCTGGAGATGCTGGGGATTGACCCTGAGGACCTTCTGCATGCAAACCTGAAGCTCTGCCCTTCCTCACTTCTTGTAAGTGCCTCAAATGTAGCCATTTATGATGCCGGTCATTTCTCTTGGCAGGTTTTTGCAGGACCTTGAAGGGCGCCTGGCTGAAAGCCTGCAGATCTCGGATGTCTGTGACATTGTAGAGGAACATGCCCAGCAGAACTTCTCGGTCTACATTGACTACGTGCGCAACCAACTATACCAAGAGAAGACCTACAGCAGCCTCATGTTAGTGAGAGAAAGAAAGAAAGCAAACCAACCTGTTGGACAGACTCCTGATGGTTCAGAGGGCCTTTGGTGGGGAGAGGGAGAACAGTAGTAAGATGGTTCGTGCTCTGTTAGGTCTACAATCTAAAAGGCACGGCATACAAGGGGAAAGGGAAGTGGAGGGAGGAGGAAAAAAGCAAACTCAAGCACCAGTTCTTAAAAGTTACATTTTGAATAATGAACAGCTGGGATGGAAACAATTTAGGTAGCCTGACAGATTGGCTGCTGCCAGGTGTCAGTTGTGGGAGAGTCAAAAGCAGCTGGGATCTCAGTAAAGGCAATGGATCAGTCCTGTTTCTGTTCTCTGCCTCTGCTCTGCAGCCTGACGGAACGGCTGCCACGTGTGTGTTCATAGGAAGTTGCCTCAAACCGAGTCATATTATTGGTCCATCTAGCTCAATATTGTCTACTCTGACTGGATCTGGAAATGAACCAGTGACGTTGGTACAGAATAAGTTTTATATGTTCTAATCACTTCCCTCTCAAGTTACTGGGCAGCTGCATTTTCTACCAGCAGAAGCCTCTGAGTCATCTTCAAAGGCAGACCTACATGGAGTTGGCTGCTGCCGTCCAGATGTAACCTGGGCGTGTATAACTGCGGCAAGGTCCATTTTTTCCCTAGGTAGTGTTGCAGCCAGAATTTGGAATCCTACTTCCTGATCCAACCCTGCTTCCTCTCTTCCTACTCAGGGAGAAGAACCCCCAGTTCGCCATAGTTGTGACGCGGCTCCAGGAGCTCCCGCAGTGCCACCGACTCCCCTTTATGTCCTTCTTGCTGCTTCCTTTCCAGAGGATCACCCGGATCAAGATGCTCATAGAGGTGAAGCTCTGGCTTTGTTGCTGCAAGACTCCTGTGTTCTGTCTAGGACATCTGAGGAAAGGAGTGAGGTTTAAACCAATTGAGAGGGGGGCAGGTGTTCTTTATGCCTTGGCTCTTGGGCCACATCCACTCTCCCTCTCTCCCCACCCCATCCATCCGTCCATCCATCCATATCTATTTAATGTCCTGCCCTTCCTTCCAGAAGGCACCCAGGGCAGCAAACAAAAACACTAAAAACACTTCGTTGTTTTCGTTATATGCCTTCAAGTTGATCACAACTTATGGTGACCCTATGAATCTTTTTCGGATATATTTGTAGAGGTGGATTACCATGGCCTTCCTCTAAGCCTACGGCACCCGGTATTCCCAGGCGGTCTCCCATCCAAGTACTAACCAGGCCTGACTCTGCTTAGCTTCCGAGATCAGACGAGATCGGGCATGTTCAGTGTGGTATGGCTGTAGGTAAAAAAACCAACAACAAACACCACTTTAAAATATCTTAAAAACATATCTTTAAAACGTGAAAACAAAACATCTTTTAAAAAAACCATCTTAGCACAAAATATCTTAAAAATACAGTATCTTTAAAAAAAATATAGCTTTACCAACATTTTAAAATGAGTTACTGCATAGACGTAGACTGGGATAAGGCTTGTTGAAAGAGCTTTACATTTAAAGCACTGTTATACCACCTAAAAACAGTCACAGCTTCCCCCAAATAATTCTGGTACCTGTAGCTTTCGTTAAGGGTGCTGAGAGTTGTTAGGAGACCCCTATTCCCCTCACAGAGCTACAGTTCTCAGAGTGGTTTAACAATCACTCCTCCTTTCCAGGGAACTCTGGGAATTGTAGCTGTATGAGGAGAATAGAGCAACTCTCGGCACCTTTAACAAACAGCACTTTCCCAGAATTCTTTGGTGGAAGCCAGGACTGTTTGATAGTGCACACTGTGGATGTGGCCTTGGTATGGAGCAGGATCCAGTGGGCTGGGAGCACAAATTGAGTTTTACCATCTGTATCTCAGAGGTCTAATGCAGTGTGCTTAAACTGTTCTGGGGAACCTAGGTGTGTGTTTGTGTCCATGTCCTATGCTGGGGAGTTTTCCCTCAGTGAGAAAATTGGCAGATAAGCTTCTTTGAAAGGCAGCTGTTTGCTGTTCACCATCTTCCCCTGCAATATGCAGCTGCAGGGAGGGTGCTGAGAGTTTTCTAAAACACACTCAGCACAAGGCTCCAATGAAGCCCAACAGAGCTGGCTTGGCACCTTGTGCAAATGAAATATGGCTTCCCAGAATCCTCTGCAACACGCTGAGGTTCCATGGCTGACAGGTCAGTTGTGGGCAAAGGTTTTACTTCCGTGGAACTAGCAAACTGTAAAAAATGAATTGTCCTAGCGCATAAGAGGGTGCAACTAAAGCTCCTTCCTCCTTCTCCTCTAACTTCACTTGTATCTCCTAGAATATCCTGCGCCGAACAGACGAAGGATCATTGCGAGAACAGAATGCCATGAAAGCCTTGTCCTCTGTTTCCAAGGTGAGGCCAAAAGTGATAAAGTGAACATAGGACGAGATCTTAGACTGGGTCAGACCGTCAGTCCGACTAGCCTGCTATTGTCTACACCAACTGGCAGCAGCAGTGGTGGCTAGTGGCTCCTTGCCCGTGAGGCTGTGGAAGCTGCTCCGGGTTTTAGTCCAAGCTTTTAAGTAGCTGCCCAAGTTGCTGGACAGATCCTTGAAAATGTGGACTATAACTCAGAGTGGATTCCACTACCCCGTTGACGTGGAGCCACTAGCTGCCACTCACAGCAGCTCTACAAGGTCTTCTCCAGTCTTGCTGTGTGACATTGTTTTGAGTGGAAATGCTGGGGACTGAATCTGGGAAATTCTGCATCCAAAGCATGTGCTGTGCCATTGAGCTGTGGCCTTTTCAGTAGTACAACAATGCTTAATATCACTCCATCTAATAGTCACCTCGGTGAGTGCCAATGGCCATGTAGCCAAAATGGCGTCATGTCGAAAGAAGAGAAATGTATTGGCATGCTTGGGGGAATCCCAAGGTTTGCAGAAGTACAAAAATAAATTTAGAGGCGCTGGGGGGGGGGAAGGAACCTGGGAGAAACCCAGATCACCCCAGTGAGGATTGGACATGCTCACTGGCCCTGGGGGAATAGAAAGGAGTATCCTGGAAAGGACATGACTGGCTAGGACCCTGAACTGGGGCATTCCACACTGTTGCATTTTGCTGCAGATCCCCCCTGCGTATTTTTAATACAGCATGTTTCCTAAGTGTTCTCTTTGGGGCAGATCATCAATCTGATCTAACCCCAAGTAACTGACTCTCCTCTTTGTCTCCAATCCCTGACAAAGATAATAGAAGAATGTAACTCTGAGGTGGGCCGCATGCGTCACATGGAGGAGCTGATCCACATCGCCAGCAAGATCGAGTTTGACAAGCTTAAGGTCAGCACCACAGGAAGCTGTCTTAGACAGGATCATAGAATAGTAGAGTTGGAAGGGGCCTAGAAGGCCATCCAGTCCAGCCCCTCAGACCAGTGGTCCATCTAGCTCAGTGTTGTCCGCACTGACTGGCAGTGGCTCTCCGTGGTTTAAGACAGGACTCTCTCCCAGCCCTATCTGGAGATGCTGCGGGTTGAACCTGGGACATTCTGCATGCAGAGCAAGTGCTCTGCTACTGAGCTACGGCCCTTCCCTTGGAGGACACATTCAGCATCGCACCTTCTCTGGACTTGCTCCCATTTGCCCCAATGCCCTCTGCAGATTCAGCTGCCTAACGAGCTGAATTAAAACATTCCTCTGCCTCTCCTGCCTTGTGACTTGTGCTAGGCAGTATAATGGATAGTGCATTACATGTTCAAGAGTTAACCAGGATATTATTTTCCTCTTTTTCCTCTGCCTCTCCTTTACAATTGTGTCTACACGTTAGTCAACCGTTAGAAATAAGAAGTCCCAAGGGTTGCTGAGTTGCCCACATAGTTAGGGTACTGGACTAGGATCTGGGAGACCCAGGTTCAAATCGCCACTCAGCTGTGAAGCTCACAGGGTGACCTCAGGTCCAGGCTACCTCACACAGTTGTGGTGGTGGTGAGGAGAACCATGTGCTTGAGCTTGCTGGAGGAAAGGTCTGATATAAATTTATTTATTTATTAATTCTATAAATAATAATAATAATGCTGCAAAATACATGCAGTCAGTAGAGTTGGCACACTGATCAGTAGACCAGTGAAATATTACCAGATGACCGCCTATTGTTTGAGCTTGGCCAAATATTGTGAAATATACCCTGAAGCCATGATGTCAATTTTGCTTCACAAAATAATCTGCTGCCTATTTATTTAGCAGAACTGCCTCTAAAAAAACCGAGGCTTTTTAATTCTCCATTAATTTCTTTCTGATTCTAATTTCATTGTTTTTTGGCTTTGTAATTCAAGGTTTACCTGTTTGTTCCAGGATTACAGCCAAAAAACAAAAAACCACCCCCCTCTGTTCACTCACAGTTATGGAAACCTTACTTCCCGTTGTTTAGAGAAAATTAAAAAATAATTTCATTGTTTCAGAAAAACAGTTAACTAATTTGTTTCTGTAGTTAGCATAAGCATCAAACCTGTTAACGATTGAAGTACCCTTGCTGTTGACCGGACAAAGTTAATGGATTATAAAAAATGTGTGGATTAGAACAAAGTGAATCCTTTGGATTTTACGTTCCTTCGGATTTGTTCGATAAAATTATTGGTTCAAAAAAAGTACCAAAATGGGGAAACAGGACGGAACAGGCTCATGAATGCAGAACTGACACGAACAGGAAATAGACTGATCCATCACACTAGTTAAATGTCCCTGGAATATGGCCAACTAGGTAGTTGCTGTTAGTTGGCCTTCTATGGCTTGCCCAGCCTGTCTCCTTCCTGGTTTTTTTTGTACATGACTAGAGCATTGCATACTCTATATTTGTCTGCATGAATGATACAGAGCAGGCTGCTTTGCAGGTAGATTTTTGTGGTGCACCTTGTGCATTGTTAGAATCTTCCTATGATGATAAGAAGACCTCAGTTGGATCAGGCCAAACACCTATATCTAGTCCAGCATCCTGTTTTCCTGTATCGGTCGGGCAGATGCCTATGGGAAGTCTACAAGCAGGACATAAACTCAGTTGCCCTCTTCTGCTGTCCTTCCCCTGCAACTGGTATTTCACGCTGCCTCTAATCCTGGAGGTAGAATACAGCTGTTGTGATTAGTGATGCATCCTCCACAAATGTGTCTAATCCCCTTTTAAAAGCCATCTAGGTTAGCTGCCTGGATTGCAAAAGCTACTGTTTTGTGGACCTCTAGGAAGACCATCTTTCCTCACAGTAAGAGACCTGCCTCTGGGTCTCCTTTCCAAATTCTTCCTCGATTTCTCTTTGATTCAGGCAGTTCCTATCATCTCCCAGAGCCGGCAATTGCTGAAGCAGGGTGAGCTGTTGGAGGTGGTGCACCGGGGCACCATCTTTGGCACCAAGCCCAAGCTGGTTCCCATCTACTTGTTCCTCTTCAATGATCTGCTGCTCATCACCCAGCGCAAGAGGTGAGCCGGGATATAGGAAGCTGCCTTAACGCTAATCGTCGGTCCATCTAGTTCAGTATTGTCTACACTGGCTGGCAGTGGCTCTCCAGGGTTTCAGACAAGAAACTTCCTCAGCCCTCCCTGGAGATGCCATCAGAGATCGAACCTGGAACCTTCTGCATGCAAAGCAGGTGTTCTGCCACTGAGCTACAGCCCTTCCCTAAAGTAGAGAATGGTGCTAACTGGCTGGAATTTCTTCTGCTGTACACAGGGTGGTTAAGTGTTAACCAGACAAATGGATTTGGCCCAGAGACAAAATAGTGGTGTGTCTGTGTTGGATAGGGGTCAATATGGGGAACAGGGGGTAGTAAAAAGTGGGTGCCATTCGTGGGGCAGAGAGTCTTGCAGCCTGTGATTATGCAAGCTTTAAAAGACTGGATCAGCTACACCATTTCTGAGCCTGTTGCTTTATTCTTAAGGACTAGAAACTTTTAAAATAATAATGAGAGTGGAGATTGTCTAAGTGCTGACAGCTGCAAATTTCTGTCCTTGCGTGGTGTGAATGTAAACGTACACATGCCATCCTGTTTATATCAGAGGAATGGGAGCCTTTGGGGGTTTTTTAGATTTATGTCTTCGAGGAAAAGG
Source organism: Rhineura floridana (assembly GCF_030035675.1). Lineage (NCBI taxonomy): Eukaryota > Metazoa > Chordata > Lepidosauria > Squamata > Rhineuridae > Rhineura > Rhineura floridana. Next base: position 9,027,699 of record NC_084490.1, read on the forward strand.
GGCATATTATCTACACATCCAAGCCTAGCAGCCCCTTTGCTGTAGAATTTATTCTCTGATTCACCTGTACCCTTTTCTCTCCAGTTCAGAACGCTTTGTGGTGCTGGATTACGCTCATCGCTCACTAGTCCAGGCCCAGGGTTGTGGGGAATCCTCCACAAGCCACAGTGCAGAGAACAGCTTCTACCTGACACTGCTGGAGAACCACCAAGGACGGAGTAGTGACCGACTCTGCCGCGCTCCAACACAGTGAGTGACTGAGGTTGGGATGGGAGTGGAATTAGGGTAGAAAATGACAGATATCCAATGGCCTGGTTTGTACATAACGTTAAGCTACGGTTTATTCAGTGATGATTTATTAAACCATGGCTTAGCATTATGCATGAACCTTGCCCAGGGGCTTAACTATGGTTTGTTTACTGCCAACAAACCACAAACTGAAAGCCATGGTTTGTTGTTGGCTTACAACCTTGGTTTATTTTAATTATGTGTGTGTGTGTGACAGAGAAGGGAGGTGTTTTTCCCCTCTCTGCTTTTTAGTGGGGGGAGGGCATCTGGATCTTCGACAGGCAGAATCTGTTGGTGAGTACAATGCCTAGCCAAGCTCTGACCAGGACAAATGAAAGAAAACAGTTGATGCAATACAGAATTAACTTGTAGAACTTGTTGCTGCAAGGTATGGTAGCCTAGATAGCTTTTGGTAAAGGATGAGAAAATTCATGGAGGTTGGGTCTGCCAATGGCTGTTTGTCATGATGTCTTAAAGAAAAAGAGGATGCTGTCATGTCCAGAGGCAGAATCCCTCTCAAGTAACAGTTGCCGGGTGTCAAACAGAGAATGGGCCTTTGGATTATATTCTGCTTGTACACCTTTCAGGGCCATCTGGATAGCTGCTCTTTTGAAATGGACTGGTCCAGCAAGGCAATTCTTCAAAATGTTCTTAACTGGACTGCCGTTCCCTTGTCTTGCCCAGAACCAGCCAACCATTGCAAAGGACACCTTTCATGGATTTGCTTCTTGGTTTCAGGTCAGATATGCACCGCTGGATGGGTGCGTTTCCTCGACATGAATCCCAACTTAATGGCAAACAGGAAACCATCTACGAGGACTGGGGTGAGACACTTTGCTTTCTTTCCCCCACCTCATCCCCTCCAATCAACTCTGTTGATACTAGTACTGCCAGCAGAATTTATGTATTTGGTTTATTATTGCATCTGTGTCTCCCACCTTTCCTCCCGGAAGCTCAAGGTAGCATACATAGTTCTCTCCCCCCCCCCATTTTATCCTTGCAAGAACCCTGTGAGGTAGGTTAGGCTGAAACTGCTTAAGGTCACCCAGGGAGCAAGGATGGCTGAGCAAGGATTTGAACTCTGGTCTCCCAGGTCTTAGTCTGACACTCTGATCTCATTCACACCATACATTTAAAGCACTATCGTACCACTTTAAACAGTTGTGGCTTCTCCCAAAGAATTCTGGGAAGTGTGGTTAGTTAAGGGTGCTGAGGTTTGTTAAGAGAGGCTTCCGTTCCCTTCACAGAGCTACCTTTCACAGAGTGGTTTAACAATTGCTCCTTCTTCCCAAGGAACTCTGGGAATTGTAGCTCTCTGAGGAGAATATAACAACTCTCAGCACCCTTAACAAATGTCACTTTCCAGGATTCTTTCAACTGAGCCATGACTTTAAAGTGGAATATCTGTGCTTTAAATGTATGGTGTGAATGTGATCTCTAACTGCTACATCACACTGGCTCTTGGCACCATGCACTTGGCATCCTCTTTCTTTGTCCATCTAAATTGCAAGTTTACCCTCTGATCCCAGATGTTTTAGGGGGGTGTTTGTGCTTCCTTGACTGGTGAAGGAAACAGTCCCTTTTCTGAAGAATGAACTTGCCAAAGCATCTCCCATCCCTTAAAGGAAAAATAAGATGAAATTAAAAGCAGCCATGCCTTGGATGGGGATAGGGGGTGGGATTTGAATCAAGATGGTGGTGCTGGGAGTTGGGGGTTAAGATTAACTTGCTCTCATGCATGCTGATTTGTTTGCTTGCTTGTTTATACATTTATACCATAAGTTCGTTAAAATATCAAAGCGGGTTACCACTATTACATAAAACCACATACAAATTTACAGTTGCAGATCAGCAGCTATTACAGAAAATGTTTTTCTTAACTGTCTGCATAAGCCTGGCAATGTAAGCTTTATGATAATGCCCTGTAATGTAAATGGCCCCCAGCTCAGAGCTGCTGTTCCTTTACATTCCTGGTAACAGGTAAGTTTTCCTGAACAAGATAAGCAGCAACTTTGGGGGCGTGCAAAGGTGGGGGCAGTTGCTCCCCAAACGATCCGTAATCCCCAGATTCCCAACTTTAATTTAAAAAATAAAATTAAGTTTCTAGCATTTGCAGAATCTGTGATATAAGACAAAATACAATAGGCACTATATTCATTTTGTGTGGGTGAGAAACTTAGACCACGCTCACACCATACATTTATTCCACTATTATTCCACTTTAAACGGTCATGGCTTCTCCCAAAGACTCCTGGGAAGGGTAGTTAGTGAAGGGTGCTGAAAGTTGTTAGGAGGTCCCTATTCCCCTCATGGAGCTACAATTCTCAGAGTTTTCTGGGAAGAGGGGCCTGACTGTTAAACCACTCATAGCTCTATGAGGGGAATAGGGGTCTCCTAGCAACTGTCATCGCCGTTCACATACTACTCTTCCCAAGATTTTTTGGGAGAAACCATGATGGTTTAAAGTGGAATGATAGTGGAATTAATATATGGTGTGAATGTGGCCTAGCCTGCTCTCCCCTTTCAGTGTTTACTTTGCCTCTCTCTGGAAACATTCCTGCATATGTCTTTGTGTGTGAGAATTACACTGGGAAGACACTACTTCCTCCGCTGCTACAGGTCCAATTATAGGAAGACAATTTTCACTATTTATAGAGGCCTCTTCACTCCCTGGCCGAATGACTCTCATTTTTCTCTCTCTCTCCCTGTTCCCTTAACAGACTGCCCTCAGGTGCAGTGCGTCGAGGCCTACGCTGCTGCCCAGGCTGATGAACTGAGCCTAGAGCCCACAGACATTGTCAACGTGCTATGCAAAACCAACGAGGGTAAGTAAGTGTGTGTTTGTGCGTTTTTAATCGTGAAGTGTGCAGAGTTACTGAACAATGCTGCAAAAGTGATGGTTAAAACCGTCACCTCCCTGTTTCTCTCTGACATCTGAGGTATTCAGCACCAGAGGTATGCGATGTTTTAACATGGAGGTAGTTAAACTATGGAATTCGCTCCCACAAGATGGCTTTAAAATAGGATTAGACAAATTCATGGAGGAGGATGCTATCAGTGGCTACTATTTGTAACACCATGCTCCCACCCAGAGATACCTTTTATTTTTCTTGCTCCCACGGTACTATTTCCTTTCTTTTTAACATCCAATCTGAGGAAGAGTTCTGTGTAACCTTAGAAACTTGCATGCCACATTGTGAAAACTGGTTAGCCCTAATAACAGTTTTCTTACTGGCTTGCTTTCCACATCACAGTAAGTCAGAGTATGGATTACATTACTGTGTGAACATGCTGGTTCTCAGAGAGGAGCTCGCACCCACTTCATACCTCCCTTGAATTTTTAAGGTCAGCACGGCATGGCAGCTAAGCCAAGGTTTGGTTTAATGTGTCATCTGAAATCCAGGGTCATGGTTAATTTATACCAGGCTGTTTTACTGTTTAATATATATGCTTTAAATTGATGTTCAGAGGCAGTTTATGTCAATACTAGGCGCTGAGGGCAAACAATCAGGGAAGACTATCACTTTCATGTTCCTTTGTGAGTTTCCCTGGGGCATCTCTTGGAAACTGAACAGTGGACTTAAACGGTCTGAACCAGGAGAGCTGCGTTTGTGTTGTGGAATAATTTTTTTTTTTAAACCCACTGCCTGAGAACCCCCAATGACTTTGAAATTGGGGAAGGGGCACAACGTGAGATGCTGATGAGTCTTCCCTTTTTTCCCCCTATTGTAGGCTGGTATGAGGGCGTCCGGCTAGCTGATGGCAAGAAGGGCTGGTTCCCCTCGCGCTACGTGCAGGAGATCACGAATGAACACGTGAGGCGGCGCAACCTCCGCGAGCGCTATCGGGTCCTGCAGGCTGCCCGACAACTCCAGCTGACGCGCACGAGCCACATGAAGAGCAAGTACAGTTCGGCCTGAGTCAGCGGGTGCAGAGCTGTGGAGTGACCGATGGAAGCACTGGAGACACCAGCCTGCATACGTTTTACCTCGCTGCTGGACTCAAGCAGTGATCTGCTTCTGCTCTGCTGGGTGCAGGAGAAACACTGCTATGGGGGGGCACCAAAGATGGCAGCGGTAGATGGCAGTTGCAATTTGATGGAAGGCCACTAGAGGGGAGCACACCTGCACAAAGGTCCTCGTTGGACATAGACTGTAATGCCATAAATTGGCAACTGGAGGCATCAGAAGCACACCACCAAACATGTCTTCTTTGCTTGTTGTTTGCCACAAGCAGACGATTATTTCTAACTCCATTGCACTGTGCACAGAGCTGTTTATGGTTGTGGAACTCGTCCTAACTCCTCAACTACTGGAGCTCACTACGCAGGAGTAATGACAATCCAATTCTTCAGTGAGAGGGAGGTATGAGTTGGGTGGACCATCTCCACCAATGCTGCTTGGGGGAGGCCAGGTCACCCCCACTTGTGACATTACCAGGCTAGGGGTACAGAGGCAGATGATTCAGGGGCACCAGCTTTTTTTAGTGCAGAAGGTTTTCCCCCCCTTACCTCCTCCTCCTGCATTCGGAGGGTTGAATATACATACTCAGTAAGCCTGGATCCTTTTTTACACGCAGAGGAGGAGCAGACAGGTGGAGACACCCCCCCCCCTTTGCAGATGCCCCTGAGTAATGTGGGGGGTGAGTGCTCCAATTAAAGGCAGGGTTTTAGTCTAATTCTTCCCGTCCCTGATCAGGTGTCTGAATACAGCACCTTCTTTGCAAGTAAACCTGAACAGTAGCGGAGTATGCATGCATGCCCGGCCCTCCTTCACATGCAGAAGATTGTCAGCTTGTTCTAAGTGTGTGTAAACCAACCTAGAACCTGGCATGGCACCAATCAAACTGCTTGGGCCAAAACCTTTGCGGGCCTGATGCTGTTTGTGGCCTAGCTGTTTCCTGTCCCTGGCTCTGAAGGGTGTCCTGACTACTGCACGTATGTGTGTGCACCGTGCCCTTTACTACCAAGCCTTGTTAGGAAACCGGGATTTGTGGTTTTGCAAGTGAAGGGAACCCACTTCTGCAGTGGTGCCATCAGTCTCTGCTAGTATTGCACAGAGACTGCTCCAAGGGTTCCTCAGGGTCCTCTCTACCTCAGTGAGTATGATCCTTTCCAACAAGTGCCCCCTCCTCTTCTTTAGCCCTTGCAGGGGATTGGGGCCTACTGCCTCAGTCCAGTATTCAGGCCTCGGTCGTTCATTTCTTTCCCTCCGGCGCTGGCGTCTGATCTGCTGCCTTCCAATGCATTTCCCCGCCGCCACCACCACCGTTAGCCTGCCTGGATTTCCCAATTGTTTTTGCATCCAAGGAAATCTTTCCTGTTTCCATCCTGGAATTGTGGCCAAAGACCAGCTTGTATTTATTAAATATGACTGCCTCCTGACTCCTTTCTTGGAGGAGATTTCTGCACCCACCTGCTCTGGTAGCATCAGGAGGTGTGGAGGAAAAGATGTTTAACTTATTCTGTACCATATTTGCCTGCACTGTTGTCTTTTTTTGTTTTGTTTGTGTTTTTCTATCAGAACTGCCTTTTTTTTTTAATGAAGATGATGGAAAAGATATGGTGTGGAGGTGCTTGTTTTCTACCTGCAAAGGCCTCTCTGGCTTTAGCAGGTGCCTGTAAATTGATGGTTATGTAATCACTTTCTGCTGTGTCCAAGCTATGAGAGAGCTAGCTGTCTTAGGCAGCCCCAAAATATCTACCACCAGTGGATCTTCTAGGCCTCTAGGCTTGCTGTTTTCAAAACTCTAGGCTGGGACACACTAGCATGATATGAGAAATATGCTAACTGTTATATTTAAAGATTCTGGCGAATCCAAGCCCCCTTCCACGGAGATTGAGAGAGTGGGCAGCCTCCTTTATGTAGGATTGACTAATTTGGAAAGGGACAAGGCTATATCAGCCTGTACTGAGAGGTAGGTCCAGGCCCGGTGCTAGTAGGCAGCCAGGTTGGGCATTGGCTGAGGGCCTCTGTGGACCTGAAGGGCCCCTCCTTAAGCTGGGAGGGTGGAGCTCCTGCTCCATCATCTGCCCCCGTTGGGGTGCAGGATCCAGTGGACCTGGTGGCACCGTGGATCTCAGAGCAGGAGCTCCCAGGCAACACACACATACCCAATACAGGCAGTGCAGGCTTAAATAAGCCCGCTTGCCCCACTTACCTGCCGTGTCAGCCCCATGTGCTGTGTGTGCATGCCTGCCATCATCCAAGATGGTGGCAAGAGTGTCCTTAACACCCTGCTGCCATCTTGGGTGATGGCAGGCATGTGCGTGTAGCATATAGGAAGTGAGGTGGGTGAGCGGGACTATTTAAGCCTCATGCCACCTACATCGGTAGGGAGTGTTGAGTATCATGCTGTGGGCCTGGGACAGACTGGTGCCAGCCCTGGGTAGGCAATTGTGTCGTTTCTCTCAAGGATGGGCACAACTGGATCATTCAATCATTCCAGGTGCAGAAATGCAGAAAGCACGATTGCTTTCAAAGGGAAGATGGCAATCGTTTCTCTGTATGAGTTGCTGGGCTGGTTTCCTTCCAGCTGGAAAGCATATCCAGAACTGGAAAGTATATTCAGGTAGAGCCAATCTGTTTCCCTTCAGAGGTTTTGGACTGGAATCATAAAATAGTAGAGTTGGAAGGGGCCTATAAGACCATCAAGTGCAACCCCCTGCGCAATGCAGGAATCCAAATCAAAACATTCCGGACAGATGGTTGTCCAGCTGCCTCTTGAATGCCTCCAGCGTCGGACTATAACTTTTTTCCATCAGCCCCAGCCGGCACATCCTTAAAAAAAGGGTGGGGCTGATGGATGTTGTAGCCTGAGGGTGGGGAACATTTTCAGCACAAGGGCCACATTCTCTTCTGGGCAAGCTTTTGAGGGCTATGTGCCAGTGGGTGGGTGGAGCAATTAATGTCATTTTACCTTTGTACAGAAGGCTAGTTACGACATATACAGACCCCTCTATCCTCCATCCACACAAAATATAAATGTACTGCCTTCAAGTCAATTCCAACTTATGGCGACCCTATGAATAGGGTTTTCATGAGGCTGAGAGGCAGTAACTGGCCCAAGGTCACCCAGTGAGCTTCATGGCTATGTGGGGATTCGAACTCTGGTCTCCCACGTCGTAGTCCAACAACTTAACCACTACACCGCACTGGCTCTCACCACACAAGCTAGAGGCAAATCAGAACACAAGGACACATTTCAGCCAGGCAAAAATACAATGTGCAAAGCAGGGGCAGTGAGGTGTGCGGCCTGTGAAGAATTTGGGAGGCCACATTTGGCCCCTGGGACTGAGGTTTCCCACCCGTTGTGCCAGGGTTCCAGGCTGTCAAAGGCTGCCCTGGAGTGGGTGTGTAATTCATATACACTCTTGAAATTAAGACACTGGGGGTGGGGAAGAGTGCCTCCGGTTTTAATTCCTGGCTGGTAAAGATGTTGGGAGCTGGTGCCAACTGAAGAGGACATTGTCAGGCTATGTGGACCAGCAATCTAATTCAACAGAAGGCAGAGCCTCAAATCTTCCAAAGGAAATAAGTGCCTTAGGTCCTAAGATTTCAGATGTCTTTCTCAAGCAAGAGATCTTCTACCAGACAGAGATGTGCACTCTCTCTCTCTGACCACAGTTCTACTGCTTGAGTGATTAGTCTGTCCCCTTCCTCCTTCCTGAATGGCTGTTGACAGAAAGTCTCATATAAAATGTAGATTTATTTGGTGTGCTGTGGAACGATGCCAATAAGTTAATGCACATTTTGTACAGGAAGCAGCTGACATATGTCCACCCCACCAGCCAGGCCACAAGCCCACAGGATTATGGGAGATTACGCAAGTCCCCCTTCTCATAAGCACTTGTCAGGCCTTTCCTGCTCACCTCAGGTGTGTGGGTGGGAATTCCAGGGTAGGCATGCAGAGCTGTTTTGTTTTTTTTAAAAAATCTCCACATACTACTGAAACGCCATTAGTCACACCTTAAGCAGGATAATCATTACAACCAGTGGACTGCCCCAAGGACTGAGAGAGAGGGGTGTGTGTAGTTGCTTCCTTGATCACAGTGTTTAAAATGCTTTAAAAATAGAGTGTACAATGGAGGACACCTTCGCTGAGGCGTAGACAGCTGTTAGGGGAGACAGGCCCCGAGCAAGGTTTCTTCTCTTGCGATTGGTCAAATGCTGTTCTGCCTCCATCTTGAGCCCCCATTGTTCATCAGTGTGAAATGTATACAGACAAGTCCCCTTTTCTTGTGAGGGTTGAAAACGGTGGGCGTTAGCATTAACTTACTTCCTACTGATTTCACCCTGTGCCTGTTGCATGAGAGTTTTTTCCTTCACCCCCCCCCGCTGGCCCCCACTTACTTTTTGTCTCTTGCTGCACCATACATTTAAAACAATATTATACCACTTTAAACAGTCATGGCTTTCTCCCAAAGCATCCTAGGAACTGTGGTTTGTTAAGGGTCCTGAGAGCTGTCAGGAGGCCCCTTTTTCCCTCACAGACCTACAATTTTCAGAGTGGTTTAACAATCAATCCCCTCTTGCAAGGAAACTCCGGGAATTGTACCTCTGTGAGTGAAATCGGGGTCTCCTAACAACTTTCAGCACCCTTAACAAATTACAGTTCCTAGGATGCTTTAGGGGAAGCCGTAACTACAGTGGAATAACACTGCTTTAAGTGCACAGTGCAGATGGGGCCCTGAATCACCACCTTCTTAAATCCCCAACTGTGTGAGGCTGGGAATGATAGGGGGAAAATATTCTGCAGTTGCTCAGAAGCACCCTTGTTCTTGTGCAAAAGGTAGTGATATAAACATGGGTATAACAAAAACACTCCTAGCTCAAACACTGGTTCAAAAAAAAAAAAAAGGCAAGGTGGGGGCAGAGTGAAGGCCTGGGGCACAAGTCATCCAATATATACGTAGGAAAAGTTCAGTGGTGTTTTGATTTGAGCAAAAGTCTTTAAAAATGTTTAAAGAATGATTGTGCTAATGCTAAAACAATCGTGTCCTATGCTGGCTGGGCCACGGATAACACATCCTGATTGAGTGACTTTTTGCCAGAGACAGGTGCAAACAACCGACAGTCCGGTTGTGACCCACATATTATGTGGAGGGAAGGTTGGTGGTACACTGCAAGGCAGTAGCGGTTCCTCCTGGCGCTAGTGGTGGCCAAATGTTCAGTGCTAGGCAAGGGCTGTGGCCATCTGCAGCTGATGTACAGTCATCCATCTTCCTCCATTGTTGAAGGCACCAAGTGGCAGTGGAGCAAGAGAGGAAGACTCCCATCTGCCCTCCACCAAGTCTCTGTCTTTCAGTGTGTTGACCACTGTGGCCCACTCACTGCCCCAGGACCAGGGGTGGAGGTGGAGCTGGTGTTAGGGGTCCACAAAGGAGACCATGATATAGCGGGTCCCACGGGTGGTGGGCAATCCTTCGTGGTAATGGGTGAGGCGGCCGGGGTGCAGCAAGGTCCAGCCCTTGCGGGGGGATTCCACTTTGCAGTTGTAGCGGATGAAGCGGCAGCCACCTCCCTACAGGGGGACAGAGAGAGAGGGAAAAAAAGTAATAAACTTGGCTTATGGCTTGTTCCCACATTGCACTGACACAAGCTGTCTGTGCAAAGGTGCAAGTGTTTTTGTGAAAGAATGGACACTTGTTGATTTGCACAACTCATCTACTGTGTATACACACTATATTTGAACGTTACATGTGAAAGCTACAAGTATACAGCTAACTAGTCAGGAGTTGTCACACATTACTTTCAACAAATGTACAATCTTTGTCCCTCTGTACGCAAATAGTTGAACTGTACAAATCAAGAAGTGTACATACACTTTCACACAAACATTTGTACATAGGTAGGGGCAGCTTGTACTTATTTATTATTATTTGATTTATATCTTGCCCTTCCTCCCAGCAGGAGACCAGGGCGGCAAACAAAAGCACTAAAAACACTTTAGCACATCATAAAAACAGACTTTAAAATACATTAAAACAAAACATCTTTAAAAACATTTTTAAAAAGCTTTCAAGACATCTTAAAAAAAATGTTAAAAACAGTGTTTTTTAAAAAAAATGTTTAAAAACATGTTAAAACCATTCCAACACAGATTTAGACTGGGATAAGGTCTCAACTTAAAAGGCTTGTTGAAAGAGGAAGGTCTTCAATAGGCGCTGAAAAGATAACAGAGATGGCGTCTGTCTAATATTTAAGGGGAGGGAATTCCACAGCGTAGGTGCCACCACACTAAAGGTATGTTTCCTATGTTGCGTGGAATGGACCTCCTGATAAGATGGTATCTGCAGGAGGCCCTCACCTGCAGAGCATAGTGATCGACTGGGTATATAAGGGATAAGATGGTCTTTCAGGTATCCTGGTCCCAAGCTGTATAGGGCTTTGTACACCAAGACTAGTACCTTGAACTTGGCCCGGTAGCAAATGGGCAGCCAGTGCCATTCTTTCAGCAGTGGGCTGACATGCTGGCGATACCCTGCCCCAGTGAGCAGCCTCGCTGCCACATTTTGCACCAGCTGCAACTTCTGGATCAGCCTCAAGGGTAGCCCCACATAGAGTAATCGAGCCTAGAGTTACCAGTGCGTGGACAGCAGCGGTCAGGCTATCCCGATCCAGAAATGGCCACAGCTATCTTACCAACCGAAGCTGGTAAAAGGCACTCCTAGCCACGGAGGTCACCTGGGCCTCTAGTGACAAAGATGGATCAAAGGAACACCCCCAGACTATGGACCTGCTCTTTCAGAGGGAGTACGACCTCATCCAAAGCAGGCAACTGACCAATTATCCAAGCCCGGGAACAACCAACCCACAGTGCCTCCATCTTGCTAGGATTCAGACTCTGTTTATTGGCCCTCATCCAGCCCACCACAGAGTCCAGGCAGCAGTCCAGGGCTTGCATGGCCTCTCTTGATTCAGATTTTACAGAGAAATAGAGCTGGGTATCATCAGCATACTGCTAACACCTCGCCCCAAATCTCCTGATGACCACTCCCAAGGGCTTCATATAGACGTTAAACAGCATGGGGGACAAGATGGTACCTAGCGGCACCCCACAGCACAACTGCCAGGGGGCTGAAAGACAGTCACCTAATGCTATTCTGTGAGAGCAACCTTGGAGATAGGATCGGAACCACTCTAAAACAGTGCCTCCAATACCCATCTCACCAAGTCGGCCCAGAAGGATACCATGGTCAATGGTATCAAAAGCCACTGAGAGATCAAGTAAGAGTAACAGGGTCGCACTCCCCCATCCTTCTCCCAATAAAGGTCATCCATCAGGGCAACCAAGGCCAATTCAGTCCCATAACCAGGCCTGAACCCAGACTGGAATGGGTCAAGATAATCTGTTTCATCCAACAGTACTTGCAATTGCTGCGCCACAACCCTCTCAATCACCTTCCCTAAGAAGGGGGTATTTGCAACCGGTCGGTAATTGTCGCAGACCAATGGATCCAGGGTGGGCTTTTTCAGGAGCGGTTAGATCATTGCCTCTTTCAGGGCGGCTGGAACCACTCCCTCCTGCAATGATGCACTGACCACACCCTGGATCCATTGAATACTTGTGTTCAAAGTAATGTGTGAACAACCCTTTATTATTTATTTATTTAATTAATTAATTTATTATTACATTTATATCCCACCCTTCCTCCCAGCAGGAGCCCAGGCCGGCTTTAGTGAACATAGGTACGGCGACTTTGCACTCACTGAATATAACGTGAACACCCCTTTACAAACATCCTTTGGTAGGGAGAGGAGAGCATACTGGGTGAGCAAAATCATATTATTTTTACTTTGAGATGAATTTTAAAAGGAGAAATACTGAATGCAAATCCTAAAATGAGAGCCAATTACTTCCAATTCAAAAACCTAGAGAGCAAAGAGAAACTGCAGCGGCTTATGCCAGATTAAACAGGCAGGGGATACAGTAGATACCTGAAGTATTTTGGTTGTAGTTTGTTTTTTTCAACCTTCCACCCTCTAGGACAGATGTTGGGAACCTTTGTCGCTCCAGATATTGCTGAACTCCTAAAGGTTCCCCACACTTGCTCTAGGAAGTCCTTTTCCACTTCAGCTTTTTGGCTGGGGAACCCCGTCCTCTTCACTTCTGTCATAGAACCCTTTCTGCATGGCAAAGAATTCTGGGATATGTTTGATGTTCCACTGCCAGCTTCTCCAGAGCATTGTCTGGACCTAGCAGGCCTCAATGGTTACATGAATGGTTTTTACAAGGACTGACAGTATCTTTTTAAAAAAGTGTGTGATCCAATTAATCAGGGCATCATTTTAATTGATCGAAAGGTTTTTTTTCATTTAATTAACAAATTAAACATTGCAGCCCTAGAACACAGTGATATCTCTGCTCACATCCTGCCCGAATTGCCTCAGTCACAAATGCTGTATGCAACCCCACACACACACTCCCACTCTTGCCCTCTAGGGGGTGCTCACCTCATAGTCAATCCCTTTGTGGTTGAGTGCAACGTTGATGGTGAAAGTGGAGGAATCATGATGCGGCCGGAGTGAAGGTTGCTCATCCGGACGATACCGGACCATGAAGTTCATGATCGCTCGTGCCTGAGGAGCAGAAGTGAGTCAGCATCATCTTGGGGGAGAATGGCAAATTGCACACACACGCCCCCCCCGTGCCCTCAAATGGTGGAAATAATTAGGCAAACTCTGAAGTTAGCTGCAATGAACAAACGTATAAACAGCCATCACCAGCTCTGAGAAGAGATGTGACTCCACGCAGAAAGCTTCTGTAAAGCTGGTCTTGTTTTTTCCCCCTGCTACCTCATATCCCCCAGTTTCTTTCCTTTCCTTCTTCCTCCCAATGATCAAAGCTCAGCTGTTTATACTGTTCCCCCTCCATCCATTTTACCCTCACAACAACTCTGCGAGGTAGGCTGAGCCGAGACATGCCGACTGGCTCAAAGTCACCAGTGAGAATTGTGCCCGAGGAGAGATTTCAGCTTGGGTCGCCTGCTTCTAGTATAACTCTCTATCCAGCTGTGTGGTTCAACGGGTGTAGCCATTCAGACGGGCTGCGGGCCACCACAAGTCTAGCTTCCAATATTCCTCCCTCCTTCAAACACAGCTGCACGGCTATCTAAACACTAAAATCTTGCCTTGAGGGGAGAAGAGGCAGAGCTACCAAAAAAGCATTTTCCCCCTTTACAGCTGGTCTGTACTGTTTTATTCTATATTTATATTTTATTTTTGATTGATTTACTTAGAAAATGTATAAACCTATTGCTCAAAAAAATCATCCAGATAGCATACAACAATATATATATGTAAAACGTGACTAAAATATACGAACCAATTAAAAAACAAATATGTTTAAAAATCAATTTAATAGCATTAAAATAAAACATTATTAAAATATCATTTAAAATATCATAAACAAGGTAAAAATCAGTAATACTTTAAAAACAACTATTCTAAATCATAGTTTTTAACACCAATCTAGCTCAGTATTGTCTACACAGACTGGCAATGGCTCTCTAGGATTTCAGACAGGGGGCCCTCCCAGCCCTACCTGGAGATGCTTGTGAATGAACCTAGGACCTCCTGCATGCAAAGCAGATGTTCTGTCACTGAGCCATGACCCACACCGGGCGCAGAATGCATTCATCATTTCCCCCTTTCCCTACGGGTATATAATTAATTCTGATCTGCTATTTACCTTCCCCTTTTATCTCCCCTATTGATCTCCCCTTTCCAATCCCTCGTCTGTGATGCTTCATCAGGCAGGCTGGCTGCTTCCCCACCCCTCAGAAGCTGGTACCTTGGTATGGTAGCCAGGATAGAGCTTCTCCGTGACAGGTGCAATGTACTCCTGCAGGAAATGGAGCCATTCCTTCTCGAAACCAATTTGGTTCATGTGGATATCAACAGTAGGGACGTTCTCATAGCCCCCAGCCAGCCGCCTATCCTGCAGGAGATAGAATATTTGAGACAACGGGCACCCGAAGACAAAGACCATTCGGTCCAGCCTCATCAATCAAAAGGGGATTGACCATCAACCTCCCCACATCAATCCACCAATACAGTCCCAGCCACAGGATGTCCCAAGCAACGTTTGCCCTCCCTCGCCCCAAATTTCAAGCGGGGCAGTATGGTTCTGAATACTAGTTGCTGGAAAGCGCAGGAGGGGAGAGTGCTCTTGCACTCAGGTCCTGCTTGCAGGCTTCCCATGGCCATCTGGTTGGCCACTGTGAGAACTGGATACTGGACTAGATGGGCCACTGGCCTGATCCAGCAGGCTCTTCTTATGTTCATGTGAATAGCACTAATTTTAACCATGTTTAACTCCAAAGGAGAGGGAGGGCGACTACCTCATGCCTTCCTCCAGACCATTGGCCAAAGCGTTCCACTTCTTCTATCAGCTCGTCGCACATCTGGTCAGTGAACACTGGGAACCAGTAAACATCAGGGCACGGCTGCAAAAGGGGAGACGGGTTGGTGTGTGTGAGAGGAACAAAGTTCAAAATGGAGATGTGCTATGAGATGGCATAGCAATGGGGAGATGGTTACCTGCTCGTAATGTTCCCCTTCCAGCACCTGAGAGTAATTCTCATGGATATATTTGTCCTGCCAGTCCTGAACAAAGGGGAAAAAAAGGGGTACGGACATTAAGAGTTACCAGGGAGACCAAGTGAGTGCATCTGGGAGTAAGTTTCTAGACCTCATGGATGCAGAGAAAGGCTTTAAAAAATGGTGTGGAGGTGGACCCAGTAAATGAGCTCGTAGCATTGCTAACACCAAACAGCTATGGATGTGATCAACCCCACTGATGGAAGAGCCCCAGGAAAGAGGTGGATATGGGTATAATATATCTGGGCTGTTACTCACTAGGGGATTCTCAGAGATCTGCCAGAGGTCAGGATGTAGGTGGGATATGTTGTATCTGCCAGTAGAAAGGAGGCGCCCAAACTCGTCCCGGTTACTGATGTGAAGAAAGATGCCCTGAAAGGAAAAAGAAAATCTCAAATTTTGGATTGGGACAGGAAGAAAAAACCTCCCCCAAATCTCACACCCATAAACACATGCATGATGGGAGGCCTCAGAAGTGCTCCTCTGGGCCTCTCCCAAATCTCCAACGGTTGAAGGCATGGTTGCGTGTATTCTGCAAGAGCACAGAATGTTGTTATTGGGAACATCATTAGGCTGCAGAGATTCTTTGCTTTCTTTGTTTTCTTTTCTTTTTTTAAAAAAGGAAGTTTCTAGCCCTTATGACTGGGAAGACAGAACTGAAAATATGCAGGGATGGTGAACTGTCAATGAAATCCCCCATGTGTGATACAGGGCTTCTATAAAATCTTTCTTCCCTGACTACTAGGAGTAGAATAAATTATGCAAAGACAGGCAAATGTGCTGAGTTTACATCATCTATGGAAGAGGCAGAAAGCAGCATTTTTAAACCACAGTTCAAGCAAATCTGGATTCACAGAGCACTTGGGTGACAAAAGGAATCCTCACCTTTTCCCGCACACTCTTGCAAAAGGCCATATCTGGGTCTGTGTCGTCCAAGGTGAAGATGTTGCGCTGGGGCAGCTTGTGGCGTAATGTCTCCCCTCGCAGCAGATAGGCCTGAGAGATGTAAGGGACGTTCCACACCCCGCTGTGGGAGAGAAAAGGGAGAGGAGACTCCTCAGTGCCAGAGACAGAAGAGTCCATAGGGAGACGTGGACATAAGAGCCTTTTTGGAACGTGCTGAACAAGAGTCGCTCTAATCTAGGATCCTGTTTCCAAATGTGACTGGCCAACCTCTAAGCAAAGCCTTTCCACCTTCAGGGGTAGACTGTCTCTGAAGGTGGAAGTTCCATTTGGCTATTGTTTGAAACGGGACAAACGGAAGTGGGAGAGGCCCTCCTCTATAAGGTGGGTTGGATCCAGGCCTTGCCTCGCCCAGAGTGAGATGGAAATCCATTCGCATACTGCTTTTCGCACAGGGATTGGGGCAGGCAGGTCTGCTTCCACACCAAAGGAATTCTGAAAACAGCCTGGAGTTAAGTTCACAAGGGTACAGCTTCTGTGGTTATTACAGGGCTGGGAAAACTCAGGCCTGGAGACCAATGCGGCCCTCTGGGTCTCTATGCCTGGCCCTTAGAACTCTCTCTACTAGAACTACTCTCCCTGGCCCTGCTCAGAGCCCTCCTTGAGTGCTTCTGTGTGTCTGGAACGTGTTCTTGAACTGTGATAAAGCCTCTTGCTTGCCTGGATGGTAGAAAGCTTTGGTTTTGGTATGGCTGCAACATAACCTGCTGTACAAAAAATGAGTTGCTCCACCAACTTTTGCTTCTGTTGCTCCGCCCACCACTGGCATGTGCCCCCTCCCCCGAAATGTTGCCCATGAGAGAATACAGTCCTCAAGCTGAAAGCTTCCCCGCTGCCAGCTTATTGCAATGCACTGATGGAATGCCAGGCTAGTCACGCAAACGAAGGTCCCTCTGAAATTGCTGAATGCATCAGAGCTGTCATAGAATCAGAGTTGGAGGGGGACCGTTTTAGGTCATCTAGTCTACCCCACTGCTTGATGCAGGAAATCCAGAAGTAGAGCACTCCCGACAGATGGCTGTCCAGCTTCTGCTTGGACCTCTAGCGAGAGACAGCCCACCACCCTTCTATGTAATTTTTGGTTCCATTGTCAAACTGTTCTATTAAGACTCTTTCTCTAATGCTCACCATAAATCTACTTCTGTGTAACTTAAGCCCATGAGATCGACCCCTACCCTGTAGAGCAGCAGAGGATACGTCTTTGCCCTCTTCTGTGTAACAACCCTTCAGGTATTTGAAGAGTGAAGCCTTTTTAGAAAAATATTTTTTCCTCTTCCCTCCTTGTCCCTTGTTCCTTTCATGTTGTGCCACTTAAACTCGCAAGCCTGTCAGCAGGGACTGTCTTGTTTAAATTGGTTGTATGTAAACCACTCTGGGAGCCTGGCTACAAACACTCCAGTCCAGTAGTCTTTAATCTTTTAAAAGCAAGGGCCCACTTTTAGCACACGCATGCTGTTAAGGACATATATGTGTATGAAGGTTGTGCTGCTGTTGTGACCCACTTTAGGTCAGGCTGTGAAGACCAGCTCTAAATCAGATGTTGCTGGACTACAACTCCCATCAGCCTCAGCCAGCTTGGCCAGTGCTAAGGGATGATGGGAGTTGTAGTCCAACAGTATCTGGAGGGCCACAGGCTCCCCATCTTTGCAAGTCTAAATAAATAAAACAAACCCTGGAGCTGCTGGGGGAAGAAACCTTCTTCCCACCAACCAAGCCCTGCCCATAATGACGACTCACATTCTCTTGCCCTGCACCAGCTCCACGTAGTCCTCTGAGCGTGCGTAATATTCGTCAGGGCTCAGGGCACCCCAAAAGTTGGACCAAAGCTTGCCATGCCGGGACACCATCGGAGCAATGACTTTCCTGGATTGTGGAGGGACAAAGAAATAAACCAGAAATCCCTTAGGGGAAAAGAGTCAGTCAGAAGGAAGGAATTAATAGAGGCTCCAGGGAGAGAGGAATTGTTCCTTACTTGTTCTCCTGAATAAGTATCTGCAAGATCTCAGGGTTTGCCACAACCACATCAGCATCCAGGCTAAAGTAGTAATCGCAAGTGGGGTCCTGCCGGCAGAGATCCCTGTTGCACAAGTGACAACATTGTTAGAATTGTGTAAAAACATAAGAAGAGCTTAGGTGCTGGATCAGGCCAATGGCCCAACTAGTCTAGCACCCAGAGTGACCCACCAGAGGTTTATGGGAAGCCCGCAAGTAGGACCTGAGCACAACAGCACTCTCCCCTCCTGCATTCCCCAGCAAATGGTATTCAGAAGTGTCCCGCCTCTAACAGTGGAGACCGTACGTAACCACTGTGGCTGGTAGCTATCGACAGCCTTGTCCGCCATCAGTTCGTCTGATCTTCTTTTGAAGCCAACCAAGTCGGTGGCCATCACTACATCATGCGGAAACAAATTCCACAGTTTAACTATGCGCTGTGTGAAGAAGAACTTCCTTTTGTCTTCTTTGGATTTTCCAACACTCAGCTTCATTAAGTACATAAGAAGAGCCTTGCTCCTTGGTCAGGCCACGGGCCCATCTAGTCTAGCATTCTGCTCTCACAGTGGCCAACCAGATGCTCATTATGGGAAGCCCACAAGCAGGACCTGAACACAACAGCACTATCTATCTCCCTATCTGTCTCCCTATCTATCTATCTATCTATCTATCTATCTATCTATCTATCTATCTATCTATCTATCTATCTATCTATCTATCTATCTATCTATCTATCTATCTATCTATCTATCTGTCTATCTGTCTATCTGTCTATCTATCTATCTATCTCCCTATCTCCCTATCTGTCTCCCTATCCATCCATCCATCCATCCATCCATCCATCCATCCCTCTCTCTCTCCAACTATCCATCTATCTCCCTATCTCCCTATCTGTCTCCCTATCCATCCATCCATCCATCCATCCCTCTCTCTCTCCAACTATCCATCTACCTATCTACCTCTGTCCATCCATCCATCCGTCCATCCGTCCATCCGTCCATCCATCCATCCGTCCATCCATCCATCCATCCATCCATCCATCCATCCATCCATCCATCCATCCATCCATCCATTCATCCATCCACCCACCCTGCACTGCTTCTAACACTTTTTATGCATTCTTGCAAGCAGCCCCTGTGCTGATGAATGGTTTCCCATTCCATTTCTGCAGGGGAGGGAAAGTGCACCCCCAAGGCACAGGGACAGGCTCCAGCAGAGCTGGAAAAAAGATTGGGGAAGATGCTAGGAACTCATTCTTCATGGTGTTGGGGATGTTGGTACAAAAGCTTTATCTCCCCAAAGCTCAGCTTCCCAGGCTCTCCCCACCCAGCCCCTGGGTAAAGCAGAGGACCTGTTTCTTTCAAACACTGCATGAGCATAATGATAATAAATAAAAATAGTTTTTTATTTATTCATGAATATCGTCTTCTTGTAATCCTCACAACAACCCTTCAAGGTAGGTCAGTATTAGCCACATACGACAAATGAGGGACTGAAGCCAACAGAAAGCAGTTTGCCTAAGGAAAGGGGTCTGGGGAATATCTGTGCCCCTCCAGATACTGGACATCAGTCCCAACCAGCATGGCCCAATGGTGAGGGATGATGGGAGGGCCAAAGATCTCCCACTCCTGGCCCTGCTCTGCCTCTTTCTCAACCTTTTTTTTTTTGCTGGATTGCATCCTTCAACTGTGATCATGCCATGACTAATTTAGGTTCATTAATTTCAGTGGGTCTACTCTAAGTAGGACAGCTGGTATAGCACAGCGGGAAGGAGAGCCTTGCTAGGAGTCCAAAGTCTGTGAGTTTAAATCCCCACTCGTGTCTCCTGGGTGTCAAGGGCTAGCTAAAGATCACCCCCACAGGGAGTGGCTCAGGGGTTACATGCCCTGCCACCTGTGCAGCTGAGGGCAAGCTGGATAGTCCCAAGGAGCCCAGTTGCCCCCCAGCTAGCAGTTGCAGACAGGAAGGGGCTGGCTTGTGCAGCTGTGGCAAGCTGAGCAGGCCCTAGCCAGCTGGGGAGGACTAGCCTCAGAGGGAGGCCATGAGAAACCCCCTCTGAATACCACTTACCATGAACACCCTATTCGTAGGGTAGCCATAAGTCGGGATCGACTTGACAGCAGTACATTTTCTATTTTAAGTAGGACTAGCATGGTATTCAACCCTATGTGTTTGGGGACGGGGTGTCTGCGTGTGTAGAAGCTTCTGACTTTTGTATGAATGCAACGCTGCTTACAGTAATCTGGTAAGAATCATATCCATTGCTCCACCCACTTTTGCTTCAGGCCCCGCCCACCCACTGGCCTAAGGCCCTCGGAAAGTTGCCCACGAGGGAACGCAGCCCTTGGGTTGACAAAAGGTGCACCACCCCAACTCAAGCATTTCTTTCCCTTTACCACCCTCCCCTACACATCCTTCCGCTGTTTACTTACATGGCCATATCTCTCGCCTCCCCCTCGCTCAGCTCCTCCTCTGGCCCCACCAGACTGATGCTCTCGAAGGCCCCCCGAAGTTGCTCCCACTCAGCCTGGACGTGCTTCTCGTGATACACCTCCTGGTGAAATGTTGGGACACATTAACTCCCTCCTGGCAGGAAAGTAGACTTTCTCTGGGCTTGCTCCTTTATAATCTAGGGTTGCATGGGAGATTGAAATGCCACTGATGGGGCAAGACCCCAGCACACCCGGGTTCAAATTCTTTATTCCCAAACGTACAGGCCACATCTGCACCATACATTTATAGCACTGTTGTACCATTTTAAGAGTCAAGGTTTCCCCCAAAGCATCCTATTGGAATAGTGTTTTTATTATTTTATGGGCTCCTTTGGGAGAAAGGGTGGGATATAAATTTAATAATTAAAATAAATCATCATCTTCATGGGAACTGTAGTTTGTTAAGGGTGCTGAGACTGGTTAGAAGACCTTCTATTCCTGTCACAGAACTACAACTCCCAGAGTGGTTTAACAATCAACCCTTCTTCCCAGGGAACTCTGGGAATTGTAGCTCTGTTAGGGGAATAAGGGGTCTCCTAACCACTCTCAACACCCTTAAACTACACTTCCCATGATTCTTTGGGGGAAGCCATAACTGTTTTAAAGTGGCATCATAGTACTTTTAACTGTAAGGTGTAGATCCCGCTACAATTAGGGACCAATACAAAAGACCTATCCTGGGGTGGGTTAACAACTCACATGGTTGTGGATGAAGAGGCGGAGATGAGAGTAAGGATAATCAAAGGTCAGGAGACGTTGCAGAAACTGAGGTAGAAATGGAGTGGGCTGCTCGATGAACACGCCAAGGATTACGTGCGGATATGACTCTTCCTGCAAAAGGAAAGGATGTAGGAAAAGGTGAACATACCCTCCATATGAACTCCCAGAAACCCACTCTGCAAACACTCCTGTCCTCAGGGCCAGCCCTACTATTAGGCAGAGTGAGGCAGCTGCCTCAGGCAGAAGAGGCCAAGAGGCAGGCAGTCATGGAGAGAGAGACCTTGTCTTGTGCCCTCTATGCTAGCTTGCTGTGCCCAGATGCATTATTCCATCCCATCAACAGTACTGAAGTAAGGTTCAGTCGCCAGTCCAGTTCACTTCTGTACATGGAGCAGGAGGGACACCATCTTGTCCGCCTCAGGATGTCAAAATGTCTTGGGTTGGCCCTGCCTCTCCCTCAAAACCTTCCCTTATCTCCCGCTTCTCCTCCATATCTTTGACACTTCCATACCCTTATTCATCCACCAACTCACCTGCAGGCCTGACAGATCTAGGAGGTCTTCATCACACATCTCGCAGCCCCCTTCGTAAGTCCAAACATTGGGGATGTAATTCCCCAGATAGTTCAGCTGTAGCTGCAAAGATGGAAAGAGAGGGCAAGAAAGCAGGTCACCGAGATGGAAAAGAGGATGGTTGCTCCAAACACATTCAAATCTGGATTCTTCTTTGTGGGTCTTACCACCATGAGGACTATAAACTTTATTTTTCAAACAGCAAGGGGTTGAGCTTGAACTCCTGGGGGCATGCTTGCCTTTCCAGATATCAGACAATATGTCAGTCTGGTTTGGCTATTAAGCCCCAAGACATATTGAAAGTCAACATCAGTATTATTTAGTTGTGTTTATATCATGCCTTTCTTCCATCATGGGACTCAAGTTGGCCTAAGTGGGATTTCCAGGTGTTCTCTCATCCAGGCATATTGACCAGACCCAGAATGGCTTAGCCTCAGCAAGCTGGCTGCATCACGCCACTTCCGGCCATGATTAATGAGGTCTTCGACAAGGGGCATGGCAGGGGAGCAGCCATTCAAAATATAAATGCCCACAGTTGCACAAGGGAAGGAGGTACCTTGGTGGGCCCATTGCCATGGATGACAACAGGAAGGGTGTCGTAAGCGACGTTTCGGGCGCGCACTCGGGTCCGTTCAAATTTCAAAACTACCTCATCTGTGAAACAAGGAGGATGCAAAAATTTAAAAATGGTGGTAGTGGGGGTCCAATGCATTCATTTCTTCAGACCAAGAAGGCATGGGGGAGTGGGAATTTGCTTCCCCAACCCATAACCACATGTCACAAATTAATATTCTTCCAAGGAGATGGTGGGAACGGTCATGATCTGAGTTATGGAGCATGAGCATGGAATGTTCAAACATGGGGATCAGGGATACTGACTGGCTCTTGCTGCTATCGCAACTGCCCTTAACTCAGCACCAAGAGATCCTCTGCTTTACTGCCGTTTCTCAAGATGTTGCATTTGGCTGGCTGTGTTCCAGTGAAGAGGTGTCCCCAAACGTCATCTATTACCTTCCCGCTCCTCTCAGCTTCCAGACCTTCCTCTGAACACCACTGGTGCATCCACTCGCAGACAACCGACACAATATTATAGAAAATTCCAACCACTCACCGATGGCGCCATTCAGGTTCTGGAAGATTTTTGACTTGTGGTCCAGAGTAATCCTATGTTTCTCCTATGGAAACAGGAAGTAGGACTGTGAACAAAAGCCTTCCCTTAAACAAACCATATTGTTCCCCTCCATCCCTCAAGGTACTTCATATTAGGACGCATTCATATTGTGCCATTATAAACACAAGCCCAGCTACAAATCAGCTTTTACACATCACATATATTAATAAAGGGCCCAAGTTCAATGGGAGAGCACATGCTTTGCATGCAGAAGGCCCCAGGTTCAATCCCTGGCATCTCCAGGTAGGCCCGGGAATGTCCCCTGCCTGAAATCCTGGAGAGCTGCTGCCAGTCAGTGTAGACAAGACTTACCTAGATGGATCAATGGTCAGACTCAGCATAAGGCAGCTTCCTATGTGCCTAAATCCAGCTTGCATTTTGCAAGCATACATAGATATGTTCCTGGCTGCCACTGGAGATCTCTCCTCTCCCCTCCAACTGGAGGCTGTTTCAATAGCTACAGACCAACAGTATCTGGAGGGCACCAGGTTCCCCATCCCTGCCTTAAGGCAAAGGGTAAACTCAGTGGAGACTCACCCCAATGCTTTCTCACTAGACTCACCCGCAAGGCCGGATCCAAGTAAATGCGAGTATAGAAGAGTTGGTCGTCGTCATCATCTTTATACTTCCATAGCTGGACGATGCGATTGATGGTGGGGGCATAGCCAATGAATCCTGAGATACAGAGATGCCATTTTGGTACTTTGGCAGCATGTGTTTTTCACACCTACCCTTGTAGTCTGAACAACTAGAAATTTAACAAATAAATTACAGCAGGAATTCTCAGGATGCCAAACTCTGCATGTGGATACCGAACCTGCTGCTGGAAGGGGACCACACAGGTTAGCACTTGGCCTGTTAAATGTACATTTGTGTTGTTGGTTCATTGGTTATTACTCACAGGGCATTTTTAAAGGTCACCTGAACTACAATCCTGGCACAGCCCCAGAATGACATTAATAGCATTCTAGAGGAAGTGAAGAGGCTAGCTGCCAAAGCTACTATAAGGAGAGGTCAAGAAGTCATTCATCTATCAGACCCTTTTAAGTTCACCACATTTGTTGGCTAGGTGTGCAAACTCATAAAACAGCACCTAGCATGAACTATTTCTAGTATGAATATATCTCGACTTCAGCAAAACTTTTGACAAAGTGCCCCATGATATTGATTAGCAAGCTAGCTCAATGTGGGCTGGATGCAACAACTATCAGGTGGATCCACAGTTAGCTACAGAATCATATTCAGAGAGTGCTTATCAATGATTCCTTCTCAAACTGGGGGGAGGTAATGGGCTCGGTCCTGGGCCCAGTGCTCTTCAACATTTTTATTAATGACTTGGATGAGGAAGTGCAGGGAATGCTTATCAAATTTGCAGATAGAAAACTGGGAGAGACAATGAGGAGAGACTGAAAGAACTGGGCATGCTTAGCCTTGAGAAGAGAAGACTGAAGGGATACCGCTGTTCAAGTACTTGAAAGGTTGCCACACAGAGGAGGGCCAGGATCTCTTCTTGATTGTCCCAGAGTGCAGGACACAGAAGAATGGGCTCAAGTTACAGGAAGCCAGATTTCGGCTGAACATCAGGATAAACTTCCAAACTGTTAGAGCAGTACGACAACGGAACCAATGACCTAGGGAGGTGGTGGACCCTCCAACACTGGAGGCATTCAAGAGGCAGCTGGACAGCCACTTGTCGGGTATGCTTTAATTTGGATTCCTGCACAGGGCACAGGGTTGGACTCGATGGCCTTATAGGCCCCTTCCAATTCTAAAGTTCTATGATTTTATTTGGCATCCAAAGAATCTTAGTTTTCATGTTTTAAAACCAACACAAGCTTCTAGTCCATATGGCTGCAGATATAAACTGCAAAGTACATGGACAGCGAATGGCTGAAATCTCAGCCTG
The DNA here is from genome assembly GCF_030035675.1 of Rhineura floridana. Taxonomy (NCBI): domain Eukaryota; kingdom Metazoa; phylum Chordata; class Lepidosauria; order Squamata; family Rhineuridae; genus Rhineura; species Rhineura floridana. The sequence continues at coordinate 9,052,406 of NC_084490.1, forward strand.
AACGGTAGCATCAGCAGTACTTCCAAGGGTCAAAGAGGGTCTGTGAGGGTCTTCAGCACCTCAAAGAGAGTCTCATTCCTCCTCCCAACAGTGTTTCTTGCACCCTACCCTGTCATCCTTAGGCTCCACCTACCCATTCATACACACACCCCTTGCTTAAGAATCTCTGTATCATTTGGAAATCTGTCACTTGGTACCAGAATAAAAATCACTCAAAACCGACGTGCATATTTGTGTAAATGAATTCGTTGCAGAATCTGGGTCTTCCGAGCACATAATTCCAATTATCTCATTAAAGATTAGGGGGAGGGGGAAGCTGGCTTTTTTACCTCCAGAGTTCAGGAACCGCTTCCCCACAGACACCTGTGGGTACTTCTCAGCCAGCGACCACTCCGGCCAGCAGAAGCTTTCTGCTGAGAAGACCAGGTTGCTCTTGAACTGCATGAACTTCCAGAGAAGTTCGATGGGGCTCCCTGCTAGGATCACATCATAGCTGAGAAGCAGACAAGAGGGCAGATTGGGAGCCCAGGTTAGTGCAAGTTTTATTGTGGAGGCAAGAACACAGGCCCACTTTGTGGCTATCTCCAGTAAGAGGATCCCCATTAAAAATTATTAGTAACATTTATTCATCATTTATATAGCACCATCAATTTCAACATCTATGTGCTTTCTCCAAGGAACTCCACTAGGAGTGGGTGTAGGATTATCCCATTTTATCAGCACAACCACCCTGTGAGGTAGGTTAGGCTGAAAGTGAGTGACCTGCCCCCAAACTACCAAGTAAGCTTCTGTTACCGAGAGGAAGGATTTGACCCCAGATCTTTCCATGTTACACATTAAAGTGTGGTGAATTGCAAATACCTAGGTAGAAATTAAATGGCTGCCTGCCACGCTTCCCCTGAGAAGGACATATATCCCCATACCAAACTTCAGATACATCGCCTCTTTCCATGCGTCATCTCCAAAAAGGAAAGATCCTGACCTCCCCATCACTCAGTGACCAGGTAAAGCACAGTGCCAATCGCATATTATTTACTTGTGGCCTGCACATGTAATACAGTATTTCCTTATCTCACCTGTCCTGAGTTTTGTGGGCCAGGCAGGCAAAAAAAAAAGAAGAAAAGAAGTGAAATTAAATGGAAGAAACAAACATCTAAATCTAATTCTCACAACAACCCTGTTAGGTGGCCCACCGTCACTTCCCGTCTACAGTCAAGTTGTTGCAACAGGAAAAGAGAGGCTTGCCTAAGAGAAATCAGCTCAGATCACTGGTACTGCATCCTCGGAAATATGTGGGACAAGCTGGATACTACCACAGGGAATCCCAAACAAGTCGCTAGCACTCTACCAGCATTCCAGATCTCCAACTACAGATCCAGTATGATGCTTGTGAACTCACCTGTCTACAAACATGACAATCAGGTCCTCCTCATTTGCATGTGTCTTCATTTCGGCTTTCAGCCAACGGACCTTCTGGCCTCCACCAACCGTCCGGGCAACATCCCCTCCCTTCCAGTTCTCACCAAGGCCAAGAGTCTGGGAGACACAAGAGCAACAAATAAAGACAGATGCAGTGATTTATTCTTTTCTTTTAAAATGAAACCAAAGGATTTCTCACCCCAAAATTCTGACAAGTTGGAAACAACCGTTTAGGCACTAATCCTTTAATCACCATTAAAACTCAAAACTACCATTCTCCACTTGTGCCCGATTCAGAGGCAAGAACGGTGGCATGGGGAGGCTTGCTCAAGGGAAATCAGCTGGTCATTGGTATTGTATTTCGCCCTCCAGGTGTTGCTGGACCACAACTCCCACCAGCTCCAGCAAGCGTAGCCACTGGCCAGGGATGATGGGAGTTGTAGTTCAGCAACATGTGGAGGGCCAAAGGTTCCCCAAGTAAGGGAATAAGGTCCTCGAGCTGAAAAGGTTCCCCACCTTTTAAGATAAGAGAATTGCCCTTGGGGTGGAAGAGAAGAAGTCTTCTGAAAGGTCATCTGGGGCACAATAAAATTAGAGCAGAAATTTGGCTCAACGTTCCTACCCCATTATTATTATTATTGTTGTTGTTGTTGTTATTATTATTAATGGAGAGGAGATATTTGATATTTTCTGAGTTTCCCAGACAAAGTTGGGGAAGACATCTTATGTTGTTAGGGCAGACTGGCGCACCTTGATAGTGTAGTTAAAGTACTTGGCGGTCCGAAGAAAGCGTTGGTATCCTTCAGTCTCCTCTGTGGCAGCTGTTAAAACTAGGAGTTTGCCTGAAAATAGGAAGATATCCCCACCATCAGAAACAGCATCAAGAATGGAAACCAGAAGACTTATGTACAGAAATCATCCAAAGATGTATCCTTACTTCACATCAAAGAACCCACATAGGGGAGAAATGATATGAATTAATTAATTATGTTTAGTATACGCTGACATTGCTTTAATTTTTAATAATTTTTAACTTTTTATATGTTTTATATTGATACATGTCTTGTACTTTGCTATTTCTTGTCTTGTGAACCGCCCAGAGAGCTTCGGCTATGGGGCGGTCTATAAGTTTAATTAATTAATTAAATGCATGGAATACAGATAGGGCTTCAGCTATAAGAGAACACTTAGTAAACATCAAAGAATCTGCACAGGGGAGAAACAATGTCAACGCATGGGATGTGGAATGAACTTCAGCAATAAGAGAACACTGCATCACATCTCTTCTCCTGCTGCTGTGTTGGCTGACAGGAGCCTCCAGGGGATGAAGAGGCCCACCTGTTACCTAGATGGACATCTGAGGACTGGGAAGGAGGCTTCTAACTTCTTTGCTCCCCTATCACCTTGCGCATTTGCTGTGGGAGGCAGTGGTAGCAGCCTAGTTGGGCCTAAAAGCTAGCTGCTAGAATAGTCAATTGGAGATTCAGCTGCAAAGTGGCCAGTGCTGGAACAAGGGGCAGTCGGGAGGGGGGGACTTGTATACACCTTTTCCTCATTCTAGTAACTATTGTACCATCGTCTATTTTAGTGTGTGTTGAATATGTTGTCAGCTGCCTTCAATACTTCAGTTGGTAGGCAGGGTACAGATACTTTAAAATAAATAAATAAATTCCATCTCTGTTATCAGGGCCAGGATATATCTCAGGCTCCTGATGATCCTGGTTTCTAATACATTGGTTAGGAACTCAGAACATTTTTCCAAGCTTGCAGGGAGTCAGTTCCTAGAAAGCAAGGGATGGCAGCATAGTACATGCTTTTCCAGCATGGAAGATTTAAGAGTTTGGAAACATTCGACTCATCTTGAGCAAGTCCAGCAATTTAACAGGCGCTCTTTTATGGAGATGTGAAATGCTTTAAAAACACATGAAGTTGGAAATTATTTTTAGCCTATCCTTCTTCCAAGGATTTCAGGACTGTGCACCCACCCTTTATCCTCACAACAACGCTGTGCGGTAGGCTAAGCTAAGAGATGGTGGCTACCAACGTCACCCAGTGAGCTTTGTGACTCAGCAAGGATGAAAACCTGGTGTGTCTAAGTCCAACACTCTGCACAGGCTCCCTTTCCAACTTATCATAGCAATATCTAGCTTTATAATTTAGAGTCCATGAACTCTGGACTAAGAGTTAAATGACACGTTACGATAAACATACTTTAAAAAAAAAATGCTTAAAACTGGCCACTTTTTACTTTGAAGAAAAAAGCAACACTGGGGCCCTGATCTTCAAGGTGCCCCCAACCAGTGGCAAGAAGTGGGGGGGGGGAAGGAGATAAAAAGAGAGATTTTTGGCAGAAAACTAGTGTGAGCCCCTTTCACCTTTTAAAGCACGTTTATCATAACATGTCATTTGGCCCTAAATTGCAATCACAGATATTTCTTATAGTCTGTCCATCTACGCCAGTATTGTCCCCACTGATTGGCAGCAGCTCTGCAGGGTTTCAGACAGGAGTCTTTCCCAGCCCTGCCTAGAGACACAAGGGACTGAACCTGGGGCTTTCTGCATGCAAAAGCGAGTGCTCTACCACACTCAGCTACGGTCCGTTGCCAAAGGGTGCTGGTTCCACTGTGGCTCGAACCCAGGACCTTCTGTGTGCAAATTCTCTAAATTCTTCTCCAATGACAACTTGGTTCTTCACAGTTCCCCTCTCCCTCCCAGTAGCCTAAAGCCTTAGTGCAATCCCATACAATCTTCTACCCCTTAAGCGATCACATTCCTAGTGATTAGGTGGTTGAAAGATGCTCTTCCATCCCCAGGGCAACCAGCTGCTGCCGCAATGTCAACAGAGGGACCTTGATTCCAGTGGGGGGTGGGAGAGAAGAGGAGAAAGGCCCAGGCAGGCCCTAGAGGAGAGCAGGGGGAGAGCGGAGGAACAGGCACCACCAGGATCCCTGCTTAAAGGAGTGAAGATTTTGCACACTCAGGCAGACAGCGTGTTTGGCTTGGATTTGGCTTCAGTCTACACCAGAGCTATGAACTGCACACATTCTAGGCATCGACTGCAAGGACGTTGAGCAAGCAGAGAATCCACCCAAACCCAACATCACCAGTAGAAGCAGAGGTCAGATGCGATGTGGTGTACTCTCTCTTGTTCGCTCACTCTCATGCAACAAAAAATTAAAGATTTGTTTTATAGACAGGCATTTGACCAGTCCAGAGAGTTGGTTGAACAATGCTTGTGTATTTGAAAAACATAAACTGTAGCAGATCAACACAGACACTTTCTAACCATCAACCATATGGTTCAATATTGGTGACAGATAAGCTAATGGTTTCAGAGCAATAATTAAATGTGATAATTCATTTGTATTTGAAGAGCAGGAAGCAAGGTTTCTATAAAACACAGTCACTGAAGCAGGGACACCTGGGTCACCCTACAGCAGCCTTCCCCAATGTGGTGCACTCCAGATGTTTTAGACTACAACTTCCATCTGCCATAAACAGCACCACTGTGCTAGCTGGGCCTTATGGGAGATGTAGGCCACATTCACACTGTACATTTATCCCGCTATTATTCCACTTTAAACAGCCATGGCTTCCTCCAAAGAATCCTGGGAAGTGTAGTCTGTGAAGGGTGCTGAGAGTTATTAGGAGACCCCTATTCCTCTCACAGAGTTACAATTTCCAGAGTGATTTAACAGTCAGTCCTCTTCCCAGGCAGCACTGGGAAATGTAACTCTGTGAGGCGAATAGGGGTCTCCTAATAACTTCTCAGCACCCTTCACAAACTACACTTCTCAGGATTCTTAGGGGGAACCCATGACTGTTTAAAGTAGAATAAATGTTTGATGTGAATGTGGTTGTGGTCTAAAACATCTGGATGGCGCCAGAGTTACAGGACTGGATCCAGAATAAGCCTGCAATCTTATACCCGCTTGCCTGGGAATCAGCCCCACTGAACTCAATGGGACTTACTTCTGAGTAGACATATATAGAACTGTGGTGTAAGTTAGCTGAACTTGGGTTCCACTGAAATCAACTTGATTTCAATGGGATCTAAGTTCAATCAGCTTACTGTTTTGAGGGAACAAGGGTAGGATTGTGCTATAAGTCCCCTTGAATTCAAGAGTATCGGCTTCCATGTATGATTTCATTAGTTTTATTAATACAAAAGAAAATAATACAAGCCCCCTCCCACCACATTTCACAAGGATTTGGAATGCATAATAATTTTGTGGTCCTGTTTCCTTTTTCATTCTTTAAATTACATATGGTTTTATCTCCACTTTCCTTTTACAAAGCTATTGGATTTACGTTATCACCATTTATGCCACTACTGTTTAGTCTCTCTGAGCCAGCCTTTCCCAACCAGTGTGCCTCCAGGCTGCATCACTGAAGTCCAAAGGACTAGGCTGGAACCCAATGGATTTTGCTAATTCTCAAGTTCTAGTCTGGTCAATGGAAGAAGCAGAATGAGATAGCAGAATCCTGCCTGGATGGTACATCTACTTTGCATGCAGAAGGTCCCATTTTCAATTCTCAGCATCTCCAGGTGGGTCTGGGAAAGACTGTGTGTCTGGAACCCTGGAAAGGCCGCTGCCAGTCTGTGCAAACAGTACAGAGCTAGATGGATCAACGGTCTGATGCTTCATAAGGCTGCTGCCTATGTTCCTATGCCACTTCAGACTCCAGGGTATTGTGAAGTGGTGGGAGTGGAAATAAGCCATCTTTAAATGCACATATAAAAAACACCTTGCAGACGAAGAGCTCGCAGGGAGAAAAGTGATCCCTGCTGTGCTAGTTTTCCACTTCTGGGATTTTTCTTTTTTCTTTTTAACTCATAGTTCTACCATTCCTTCAAAACAACACATAGATTTGGCTGGCACCAAACATTTGCTGCTCAATTCCATACCTGGAGAGAAGAGACATTTTGTAGCACCCTGAAGATAAAACGGGGAGGGGACTACCATGTATGCCTCCTTGAGCTCCATGGAAGAAAGGTGAAATATAAATGTAATGAATGAATAATCTGTATATGTATTTTGTTACATTTGTTTATGTATTTAGTTACATTTATACCCCACATTCCCTCCAAGGAGCCGTAGGTGACATGCACGATTCACCCCCTCCTCATTTTATCCTTACAACAACCCTGCGAGGTAGGCTAAGCCGAGAAATAGAGATTGGCCCAAAGTCACTCACTGAGCTTCACCACTGAGCAGGGGTTTGAACCCTGGTCTCCCAGGTCCTAGTATAACCACTACTTTATAAGCAGAGTGGCTTATAAAATAATAATAATTCAGAGTGGAGAGACTGCAATCAGTCTTCTAGCATATTGAATTAAAATGGGAAGGGCATCCAGCATAAAGGGTATGTCATCAGACAGACTTGCAGTTTCCAGAGACAAGAACGAATTGCAGACTCCTTGACGTGCCACATCTCTCCTTGCTATTCCCTGCCACCGAAACACACAAGCTTTACCTCCTGGACCCAGCAGAGTTAATGGTAACTATGTCCTGGGCTGTTTCTCACTGCGAGCTTCTCTCTCTCCCCTTTTGAAAGCTTTGCCCATCCCCTTTTGGCTCCAGTGACTCCAGACAGCGCCAGGCAGTGGCAGGGCCTCCGGCTCGTCAATGAGCCTTTCAGCTGATCAGGAATGTAGCTCTGGGGGAAGGCCAAGGCTGCCGCTCTGGCACAGGCATCTAACTCAAGGGAAGGTTCCCTCTTAGCCAGATAGCAAAAGCAGGGAGACTGGTGCTATGGGGGAAAAGGACAGGGGTGCTCTGGGGAGCCCAGGCAGAGAGAGAAGGAGTAGAGGAAAAGAAGATGCCTAAACTTCATTAGGAAGCTGCCTCGTAGCAAGCCAGACCACTGGCCCATCTAGCTCCATAGTGTCCCCACTGACTGGCAGCAGCTCTCCAGGGTTTCAGGCAGGGGTCTCTCCCAGCCCTGCCTAGAGATGCGGGGAATTGAACTTGGGGCCTTCTGCAGGCGAAACAGATGCTCTGTCCCTGAGCTACCAGCCTTCCCCTAAGGGCTCCTTCAAGCTTCTCGCCTACCCCAGCAACTTGGTAAACAGTATAAAGGTCACTTGTACAAAAGCAAGGATGTTTGAAACCAAGGACAGGCCATGACCATCAAAGCCTTCTTCCTGTTATACTTCTGTGTCTTCGAACCATGAGGACTAGAAGTTTGCTTTCTTCTTTTTCTTTAAGGATAAACTAAGATCCCCAACAATCTTTTGTGACACATCAACTCAGAGTATGTGAATGTGAACAGCCTTCTTCCTATTCTATTTCTGCAAACCATGACTAAAATCCCCAGGTGATTAGACAATGGTTTGTGACACATCCATTCAGAATACCTGAATGCGTCCCTGTGAGGAGGCTGCCTGTTTTTGATTGGGCAACAACAGAGGCACAGCCTGCAGTGCTTTTGTTTACAAACGTGAGTCGCTTGGAAATCACTTCCCAAGTTTGTTTTGTCAGATATTGTTCAGCTGGAACAAGAAAATAAAAGACAACCTCAATGACCAAGACTCAACTCCAGAAGGAGCTTTTAATGATCAATCCTGGAAGATGTACCATGGAATAAAGCCACTGCCAGATTCTTCACATCCAGAGCTTCCAGGTTAGATGGCATGGGCCAAGAAGCCTGAGCTCTAGTACCACTGGTTCCAGTGCCTATCCCTGCATAATCCTGCTCCAGCCCTTGCAAATAAAAATGTTACTGTGTTGAGAACCATACTGTCATTGGTCCAAAGCAGAATCCTTCTAGACCACGGACGAGGTACCTTAGGCCAGGGACCAAATGCAGCCCTCCAGACTTCTCTATCTGGACCTTGGCACTTTCCCTAGCCCAGTGGTTCTTAAACATTTTCTCATTTTCCTCCAAGACCACTTGAAAATTTCCAGTGGCCTTGGTGGACCACTTGATTATTTTTCTGCCTGTTTTAGCAATCGTAGTGTGCGATGCTATATGATTTTTAATTGTATTTGTATTGCCTGTTTTTTTAGAGATCCAGTGCGGTGTAGTGGTTAAGGTGCTGGACTACGACCTGGGAGACCAAGGTTCGAATCCCCACACAGCCATGAAGCTCACTGGGTGACCTTGGGCCAGCCACTGACTTTCAGCCTCAGAGGAAGGCAATAGTAAACCTCCTCTGAATACCGCTTACCATGAAAACCCAGTTCATAGGGTCACCATAAGTCGGAATCGACTTGAAGGCAGTCCATTTCCATTTTTCCATATTGCCTGTTTTATTTCTGATATTGTATTTTATTGTATTACATACAACAGAATGTAATACAAACTGCATTCCGTAGAATACAAACTGCATTTTATTGTATTACAATATAAGAAATAAAGAAGCAATAAAAACACAATTAAAAATCAATAAGAATATTTAATGCAGACATGCTGCAGACCACTGGTGGTCTATGGGCCACAGTTTGGGAACCCCAGCCTTGGCCACACCCTCTTCCGTCAGGCCACATCCCCTTCCCTCAGGCCACACCCCTTTCCCTCAGGCCACACCCCTCACCTTGCCCAGCTTTGCAACTTCTTTGAGAGTCTATGTGGACTACAACTGGTTGTATACAATGCTAGTCCTAGTCAGAGTAGACCCATTGAAATTAATGAACACAAGTTAGCCATGTCCATTAACTTCAATGGATCACTCTGAGTAGGACTAACACTGAAGACCATGTCATGTCATGGCAACTCTGATAATGCTTAAAGATGTGAAAGCCTGGGGAAAAAATCCAAAAAATTAGGGGGGTGTTTCTGAATGTTTCCATTTTCCCCCAAAATTTGAAGGGAAAAAAACCCACCCAGTTTTTAAAAAATATTTCCATTTTTGGGGGGAGGGGGGCTTCACATCTCTGATACGGGTTCTACTGTCGCTTCCCTAGATGGAGAAGAGAGAGGGATGTTTGAGTGGGTGTAGAAATAAGTCTACTGTACGAAGGTAAAATTCACATCAGTTGAGCTTTAACTCTTTGTCCCCTGCACCGCTGGTACATGGCCCCTGCAAAGTTGCTCAGAAGGGGAACGTGGCCCTTGGGCTGAAAAAAAAAGTTCCCACCCCGCTCTAGACAGCCAAGGGTTCAGCCTTGACCCAAACCAAAAACAGACCATCTTTACCACATCAAAACAAACTTCGCCTGAATAGGGATTTCTCCTCTTAACCATCGGCATCACCACCTAGCGTGCCAACCTATGATTGCATTCCTTTGGCAATCTTTTCCAAGCTACTATTTTTTCCTCTGCAAACTTTGGAAAGTCTGGCTCAAGTCTCCCTGGTCGTCCCAGCCAGAGAATTCAAGAACCTGCCAGCAACATCTCAAATTGTCCAGGCCGCGCAGAGAGGAGGGGGAAAAAGAAACCAGTCAGTCAGCTCAAGAAGGAGGAGATGACCAAGACAGTGGGAAGTGAGGTCATTTAACAGCTGCCTAACAAGGTCTTTTGTGGGAATAAAGAATATGAGCAAAAAATAAAGAGTGACGGACGGGAGAGGAATGCTAATATACAGTGCAAAGAAGCTACCAGACTCTGTGGTCACACATCCCCCATTCTACTGCTGTATTAAGTTAGCAAGCCAGCGCTTAGGGAGACATGGCAGGCGTATTAGCAGGCATGCTAGCATGATGCTGGACTACAACATCCATTATCCCTGACCATCAACCTTGCTGGCTGCGGCATGATGGGAGCTGGAGTACAATAACCTCTGGGGGACCACAGGTTCCCATTCTCTGTAGAGGGCTCTTTAGCCTTTTCACTGTGAACAGCAGCTAAGATCTTGACACTGGGGCTACATTAACTGTCACATGACAGAGAAAACAAAGAGATTGCAAGAAGCAGCTAGCGAGGTGGTTTGGGGAATGGGCCGTAGCTCAGTGGTACAGCATCTGCTTTGCATGCAGAAGGTCCCTGGTTCAATCCTAAGGATGGCTGAGAGAGACTCCCTGTATAACAGAGAGCTGCTGCCAATCAGCACAAACAATACTGAACTAGATGGGCCAATGGTATGACTCAGTATAAGGCAGCCTCCTGTGTTCCTAAGCTAAACTAAAGCTTAGCACGAATGTGAAGGTTTCCAGAGAGGAGATCATAGTCGCTACTAGGGTTGCCAGGCTCAGGGCCTGAGACTGATCCTGTATCTTTAGGAGAAGAGAAAGTCAGCCAAGGGCCGGTGTTCTTGCAACATTGTAATGGGAAAAACCACAAGGTGGAATTCAAACCATGCAAGCCACTCCAACAAGTTCAGAAAAAAAAGCTTGTGTGTGACCAGACAATCACTGAGGTGCTGAGTCATTCAGAAAAGAAAGCAAATTAAATTCTGCTTGTGAGTAACTGGCAGATGGCTTTAGGGATAAATGACTGTCATCCTGAGAGTCGACTGGCCCCATGGAGGAGGGGAGCTTCCCATGTAGTCCCCAGCATAGCCAAGTGACTCAAAGTTCTCTCCCTCTCCCCCTTATGCCATTATCTGTCCTGGGCAAGGAAGGTCACATCTGCACCAATACATTTAGCACTTTAACAGACCTGGAGAATCCTGGGAAATGTAGTTGGTTAAGTGTGCTGTGAGTTGTACCTCTGTGAGGTGAGCTACCTTAAGAAACTACAGTTCCCAGGATTCTTTGGGGGAAGCCTTGACTGTTAAAAGTGATATAAGACTGCTTTAACTCTAAGGATTGCGTTACAGAATGTCAGGTGGTAGTGCCTAGTAGTGGGATCGTGAGAGACCTGCGCTGGGGCCAGTGTGAGAGATCCATTATGAGACCAGACCCAGAGTAGGGGTCTGACACAACTGCCCACTTCTGAGTCCCAGCAACTGAAAGTAGCCAAGGACTACCCTAATCCCTTCCCAGCCCTCCAAAAAGAGGAAAAACAGACAGTGCCCTTGTCTGCCAATGATCTATTCATGGAGATAACAGCACATTTCCAGAACTGGACAGCTGTCTCCATGGTCAGTAAACTTCCTTTGGCAGTAGGTAATATTTCACAAAGCCGGAAGTCGACAGCCCTCTGAAATCCTATCCAGCAACTTCTGTAAAAATAATTAGAGGCAGAGGCATGGGGAGGGGGATAGAGACAGAGAGGCCATCTCTCCCTGGAATGCTTATTGGAGAGCTGTCCTTAACACTAAACCATTGAGAAGGCTCTATGAAGGCCAGTATCTAAGCCAGCTGTAAGCTGGTCTAAAATAGGACATGCAATGTTTAAAAAAACCCAGAAGACCATCACCCATTTCAAAGAGAATGCGTATCCCTTCCCGCCCCCGCAAAAATCTGCAGTCCAATCACCCAAATCTGGGTGCCCAATATAAAAATATTAAGGCGCTCACCTATAGAAAAGTGTGATCTGTATAGAACTAGCGATTCACAGGTCTGTGTCAGCTTGCAAAGCAATTTAATCTGGGGGACCTTTTCAACCATGCATGGTAAAAATACTGCCTCCAGTCTCATGTATAAGGTAAAGAAAATTGTTCCAAAAGCTGAAAGAGAGAATTAGGCTGCTCTTCTGAGCATACTTAATAGGGAGTAAGCCCCAATGAACACAGTGGGAGCTACGTCCAAGCATGCAAGCTTATGTTTTAACATTACATCTTCTTCTGGGCTTGTTTATAAAGTTCTGTGGGTCAACAAATTAATGGAGATAAGACCATCAGCAGTGGCTAGTCGTGATGGCAATATATTAACTCCAGTGTCAGAGGCAGTACTGCAGCTGAATACCAGTTGCTGGGGAACATGAGTGGGGAGAGGGCTATTGTGCTCATGTTCTGCTTGTGGGCTTCCCATGGGCATCTGCCTGGCCACTGAAAGAGCAGGATGCTAGATGGGCTTCTGGTCTGATCCAGCAGGGCTCTTCTTAGGTTTTTGTGACCGTGCTGAATGTGTGCGCTCTGTAACCCTGAAGCTCAGACAGGCTTAAGTGAAGAGGATCTTAAGGGCTGCAGCCAACATTAGCCCTACTCAGAGTAGACCTATTGAAATGAGTAGACAACACTAATTTAGGCCATTTATTTCCAATTGGTGTACTCCAAGTAGGACCAACTTTAAATAAGCCCAAAGCTTCCCCGACAACCTTTTCGTATGTTATACGGGAAATGCACTCAGCCGGGAGCCCCCAGCCAATTCGGGTCCCTTGATATTTTTATTTATTTATTGAATTTATGCGTGGCATGTGCAAACAAGCCTGGAGGCAACTTGCAATTTAAAAAGGTATACATAAACACAAAACACAAAAGTGTTTGAAATACATAGAAAATAAAACGTATCAAACCAAACCAGCATCAGCAAGAGACCCCCTTTCAAGCACAAAATCTAAACAAACACTGAAACCCTATTCAAGATGTAACAGCCACAGCAGACAACATTAACCATCAGCTGAAAAGATGTTAAGCACTAAAACCACTACTGCCAAAATGCTGACACATTATATTCACACCCCCAAATTTGTTCCTTGTGCTTTTCAAGTGTATGCTTAAAACATATACTCCTACAAACAGACTTAAACATGAATTTTGTTCAAAGGATGCCCCAATGCATTACTTCCAAGAGCTTGCCTTTGCTTTAGCGCAGAGGCTGAGGAACCTGGTTGCTCTCCAGATTTTGTAGGACTCTAGCTCCCATCTGCCCCAGTGAGCATGGCCAATGGTAAGCAATGATGGAAGATAAAGTTCAGCAACATCTGGCAGGTCACACATTGCCCACCCCTGCTTCAGCAGTTGCCAGCTCTGGGAGACCTGAGTCACAAGCTGGAAGGAACTATAAAGGCATGCATCTTAACAGGCAAGAATCTCAGTCACCATCCTCCCACAGATGAACCTACGAAATCCAGACCACAATGAGTCACAAGGAGGCAGCAAGAGAATCCTATCACCTTCTTACATTCATTAGTATAGTTGGGCAATTTTAAATGCTGGACTTAATGGTCTTATGGATGGCAGGGGACACTCTTTAGATGGTAAAGTGTGTCTACACTTCAAAATGTAGTAAGCCAGCCCTGCCGAATTCTGGGGTTCTCCAGCTTACTCTGCCAAGGCATTTTTAAGTAATAGCTGTGAGTCTAAATGGGCACCCGGTCCTAGCTTTTGGACACCCAGTGGACACATAAAATTTAATCAATGAACCAAGAACATGCATTTAGATTGGAAGCCGCCGAAATACGGACTGTGTGTGTTACGTGCCTTCAAGTTGATTACAACTTGTGGCGACCCTATGAATCAGCGACCTCCAATAGCATCTGTTGTAAACCACCCTGTTCAGACCTTGTAAGTTCAGGTCTGAGGCTTCCTTTATGGAATCAATCCATCTCTTGTTTGGTCTTCCTCTTTTTCTACTCCCTTCTGTTTTTCCCAGCACTATTGTCTTTTCTAGTGAATCATGTCTTCTCATGATGTGTCCAAACTATGATAACCTCAGTTTCATCATTTTAGCTTCTAGTGACAGTTCTGGTTTAATTTGTTCTAACACCAAATTATTTGTCTTTTTCGCAGTCCATGGTATGCGCAAAGCTCTCCTCCAACACCACATTTCAAATGAGTTGATTCTTCTCTTATCCACTTTTTTCACTGTCCACCTTTCACATCCATACATACAGATCAGGAATACCATGGTCTGAATGATCCTACTTTAGTGTTCAGTGATACATCTTTGCATTTGAGGACCTTTTCTAGTTCTCTCACAGCTGCCCTACCCAGTCCTAGCCTTCTTCTGATTTCTTGACTATTGTCTCCATTTTGGTTAATGACTGTGCCAATGTATCGATAATCCTTGACAAGTTCAATGTCCTCATTGTCAACTTTAAATTTATGTAAATCTTCTGTTGTCATTACTTTAGTCTTCTTGACGTTCAGCTATAGTCCTGCTTTTGTGCTTTCCTCTTTAACTTTCAACAGCATTTGTTTCAGATCATTACTAATTTCTGCTAGTAGGATGGTATCGTCTGCATATCTTAAACTGATATTTCTCCCTCCAATTTTCACACCTCCTTCATCTTGATCCAAACCCGCTTTCCATATGATATGTTCTGCATATAGATTAAACAAATAGGGTGATAAAATACATTCCTGTCTCACACCCTTTCCGATGGGGAACCAATCGGTTTCTCCATATTCTGTCCTTACAGTAGCCTCTTGTCCAGAGTGTAGGTTGCGCATCAGGACAATCAGATGCTGTGGCACCCCCATTTCTTTTAAAGCATTCCATAGTTTTTCATGATCTACACAAATCAAAGGCTTTGCTGCAATCTATACAGCACAGGGTGATTTCCTTCTGAAATTCCTTAGTCCGTTCCATTATTCAACATATGTTTGCAATATGATCTCTGGTACCTCTTCCCTCTCTAAATCCAGCTTGGACATCTGCCATTTCTCACTCCAATTTCACTAAAATTTCATACCTCTAGAAACACTGACTAGAGGTATGAAATGTTAGTAAAATTGAATGGAAACAGTAGAACATAGGGGCACATTACACAATCATTCTTAGGACTCTTACAAACCACTAGGTCTTTCTGAAAAACTTCTTAACAAAATCTCTCTCCCTGTACACTATGATGTCTGGTTCTCTGTTATCTTCTCCCCCCCCCCATATTCTGCTACAGCAGGGTGTGGATAATAAGCAGCAGTTTTTAATTTTAATTTGCTTTTTAATCAATGTATTTACTGGTGGATGGGTGAATAGGCTAGTAAGAATTTTGCTAGGTTAGCAATTTGGGTAAATGCATTTGCAAGGCTGTATTCATTCCTTTTTTTTTCTTTTTCAGTCTGAACCACTTTTGCTGCAATCCAAATGTCAGAGCTTGTACACGGCAGAGAGGTTTCCACGTGCAAACTGTTTGCATGAAAAAATGTACACCCAGTAACAATTCCTTAAAAAAATTCCTTCTGCTGAATAGGGCTTTAGGCTTCAGCTCCAAAGCCCTACCCTGATGGCAACACTGCATACCTTTTCTCAACACCTAGAGGTATCTAGTTAGCTGCTCTAAGAATACTGAAGTAAGCAGACCTTGATGTGACCCAGGACAGTTAAGTTATTACCACTTTCGCAATATTACCACAATCAAGAGCAGCGGCAAAATAGCCATTGCATTTTTCTGGCAGCAATTAAGCTGAGCTTTGTTAAATTCTGCATGTTGCCTACTCTGCAACTCTCACATGACAAACATAAGGAAGGGCAGGAAAAGTTGCTTCCTCAAACAATCTAAAGAAGAGGTACTATCTGAGTCTGAAGAATATCCAACACGATGCAGGGGAAGATCCACACCATTGTTTCAGATTTGTGTACACTGAAACTGTTATAGGGAGGTTACAAACAACAACTACCAAGCCCAGATTCTATAGATCAGCATCTGCTGAAAAGCACAACTTCCAAAGGGAGACTGAATCAAGACAGGCCAAGTCAACACCTGCATGAGCGCTAAAGCCTCTGCAAGACCTTCTTTGATTGGCTCCCAAGTGCTTGTCAAATCTTAGCAACAATAAAAAATTGCCTGTTTTCCCAAACTCTTTTTGTAGTGGGTAATCTACACTAGGAGTGGCAGACTCCAGGTTTGCAGAATCTACTTTATTTTGTACTAGAACTCGGAGATCCACCACCTTGAACAGGTATGGGGAAACTTTGAGTGTCTGGATGTTGCTGAACTGCAATTCCCATTATGCCGGGCCATTGGCCATACATGCTGGGGCTGATGGGATTTGTAATTAGGCAACATCTGGTAGGCCAAAGGTTCCACATACCTGACCTAGAATCTGGTGCAAAAGACACACTTGCAATGAAAGAATTTGGAGCATGTGGATTTGTTTTAAGTACAAGAACTGAATGGAGCTCAGAGTCCTTCCACAAAAAACTCCACTCCTAGTTACCCCAGTTTTTCTACATTTCAGCTGTATATTTTAAGGCAGGAGTAGCCAATGTAGTGACCTCCGTTGGACTACCATTCCCATCAGCCCCAGCTAGCATGGCTAACAATCAAGAGTGATGGGAGTTGTAGTCCAGCAACATCTGGAGGGCACCATGTTGGCTACCCCTGCTTTAGGGCAAAAGAATTATTTTGTCATTGCTGCCTTCCCAGAAATCCTTGCCAGTCTAATGTAAATCACCCAGACATCTATCAGTAGACCCAGATCTATCTTCTACCCACTCCAGATCATGAACATCTGGGAGCGCTTGATATACAGGAACAAATGATGAGGAGCACCCCCAAGAAAAAATAAATATTGTATAATACCTTTAGAGGAATAGTAAGGAAGGGACAGATGTTACTCTCTGTTTTTCCTCCTTCCTCTGTGGTCAGCCTTTGGGTCCCCAGATGCTGTTAGACTCCAGCTCCCATCAGCCCCAGCCAGCATAGCCAATGGTCAGGAATGATGGGAAATGTAGTCCAGCAACACATGGGGGACCCAACTGTAGGGAAAGGCTGCACTACACAATGCTGAGTGCTCTATAGAACATTTATCTTTCCACTGCCACCAATTTCCCCTCCGCCCAGCTTACTTGGTCAACTGCATGCAAGGGGCTGTACAAATGGTTATTCCTAATCAAGGGCTTGGACATCCTGTATAGGTTTCCCAACACCATAGGGTTAGGGAACTTGTGGCCCTCCAGCTGTTGCTTAACTGCAACTCCCACAATCCCCAACCCTTGTTCACATTGCCTGAGGGCTGATGGGAGTTGGAGGTCCAACCCCATCTCGAAGGCTAGAGGTTCCCCATTCCTGTTAACATCACCATCTGCCTTCCAGATGCCACTAACCTTTGCTATAGCTCAGGGATAGCCAACGCGGTGACCTCCGGATGTTGCAAACTACCACTCCCACCATCCCTAACCATTGGCCATGCTGGCTGGGATTTAAGAGTCCATTAACATCTGGAGGGCACTACGTTGGCTAGCCCCGCTAATAGCTCTTTTTGCTTCTCCCTGAAAGGGAACACGAAGGTCAGCAATTGGGCAAGGCGCTGTACAGGCATTTATTTAGCGCTGCTGGGCGCTCCACGGTACAGGCAGATCCTCTCCCCCCCCCTGTTCGCCTCCTTCAGTGCACTCCTGTCCCTGCGTCCCTGTGTCTGTCTGTCTGTCTGTCTGTCTCTCTCCCCCAACCCCCCATTCCGGCGCAGAAACACTAGCTCCCAGTAAGGGTCACTCTGCTATCGATCGTGACACCCCTCTCCCCTCAGTGCAGCTCGCCTCCGCTGCGCGATCGTACCAGGATCTACAGCCTCTTGCTCTCCGTCACTGGCCGCAGCTGCGCCCATTACCAGGGTGCTCAGCATCGCGGCGACAATCGCAGCGCTTGGAAAGATGAATCTCGGTCGCTTCATGGTGCAGACAAAACGGGCACTGCGAAAAGCGACTGTGGGGCCCGCCCGGGTTCTTTTAGCTCTCGCGATCGACGGGGCTGGACCAACCTCAGGCTCCTCCCTATAGCAACCCAACAGCCAGAGGAAAAAGAGGCGCTCTGAAACCTTCCCATTATTTCTCTCCTTTGGGAGGGGGAGGAGCGGAGGCTACCCTCTTCGCAAGGTTCCCGCCGCCTCCATCACCAACTACCCCCTCTCCATTTCCCACCAAAACAAAAAGAATGTGCCATTAACACGGGGCATTCACGTCTCTTTATGTGTTTGGATGCGTTTTTCTTCAATGGAGCCCGTGGGAAAGCAGCTTTCCCCTTCATCCAATCAAACGGCAGCTCGGGCAAGCGGCTGGCCAACCAGGACGCGGGGCTCCTCCCTTTCCTGGCCAATTAGGAGTCTAGAAACTTCGGGACAGCGAAAGAAAGTAGTAGAAAATCTGGATGTCGAAACATTTAAAGGGGAGGAAAGAGGGGGAAATATAAGCTCTTCCTCTAGTGCCACGTTGCCAAGAAAAAAATTCTGTACGAGGTGGATGGGAGATTGCGAGGAGGGTTTTAACCTTATGGCAGCAAGGCTCAGTCACAGAATATCTTGTGTGTTGAATGCTAGAACTTAGAACATGGCACTATCTGCACTATACATTTAAAACACTACTATACCACTTTAAACCGGCCGGGTCAGTAATGTAGTGGCAAATTCACAAGTGCAGGGTCCCTTCACGACAGTTATAGCCACACTCCCTCCCCTCTTTCTTTTGCTGCCGTGTGAAGAATGAGATCCTTGTAAATGCCTTCTCCCACATCAACAGACACCCCTAGGAGTCAATCAGCATGAAAGGGGAGAGTGTTAGCTACTGAAAATAGTCTTCTCAGTGGCTGGCTCACCTCCTTTCACTCTGATTGGCTTAAAGCAGCAGGAACGGACAAGGAAGTACATTAGAAGACTCTTTTCAGTGGCTAACACACTGCCCTTTCATGCTCATTGGCTCGTAGGATGCTGAAGACATAGGGACCCTGCTGAGACCCTGCTCGCAAAAAAGTAAGGGGTCTGACCCCCTGAGACCCTGGACAACTACACTCATGGTCACAGCTTCCCCCTAAGAATCACGGGGAGAGGAAAGTCTTAACCTAGTGCACAAATTATTTCAGTGCCAGGCTTCTGGTTTCTGAGACTGTAAGGCGCCATCTGCACTACTGATTTAAAGTAGTGTCATACCTCTTTAAGCTGTCATGGCTTCCCCCAAGAGAATCCTGGGAACTGTAGTTTGTGAAGGACGCCAAGAGTTGTTAGGAGACCAATATGCCCCTCACAGAGCTAAAATTCCCAGAATTTCCTGGGAAGAGGGATTGGCTGTTAACCACTCTGGGAATGGTAGCTCTGAGAGGGCTATAGGGTATCTTGACAACTCTTAGCACCCTTAACAAACTATGGTTTCCAGGATGATGGGAACTGTGACTGCTTTAAAGTGGCATGATAGTGCTTTAAATTTATGGTGTAGACATGGCACATATTATTTTCACAAGTATTAGCTTGTTTTTGGCACCTGATCAAAACATTTTTTGTTTAGGCAGGCCTACCCTGGCATGTTGTTTTATTATGTACAGTGCCTTGCAAAAGTAATCAGATCCCAGACCAAAGCTCCTATATTACTGAATTACAAATGGTACATTATCATTTTGTTCTGTATGATAAGAACATAAGAAGAGCCTGCTGGATCAGGCCAGTGGCCCATCTAGTCCAGCATCCTGTTCTCACAGTGGCCAACCAGGTGCCTGGGAGAAGCCCGCAAGCAGGACCCGAGTGCAAGAACACTCTTCCCTCCTGAGGCTTCCAGCAACTGGTTTTCAGAAGCATACTGTCTCTGACTAGGGTGGCAAAGCACAGCCATCACGGCTAGTAGCCATTGATAGCCCTGTCCTCCATGAATTTGTCTAATCTTCTTTTAAAGCCATCCAAGCTGGTGGCCATTACTGTGTCTTGTGGGAACAAATTCCATAGTTTAACTATGCTCTGAGTAAAGAAGTACTTCCTTTTGTCTGTCCTGAATCTTCCAACATTCAGCTTCTTTGAAGGTCCACGAGTTCTAGTATTATGAGAGAGGGAGAAGAACTTTTCTCTATCCACCTTCTCAATGCCATGCATAATTTTATACACTTCTATCATGTCTCCTCTGACCCGCCTTTTCTCTAAACTAAAAAGCCCCAAATGCTGCAACCTTTCCTCATAAGGGAGTTGCTCCATCCCCTTGATCATTCTGGTTGCCCTCTTCTGAACCTTTTCCAACTCTATGATATCCTTTTTGAGATGAGGCGACCAGAACTGTAAGATGATATTTTATTTTGAAACACTGAAACTCAAAATCAATTATTGTAAGGTGACATTGGTGTTATGTTGGGAAATGTTTGTGGAAAACAATGAAATGGACTGCCTTCAAGTCGATTCTGACTTATGGCGACCCTATGAATAGGGTTTCCATAGTAAGCAGTATTCAGAGGGGGTTTACCATTGCCTCCCTCTGAGGCTGAGAGGCAGTGACTGGCCCAAGGTCACCCAGTGAGCTTCATCATGGCTGTGTGGGGTTTCGAACCCTGGTCTCCCATGTCGTAGTCCAACACCTTCACCACTATGTTATGCTACTTTTGTAAGAAACATAAAAAACTGAAACATGTTGCTTGCATAAGTATTCAACCCCTGTGCTGTGGAAGCTCCCAGTTTACACAGATGAAAGAAATTGCCCTATTGAGGACACAGTTACCTTACTATTGGCCTCCACCTGTGAACCATGAACATTGCTGTCACATTGTCAGGATAAAAACCCCACTGTTGAAGGCTCATTGGTCAGGCTGTGGATCTGAAGGTCAATGAAGACGAAAGAGCATTCTATAGAAGTGAGAGATAATACAAATGCATAGATTAAGAAAAAGGTACAAACTAATATCCAAGTGTTTGATTATCCCAGTGAGCACAGCTGGATCAATAATCAGGAAGTGGAAGCTGCATCACACCACCCAGGCACTGCCAAAGAAAAGGCTGTCTCTCAAAACTCAAACAAGAAGGAGACTTGTGAGAGAAGCCACAGAGAGGCCAACAATCACTTTGAAGGAGCTACAGAGTTCAGTGGCTGGGAGTGGAGTAATGGTGCACCAGTCAACCATATCAAGACCTCTGCATAACACTGGCCTGTAGGGAAGGGTGGCAAGAAAGAAGCCGTTACTCAAAAAGTACCATTTGAAAGCACGTCTGGAGTTTGCCAGAAAGCATGAGAGTGCCCCAGCTGCGATGTGAGAAAAGGTTTTTGTGGTCAGATGAGACTAAGCTAGAGCTTTTTGGCCAAAACTCAAAGCACTATGTGTGGCAAAACTGCCCATGCCAAACCTAACACACCATTCCTACAGTGAATTATAGTGGTGGTTACATCATGCTGTGGGGATGCTTCTCATCAGCAGGGATTGGGCATCTTGTTAAAACTGAAGAACAGATGAAGCAAAATATAGGTAAAATACTGCAAGAGAACATTTTTCAGTCCACTAAAAAACTGAAGCTTTGGAGGAAATTCACTTTTCCGCAGGATAATGATCCCAAGCACAAGGCTGGAGCAACACTGGAATGGCTCAAGAACAAAAGGGTGAATGTCCTACAGTAGGCCAGTCAAAGTCCTGATCTCAATCCCATTGAGAATCTGTGGCGCTCTTTGAAAATTGCAGTCCACAAGCAACGTCCAAGCAACCTGAATGACCTGGAGTGAATCTGCCAAGAAGAATGGTCAAAATCCCTCTGACACTGTGTGCAAAGCTAGTACAGACCTACCCCCAAAAAAGCTGTTATTGCAGCGAAAGATGATTCTACCAAATATGAATGTGTGGAGGTTGAATACTTATGCAAGCAACATGTTTCAGTTTATGTTTCTTACAAACATTCCGCAACATAAAACCAATGTCACCTTACAATAACTGAATTTGAGTTTCAGTATTTCAAAATAATATGTCATACAGAACAAAATTACAATGTACCATTTGTAATTCAGTAATATGAAACCATTGGTCAGGGGTCTGATTACTTTTGCAAGGCATTGTATATTTTAAAACTGCTGATTTTTATCTACTTTTTGATAAATCTTGTGTCTACTTTTTAAAATAAGTTTGATTTTGTCAGTATTTTCTTTTGATATCTTTTATATTGTTTTGTGTAAACTGCTTTGAGATTTTTGTTGATTAAGCACTGTATAAATCTTGTTAAATAAATAAAACTAAGAAATGGTGAAAGAATATAATGGGAATTTTAGGTAAGATTTCAGGGACACAAAGGTAAGATTTTGAAACAGGCTGGAAATCACATGCAGTTCAGCCCCATAGATTGATAGAGATTTACAGTAAACTATAGATACCTACACACACACAGAGGAAAGATTGTGAGTATAAGGCTGAGATCCTCTGGATCTGTACCTGGGAATTAGCCCCAATAAATAAATAAATTCTTGAGTACATTTTGCTAGGATTTAACTGTTAGGCTTCTGTCCTATACATGCTCACTTGGGACTCAGCCCAATTGATTCATTCGAGGTCATATCCACACCATACATTGAAAGCATTTAATGTGCTAAGGGTGCGGAGAATAGTAGCTCTGTTAGGGTAAATTATAGTTCCCAGGGTTCTTTGGGGCAGGGATGTGCTTTAAACATATGGTGCAGATGTAATCTGAACAAGCATTCCTGTGGTCCTATGAAGTGGATTTCCTGCATCAGCAAGTCTTTGGACTAGATGAGCTTGTCACTTCTGACTCAGTGATTCTATGCATACGCAGTTGGAAAGTTAAATAATTGATTGTTTACAGATCACTGATTTCTGGTTTGTGGAATGTACAGTTTTTTTTTACTGTAATCATTATATGCATTGGCAAATTCCGATATCACTGACCTAACCTGAATTTGGAACAAAGACAGGTTTGACTAAATGAGGAACCTGTGGCCCTCCAGATGTTGTTGGACTATAACTCCCAGCATACCTAACTACTGGCCATGTTGGCTGGGGCTGATGGGAGTCCCCTAGTTCTGGACTAAATGAATAGAAAAATCAGAGTCCGTCCCACAGTGATTCTGGCTGTTCCGTTTACAGGTGAGAATTGCCTTTCGTCCTGATACTCCTTTTTCTACTTTTTTCTATCTCCTCCTCCACTCCTTTCAGTGCGCTTGGTGGCCGGCCCTGGTTATTCTGTAGGCACTCTGCACATGTTCAGAAGAATGCTCTGAATGTGATTTCATTGTGTCGTCAGAACATGAACATTGGAAATAAAAAGTTTTCGAGGCTGAGCCCTTTGTGAGCCTTGTCTCAATTTCATACTAACCTCTCTCCCTTCACACCAAGAAAACCATTAGCAAGGATTTGTTCTAAAGCCGGCGGAGTTTAGGACCCGGCGAAGCAAAACTGGGAACGGCTGAAACATATCCCCAATAAAGATTCGCTTGCTGGTAACATCGTGGCGACGTTCTCTTAAGAAATGTGACTTACGAGCGCAAGCGGAAGTGCGTTTGCCTCTAGCAATATGGCGGCTGGGGGGGGTTCCTCCACAGAGATACAATCTATACTTCCGGTATTAAATTGAAGAGCGCTATTGTGCGGAATTATCTGCACGGGATGCAGAATGACGTCACTTCTGTCCGTATGGTGAACGTGCTATGAACGATGCATTAGAAAACAGAGTTGTTGGAAAGCCGCTTCGATTTTATACCTGAAGTGCTAGTAGGAATTCTGTGGGAGCTCTGTGCCTCTTTGCTTGTTTGCAGTATGGTGGAGAAGAAAATCTCAGGTACTTTGGAGCGAAATGCGGGGAGGGGATTGAAGGAGCGTTGGACGATTTGTCCTGCTTGGTTTAAGGAAACTGCTCTAATTGCAACGATAATGGAGTATAATAAATGCTCATTTGAAAACAAGTGTGTTCTGGAAAGCCGAAAGTATAGTTTTATAGATTCAGCCATCCATTTGCTGTATCGTCTGCAGTTTTAGTTAGTTAGTTTCTCATTGTTCCGGTGTTAAATTCAGTTCTTTGCATTACTGCAGCAATTGGGGTTGTTGTTGTTTTAAACAAAATTCCTCATGAAACTTCTCCAACATTTTAGTGTGAATTTCTTCCAATAAACGCATTTTTGTAGGCAGTTTTCAGTAATGCACACATTTTTGCAAGTAGCTTCTTGCCATATAATGCATTTTTGTATGTTATTGTAACTCATAGAGCTTGGAAAAGTTACTTTTTTTGAACTACAACTCCCTAACTCATATGGTCATTTTTATACACACTTTCTCCTTACACATGCATTTTTGTAAATATTGTTTAGTTGGCAAACAGTGTGAATTTTCAAGGATGACTGTGTTTCGGTTCTCGTGTCGTTTTGGAAAGTGCAAATTTGATAGATTTGGCTTGAAATGCAGACTGAACTGAAAGTATCACCCAACCCTAGTTTTAGTTATGATATAACCCAGGCTTAATTTTCAGTTAGCATTCAATGAGGCCCAAACTGTGGAAACATGTAACTAACTTTATGCTAATTTAGCACCTAGAAATAGTAGAAAGGCCCTTTTTTTTGTTTTATTATTACATTGATATCCCACCTTTCTTCCAAGGAGTTCAAGGTGGCGTACAAACACACTTCACCCCCTCTCGATTTTATCCTCACAACAACCCTGTGAGGTAGGTTAGGCTGAGAGAGAGTGACTGGCCCAGGTCACCTAGGGAACTTCATGGCGGAACGGGGATTTGAACCCTGCTCTCCCAGTGGACCACACTGGGTCACAATTGAGCTGTTAATTGGAAGCGGTGAACCTGTGGTACTCCAGTTGTCGCTGGACTTCAGGACTGATAGGAGCTGAAGTCCACCAGCAGCTGGAGAGGTGCTGGTTCTCTATCCCTGTCAAAGCGTTGTATTCATTAGATGGAAACCTGTGTAGTGTCTCTTTGAACCTACAGTGTCTTTTGACTCACTAATGAAGAATGTCACCCTATCTCAACAACCTGGAAATGGACAGTATTCTAAGTCAGACGATGCTGGTGCCAGCCTGTCCCTTCAACATCAAATAAAACCAGAGGATTAATTTATTGAAATCATTTCTATACTGCTTTTCATCTCATGGGGAAAAAAAGCCTGTAAGTGAATTACAATCTATCTTAAAATATAAGATAGAAGATTATAAAATACAGTGTATCAGAATAGAACAT
The DNA here is from genome assembly GCF_030035675.1 of Rhineura floridana. Lineage (NCBI taxonomy): Eukaryota > Metazoa > Chordata > Lepidosauria > Squamata > Rhineuridae > Rhineura > Rhineura floridana. Next base: position 9,077,388 of record NC_084490.1, read on the forward strand.
TACAAATTCAAATCAAATATAATAAAGATCCATATTTAAAGTAGTATAATTAAACAGAAGAGCAAAATAATATCAGAAAAACAATACAAGCCCAAACAAATTGCATACATTTTGGATTCAATCACGACCAGGGTTTTCTCTCCCACTGCAGATATTAAACTAGTGTAGCACTGAAAATTACTACTATTGTGAGTGGTCACTTTGCTTGCCTGTTATATATTGGAGCAACCTGGCTGGGTCTAATGGGAATTGTAATCCAAAACATCTAGAGCAGCCTTTCCCAACCAGTGTGCCTCCAGATGTTGTTGGATCATAACTCCCATCAGCCTCAGCCAGCATTGCCAATGGCTGAGGCTGATGGGAGTTGTGGTCCAACAACATCTGGAGGCACACCGGTTGGGAAAGGCTGATCTAGAGGGCACCAGATTGAGGAGGCAGCCTTTGAGTTTTGCATGGTAAAATTACAGACTGTACTACTTTCACTTCATGTGCTTTTGGTCTCGCTGCTCACAAATTTAGAAACAATTACTGAAATGTAAATAGAAACATATCTTACTCTAGTGGAGAAGACTGTGACCAGGTGACCTGTCCGCTACCTGATGATGGGCAACTACAAGGCCTCTTCTGGTCTCCCTTAGAATTTTTAATCTTTAAATGGGACTTGGGCCAGACAGGCCTTCATATAGGGGGCTCCTTCAAGTAGAGGAGTGTCACTTTGCAATCATAGAATCATAGAATAGTACAGTTGGAACAGGCCTATATGACCATTGAGTCCAACCTCCTGCTCAATGCAGGAAGCTAAATTAAAGCATACCCAACAGATGGCTGTCCAGCTACCTCTTTAATGTCTCCAGTGTTGGAGATCCCACCACTTCCCAAGGTAATCTTTTCAGTAGAGCACTACAAAGGACACCTGTCCACCCTATTGAAATGCTCTTGGTGGATAATTTGCTGTGTGCATTGTGTGTGGGCGTTTTTTCTTTACTACACCACAACAACTTGAGGTTTGCTTTGATTAAAATCTTCCAGTCCTGATATGTGACCCTACATAGCAACCAACAGAGGGAGCAGTTTAAATTGATTTCCATGGGGTGGTGTAATGTGTAAGCCGGCTCTTAAGGTTGATGTTTACCATGCTAGGGCGAACTATTGGACGTAAAATATGCTCTGGCAGAGTAGCTACCAGCTCCTGCCACAGGATGGTGCATTAGGAAAACGAATTCACAGGCTAAAATGTATGTGGTGGTGAGGTCACCATGTTAAAAAAAAAGTGTCAGTTGGATTTCAAGGGTGCTTTGAGATGGTGGGGGGAGGCTCCCTGAGGTTGAGGGGTCTACGGGGATATAGAATGTGGCAACCTGAAGATTACTGGTGGAAGAATGTTTTTACCTACGTTCTCTGATTTTTTAAAATGTGTTTTAGAATTTTTTTAAATTTTAATTGTGTTTCGGAATGTTTTTAACTGTTTCAGTATGTTTTTCCTTTGATTGTTTTGTTTATGTTTGCCACCCTGAGCTCCTTTGGGACAAAGGGTGGGATATAAATTCAATAAATAAATAATAATAAAAACATAAGGCCAAATGTGCAAGCACTATTCTGCTGACTAGTCTTCTTCCGCCTTTCAGTGTTTTTCATTTCATTCATTAACTGGTGATCACTTGTGGCCGAGTAAGATTGTCTTCCAAGATAAGGTCCGTAAGTGACTGTGGAAGCCAATTGTGGATCCACACAGCCTCCCACAGTGAGGACATAGGTTTCCAGATGGAAGATGGTCACGGTGAGGATTTGTTTGACATGCCTTCTGCTTAGATCGTTTGTCCCGTTGCCCTGTATTCGTGCTTCTTCAAAGTCCACAGCACCTTTGATAATAGCTGACCTCCATTTGGGACGTTCATGGGCCAAGACTTCCCAGTTCTCGATGTTCATGTTATATTTTTTTAGATTCGCTTTAAGAACATCTTTAAACCTGTTTTGCTGTCCACCGATGTTCCGTTTTCCATCCTTAAGTTGGGAGTAAAGTAGCTGCTTTGGAAGATGGTGATTAGGCATTCGAACAACATGGCCAGTCCAGCGAAGTTGATGTTGAAGGATCATTGTTTCAACACTGGTAGTCTTTGCTTTTTCCAGTATGCTAACATTAGTCCATCTGTCTTCCCAAGTAATTTGCAGAATTTTCTGGAGGCAGCGGTGGAATCTTTCAAAAAGTTGGGAGTGGCATTTATAAATGGTCCATGTTTCACAGGCATACAGTTAATGAAAGCATAGCAATGACTGATGTTTAGGAAAGCAAATCTAACCAATTAGACAAAAAAGATGGCTAGAGGGAAACACCCATCTCTAAACCACGGGTGGGGAACCTGTGTTCCTCCAGATCCTGATGGACTCCAACTCCCATCAGCCCTGTCCAGCATGGCCAGTTGTCAGGGATTCTGGGAGCTGTAGTCCAGTAAAAACTGGAGGGCCACAGGTTCCCCACCCCAGTCTGGACCCTTGGTTTGTTTTTAAACTTTTTCTGCTGTTCTTCCCTGGTGGAGAGGTGAAAAATGGAGAGTCAGTGTGGTGCAGTGGTTAGAGTGTTGGACTAGGACCTGGGAGACCAGGGTTCAAATCCCCGCTCAGCCATGAAGCTCGCTGGGTGACCTTGCACCAGTCACTGTCTCTCAGCCTAACATATCTCACAGGAGTGTTGTGAGGATAAAATCGGGAGAGGGAGAACCATGTGTGCATGCTTCCTTGAGCTCCTTGGAGGAAAGGTGGATACAAATGTACTGTTGTTGATGATGATGACGATAACAATAATATTTCCTGCACTCAGGCACCCATAGAGCTCTATACGGCCTTAGCAAATGATGCGACTCAAATGGTCAGGAGCGTTGCTGAAGGCCCAAGCGGCGTCTCCCTTGGCAACATGGCAGACTACAGCTTGGAGGGCATCACTTCTTTGTGTGTCTCTCTCTCTCCTTCCTCCCTCAGCACGGTCTCAGGACCCCAGCCAGAGGCGCATCTTAGACCGGGCCACCCGTCAACGTCGCCTCAACCGCCAGTTGGAGGCGCTGGAGAATGACAATTTCCAGGATGACCCTCACGCCAACATGCCCCAGCTTGTGAAGCGCCTGCCTCAGTTTGACGATGATGCTGAAACCGGTGAGGGTTGGTGGGGTTTTTTAGAGGGGGGATGGTAGCATCTGCCATCTTCTGCTTTCTTCCTTTTCTCTTGTACTTATTTATTTGTTATTTGATTGATTGATTAATTTATATCCCGTCCTTCCTCCCAGAAGGAGCCCACATCCCTCTGCTGCTAGAGGTTGATCACAAACTCATCTTTGAGGGTTGGCAAAGTAGGATAAAGGGGGCAGGGCTTCAGCAGAACAGGGGGAAACAGTTGGCTGTTTTCTAAACACACACCTCTCTATCCTCCATCCTGACACACGAGAGGCGTGATCAGAGTTCAAGGACATGTTCCAGCCAGGCAAAAACACTCTGTGCGCAAAGTAGGAACAGTGAGGGGTGCGTGGCTACAAGGGCCAGAGAGAGAGACTGAAGGGCCACATTTGACCTCAGAACTAAGGTTCCTCATCCGTGCTGTAGGACCACCTGTGAACTCCTTCCTGTTTGCTGCAGGAACAAGGCAGCCAACGCCGATGCTGCTTAAAGTAGCAGCCGTGGATGGCCTTACCCTCCATGAATGTGTCTAATCCTCTTCTAAAGCCATCCAAGTTGGTGGCCATCACTGCCTCCTGTGGGAGTGAATCCCACAGGGTTTCACTGTGCACTGTGTGAAGAAGTGTCTCCTTGTGTCTGCCCTGACTCCTGCAAGATGCAGCTTCAGTAAGAGCATAAGAAAAGCCCTGCTGGATCAGGCTGTAGGGCCCACCTAGTCCAGCATCCTGTTCTTACAGCGGCCAACCAGATGCCCATTATAGGAAGCCAGCGATCAGGACCTGAGTGCAACAGCAGCTCTTCCCGCTTGCGTGCTCCCCAGCAACTGGTTAGAATTTGTCCCAAGCCAGAGAAAAAATAAGGTGTTTTTTTAAAAAGAAAACAAAACCCTGCTTCTCCTCTGAGGCTGGCTTTTTCCAACAAAAGTTCATATCTGCTCCTGACACAGACCACCTTCGCAGGTACCTCTAGCTTTGTGTTCCGTAAGCACCTTGGACAGCTCCTTGAAAGTTCGGACTAAAACCCGGAGCGGATGCCACTGGCCTTGCGATGATGTTGTAAGAACATAAGAAGAGCCTGCTGGATCAGGCCAGTGTCCCATCTAGTCCAGCATCCTGTTCTCACAGTGGCCAACCAGGTGCCTGGGGGAAGCCCGCAAGCAGGACCCGAGTGCAAGAACACTCTCCCCTCCTGAGGCTTCCGGCAACTGGTTTTCAGAAGCATGCTGCCTCTGACTAGGGTGGCAGAGCACAGCCATCACGGCTAGTAGCCATTGATAGCCCTGTCCTCCATGAATTAACAATAAATTAACATAAATTAACAATAAAAATAATGCTGATAACTATTAAAACCCCATGATAAAAGTTAGTTTTTAAAGAAGGATTTTGCTACGTGGGCAACAGGCCAATTCTTCAAACAGCCTAAGGACTCCCTGGTTCCTGCAGCAAACAAAATGGAATCACGGGTGGTCCTAGAGCAGAGGTGGTGAGCCTCAGCCCGGGCCCCAAATGTGGCCCTCCAGACCTCTGTCTGGCCCTCAGAGCTCTCCCACATCCCTCACTGCCCCTACTTTTCACACTGAGTGTTTTTGCCTGGCAGCAAGGTGTCCTTGCTCTGATATGTCTTATGTGACATTGAGATGCAAAACACTGCAGGAAAAAGGATGGATGTCTTTTTAAGACAAGGTCTTCAACTCTGAGTTTCTTTCCTGGACATTTTTTCTTCTTAATAATGTTATTTGTTATTTAGTTTAATTTTTGTAAATTGTATTGCTTTCTTTGATGTATTTTATACTTGTGTTTATTTTTCTTTGTAAGCCGCCTTGAGGGCCTTTGGCCAAAAGGCGGAGTATAAATAAATTTAATAATAATAATAATATAATAATAATGTGGATGGAAGATAAAGAGAGGTGCATGAGTGTGTGTAGAAACTACCTACTGGACATTTTAATTTTTTTTATATTTGTTGCTCCACCCAATTTGGCTTCTGACCCTGCTCACCGTTGGCATGTGGCCCTCTGAAGGTTATCCAAAAGGGAATGCGGCCCTCAAGCTAAAAAAAAACTCCCCACCCCTGTTCTCCACCATTCCTAAAGATCACTCTAGAATTCCGACAAAAACAGGAGCGGAAATTGCTTTGTTTGTTCAGCCCATGTCTGGAGTGGAAATCAATCCAGCTGATACAATTGGTATTCACTTCTGTTGTTGCTTTCAGTCTGCAAGCAATACAGAATTGATTATGCTTTCCCTCCTGTTTGTCTTGAGTTTCCTCTGCATTGAAATGAATGGGGTGGAATAACATGATAGCAATGTGACTTACATATTTTACGTAATTAATTACGTGAATTACACATGTTATGTAATTTTACAACAGTGGACAGTGAGAGGAATAATGTCATTTTTGGCAGAAGAGGAACTGCAGTGGAACAGAAACAGTGCTGCGCGCGACAAACACAGAGCAGAATGGGAAATGGTCCCTTCTTACATCCCTAGTGAACTTTTTGCCACTGTTGGAAGATTCCTGTTGTTTTAGGAGGCAGCCAATAGCAGCATGTTAAAGCTTTTCCTAAGTTTGCCCCGGATTCCTGCAAGGCTGATGGGACAAGCAGCCCTCATTCCTGCCCTTGCTAACAAATGACGCCGTAGTGATTAAAAAATAAATAAAAAATTATCTGCCACCTATGCAATGACATCCTTGGTTCCATGGAATATTTGACTCCTCGGCTGACCACCAAGTCACCCCTCAGCTCAGGAGAAAGGAGATTTTGCTTAAGTTGAGACCATTCTCTGTGTTGAGTTCTCCAGGGAAAAAGAAGAAGAAAACCCGTGGGGATCATTTCAAGCTGCGTTTCCGCAAGAACTTCCAAGCTCTGCTTGAAGAACAGGTACCTGTCTGTCCTCCCTCTCCCCTTTGTAGGAAGCGGGTGAGGCATGAACAATCTTTAACAGTTACTCATCTTATTTTTTCGTTTTTGTTTTATTTCCCTCCCCACCCTGGATTTAACCACACTGTGCAAAGTTTAAAATAGGAACATTTTAACCAGGCGTTGAAACTATACCTTGCATCAATAGTGCTTTGTTAGCTTTTCATGCAGCATATGAACAAAACTGCCCTTTGCGGTCTGGAGGCTGTGCTATGCAAGAACAAGACTTGGATAGCCAACTAGCTGTAAAACGGCAAATGATTCTTTGCTTAAAACAACAATATCCTTGTAATAAACTTTACAGAACGAGTTGGGGGGGGGGTTGAGGCAAGCTGTCGTCTCTCAACCTCAGGTCACTTAGCAGGCTCATGGCAGAGTTGAGATTCAAACTGGAGACTTGCTGAGGGTTTCAGGCAAAACCAAAGCCTATCCTGTTTCTGATCACGAGGCCACAGTAGGGCTAGTGAATGTGGTGCCCTCCAGATCGTTTTAGACTACAAGTTCCATAAGCCTCAGCCATAATGGCTGATGGTCAGGGCTGAGATGGGAGTTGTAGTCCCAACAACCTCTGGAGGTCACCATGTTGGCTACCACTGACCTAGAGTGATGCAGCTAAAAGGGGACCACTCTTGGGGATAGAAATGAGAGCTGTCCATAGACATCAATGGAGAAATCTAAGGTTATCAATATCGCTGGGATTGTGCTCCCATGTGTTTACCTCTGCGTGACCCCCCAAAATTAAGGCCACCCCTCCATCCCAATCAGGCCAGTGAGGACTGAGCATGCTGCATGGCATAGAATGTTGACTGACTATGGGAGGAGAGATGGAGCAGCTGAAACCCTAAACAGGAGCACTCTACGCTGCAACATTTTGTTGTTGAACAGGGAAGTGCTTCCAGGGGAGATATGTAATAAAATAATGGCCTCACAGAGCTACAGTTTCCAGAGTGGTTGAACAATCAATCCCTCTTCCCAAGGAACTCTGGGAAATGGACCTCTGTGGGGGAAAGAGGGGTCTTCTAACAATTCTCAGTGCCCTTCACAAACCACAGTTCCCAGGTTTCTTTGGGGGAAGCCATGACTGTTTAAAGTGGAATGGCACTGCTTTAAATGCACAGTGCAGATGGGCCCTTCAGTCTCAGAAACCAGAAAGGGAGGCCAGGTGCTGAGACAGACATCTTGTTGGCCCCAGGTTAAGACTTCCCTCTTTACCTGGGCATTTGATGGAGTTTGAAAAGTTTTAAAACTTAATTGTAAGCCGCCTAGAGACTGCCCTGTGTTAAACGACTGACAAGTATTATTTATTTCTTTATTATTTGATTTATATCCCGCCCTTTCTCCCAGCAGGAGCCCAAGATATTAATATCCGTTTCAGTCCTGTAGAGACAGTGGCCCAGAACCCAGGTTGACTTGGTTCAGGATTACTATTATATGTCATTCCTTTGACTTATGCCATCAAATCAGTTCATCGATGAGTCTGTTCCCCCACCCCCCCGACTCCCAACAGAACCTGAATGTAAGTGAAGGACCCAACTACCTCACAGCTTGTGCTCCCCCTTCGAACCTGCCCCAGCGACACTTCTGCACTGTCTGCGGCTTCCCGTCAAACTACACGTGTGTATCCTGTGGGGCCCGCTACTGCTGCGTCAGGTGTCTGGGGACACACCAAGAAACTCGGTAAGACTGATTTGCAAATAGCAGCTTCCCCTAGTCGCCAGTGCCGATCAGGAATTGCCTCCAGGCAAACAGACAGGAAACCTTTTACAGAAATTGAGTATTCCTTTCTATTGGCAACAGATGAGTGGTGACAGGCACACATAGGCAGAGGGGCTTAAAAGTGTCTGTAATACATATATGTTTTTGGACTTTTTTTGGTGAGGCATAAACATCCTCATAAGGACATGTAGGTTGTCTGCAGTTAAAACAAAAGGATGATATAAGCAGGGCACAGCTGATACATAGAGGTAAACTGCCTCTAGACATGGATGTTCCACACAGAGGTCAATGCTAATAGCCATTGATAGTCCCTTTGAGACCCATGGAAGCTAGTAGCCATCACTATGCCGTGTGGCAGCAAATTCCATATGTCAGTTATGTGCTGTGTAATAAAATAATCACCAGCTGACATTGACAATAAAAATGTTCCAGCAATCCTAATTTAAGCATAAGGTTGAATATCGACAGTTCATATGTCCAAATAGGTTTTTTAAACAAGATTAATGATTATGAGCTGAGCATTCAAGCATCGAAAGGACAGTGAAATCTTCAGACCACTGAGTGCTTGACATTTGTCCTTCCAGTCTTGGGTTTGCATTCAGCTAAGTCCTACTCAGAGTAGACCCATTGGGTGGTATTCCGTGCTACTCTTATTCAATAGTTGACCTACTGAAGTTAATAGACACAATTAGCTTAGGTTCATTAACTACTTTCAATGAGTGCTCCAAGTAGCACTTAGTTGAATACAACCCATTGAAATTAATGAGCCTAAATTAGTCATGCCCATTAACTTCAGTGGGTCTCCTCTGAGCTGGGCTAGCATTGAATACCATCCTTGCAGTTACAAGTCTCTCAGTCACCATAAGGGCTTGCAAATCCACTTTTGTTGTCCACTGTGCTCTGTATATTTATTTATCTGTTCCATCTATAATCCACCTTTCCTCCAAGGAGCTCAAGGTGGCATACAAGATTCTCTCAACTTCCTCCGCCCCCGCCATATTTTATCCTTGCAACAGCCATGTGACATGGATTAGTAATGGTGACTGGCCCAAGGTCACCCAGTGAGCTTCATGGCGGAGCAGGGATTTGATTCCTGGCTTCCAAAGTCTTGGTCAGACACTCTAAACACTTCCCCACACTGGGTCTCGGTACTTCCTTTTGTCTGTCCTCAATCTCCTGTCCTGAATCATTGGAGGATGCCAATTATCACAGTATGATAAGAGAGGAAATAAAACTTTTATTTATTTATTAAATATATATTCCGCCCTTCCTCACAGAAGAAGTTCAGAGTGGCAAACAAAAACACTAAAAACTTTTCTCAAATATCCACTTTCTCAACAGCATACATTCTGTTAAAGTAACCATCTCTCCCCCGCCCCCTGGTCATCTCCCATCCCGAATCAGGGATGGGGAACCTCAGGCCGTGGGGCCAAATGTGCCCCTTCAGGGTTTTCTATCTGCCCCTTGGGACTTTCCCCAGACACACTCCTTTCCCCCAAAACACAGCCCTCACCGGTCCTCGTTCGCCCCCTCCTTGAGCGTGTTTGCTTGACGAGAATGTGTCTTTGAATTTCTGACCATGCTTCTTGCTAACCTGAGTGGGGCATAGAAAAGGATGTGTGAGTAAATTCACATTTGTTGCTCCGCCCACTTTTGCTAACGGCCCTGCCCACCTCTGGCATGTGGCCCCTGGAACATTGTCTAGAAGCGAATGCAGCCCTTGGACTAAAAAAAAAAAAAAGTTCCCTAAACTAAAAATCTGGCAGCACTACAACTTCCCTCATCAAGAATGTGCTGCTGCAACACACAGACACCGTTCATTTTTGCTGACCTCTTTTGCACCTTTCCCAGGTATATAAGAACATAAGGAAAGTGTTCATTGCCAGGACTGGGATTCAAACCTCACGGAGTCTGTGATGTAAAGGCAGCGCCTGAGGCTGTTGGGCCATGCTGCTCGTAAAGGTTTCTCCCTGTAATTTCTTTAGCCGATACTATATAAACATTTAGATGGCTGCTGGCCAATGTACACAAGTTAGTTATCTATGGGGTAGCTTTTATTTGCAGTAGTGGCTGGAGCTCACTGGAACTTTTACGGCAGAAGGGAGTGCCACCAACAGTAGATGGAGTCAGAGCCAATGACAAGCAGAGCCAACTAACTCTTGTTGTGTCCGCATCTTCCCTGTGAGTTCCCTATAAGGGCATCACCGAGACAAAAGAGAGGGAGCTGACAGGGAGTGCCACCCCCAGTCTGGCTGTAAGTACGAAGTCAAACTGGTAGGGGGTGGTTGAGAGCAGACTGAGATTGGCGGGGCAGCGCCCCATTCGTCCTAACAGGTGAGCCTCCACTGTTTATATGTACCAACACCAACAGCAAGAAAGTTGTGGGCTTTTTTCCCCCCCTGAACCAAAGCAGTGACTACCAAAGGAATTTTTCAAAAAAATGGTTAGGACAGGAAGTAACCAACTTGGTGCCTTCCGTTGTTGTTGTTGTTCTTCAACTCTCTTAGCCCCAGTTAGCATGGCCAATGGCCAGGGGTGATGGCATCTGTAGGCCGGCAACATCTGGAGGGCACCACATTGGCAAAAGCTGTTTAGCAGTACTCATAGTGAGACTTTTTCTGAATTTAAGGTATTTATATACCACTTTGCGGGCGGGCCTCACAAAGCCATATGCAAATGATCTTTATAGCTATAGGCGTCAGTTACCCCAAAAACCCCAAATACCTGAAACTCCTGCTGTCTTTTATATGCAGGTGTCTGAAGTGGACGGTTTGAGATGTGCCCCAAAGAACTGCGGTGTGCCGTGTTGTCTGTGGGAGGAACCTTCGTGTGGTCTCCCTGTTGCCTTTGGACATCCTGGGCCTTCCCCTGCCCCACATTGAGGCTAAAGGACAGGAGACCAGGTTTCTTGGAGCTGAGAGGAGTTAGCTTTGCCTTGGGCCCCCTCTGCCACTTGTGTTTTGAGGAATAAAAAGGTGTCTGTGCTGTAGTGTGCAGCCTGGATTGCTTCTTTTGAGTCAGCTGGAGCTGTTTCTCCTGCAGATGTGGTGCAGCTTTGTCTTGCTCTGCTTGTAACCTAAGCGGTAGTCACATGTTACATGCAATGTGTGTGCAGTCTGTACACAGTAGTGAAGTTGAATGTGAGAAGATTCAGGAAAGACAGAAGAAAATACTTTTTCACATGGCGCATAGTTAAACTTTAGAATTCATTCCCGTAACAGAACCAGTTCCCTTGTTGCCACTTCCATTAGCCTTATCCAGCAAGTGGTTCTTATGCTCTTACAACCTGGAAGGAGGGGGAAAACAGTGGGTGATATCTAACACCAGCAATACTCAGAGTAGACCCATTTAAATCAATGGACCAGCTCTGAGTATGACTAATGTTAAATATCACCTAGTCTATACACAAAAAGAGTTTTCAATATCTTAGTAGTAGTAGTAGTAGTAGTAGTAGTAGTAGTAGTATTTAATTTCTTACCCATCCTTCATCCTGAGGTCCCAGAGCAGATTACAGCAGTTTAAAATACATCCTTAACAACAATGTAAAACAACAAAATCAGAAACATCAAAAAAATAGGGTGGCTCCTAAAAATATACATCTTGGATGTCAACGGCTAGGGTGAAGAGGTGTGTCTTCTGCATTTACTGAAAACTGTATAGTGAAGTTGTGAGACACATCTCTGTGGGAAGGGAGTTCCACAACTTAGGGGCTGCCACAGAGAATGTCCTCTTGCAGACCACCACAGCCTGGGATTCTGAGGTGGCAAAATTACGAAGAGGGGCTCCCTCTGCCAGTCTTAACAGTTGAGATGGTCTGTAGGGAAGGTCATGGTCTTTCAGTTACTTGGGTCCTTCATTGGACCAAGGAACAACTGGCAACCATTGCAGCTGTTTTAAAACGGGTTATATGAGATCTACATGGAACTTCAGCCAGTAATCTGGCTGCTGCATTTTGGGTGAGTTGAAACTTCCAAGTTGTCTTCGAGGGCAGCCCCACATAGGTAGGATTGCAGTAATCCAGTCTGGAAGTTAACAGAGCATGGAGTACAGTGGCTAAGCTATTTCTGTCCAAAAGGGGTGATCGTGCGGCCATCACGCTCTAACGCTCCAATACACAGTGAATGACAGGAATGCAGGGAGCCTCCTTATACCAAGTCAGATCACAGCTCCCTGTTTCTCAGTATTCCAGAGCTTGGAAAAGTTACTTTCTTGAATTACAACTCCCATCAGCCCCAGCCAGCATGGCCACTGGATTGGGCTGATGGGAGTTGTAGTTCAAAAAAGTAACTTTTCCAAGCTCTGATACGGACTAGCAGTGGCTCTCCAAGGATTCAGACAGGGGTCTCCTAGCTCCACCTGGAGGTGCCAAGGTTTGAACCTGGGACCTTCTGCATGCAAGGCACATGCTCTGCTACAGAGCCACATCCCTTCCCCTGTTGATGATGTTCAACAGAATGGAGTGTCTGTCCTCCTGCTCCTAATCTGCTGTTGTGTTCTGAAGTTCTGATTCTTAACAACTCTGACATTTTACCCACGTATGTTTGTACACACACAGACACACACACACAGCCCCTAGGACCCCTCCGGATGTCCTTTTTATTGCATATTCATGATGATTTGTGCTTGTGATGGTATCAGGGCGGTTATATTGCATCCCACTTTCAATACTCTTTATGCTGGAGGTGTGGCCAGCGCTTGAGCAAAATGGCTGCATGAAGAGTTAGCTCTGTCTTGCTAAAACTCAGCAAAAATCCCCCTACTGATGGCTGGAAACCCCCTTCCTCCAAGTTTGTGGCAAGGGGCATGTCTGCAGGCACTGTGAGAGCTAAAATGGGTGTTCTAACTCCCTTTCTCTGGCTGCTAGAGAAGGAGGAAGAGGGACGGCTTCAGCATTTAGAAGGAAACAAGAGCACGCCTGTGATGTCCCTGTATGTAGATATTACTGTAAATATGGTAAGTGCAGGTTTTGTAGGGTAAATGTGGTAAGTAGAGTGAGTGAGAGGGGGAGTACATGGGCTAGAATGCTGGAGAATGCTGTATTGTGATTGAGCGTTTGAGTGGCTGAAGGTATACATGAGAGGATGACAGTTGAGAAAGAGTTCTGTTGGTTGGGTTGGTTGGTTGTGGAGTTTGGGTTGATTGGAGTTCTGTTGGAGTTGGTTGTGGGTTGGATTGTATTAGGCTGGTATTGAGGCAGATTATATATGACTAGAAACTTAAAGAGTAACACAATATATGAAACCATACGCTTGTTAAATATCCCATAAGTAATTGTTATTTCCTGGTGTTTAAAAATAAATATTTTCTTGGCTTACCAAAAGCCTGATCCTTGGCTGGGGCTTGCACAGACCAGAAGGGTGGGCAGGGTAATTACCAAGGCGGAGAAACAGTATCAAATGGTGGCAGCGGTGAAGAGATAGTGTATCATCAAATATCCAGGGCAACCCAGGGCTGTATGCTTTATATATATATAACACCGATTCTGGTCCACTTGCACTGGCTGCCTATACGCTTCCGGGCTCAATTCAAAGTGCTGGTTTTGACTTATAAAGCCTTACATGGCTTGGGACCACAATACCTGATGGAGCGCCTCTCCCGATATGAACCTACCCGTACACTACGTTCAACATCAAAGGCCCTCCTTCGGGAGCCTACCCAGAGAGAAGCCTGGAAGGTGACAACACAGAAACGGGCTTTCTCTGTGGTGGCCCCCGAATTATGGAACTCTCTCCCTGATGAGGTACGCCTGGCGCCAACATTGTTATCTTTTCGGCGCCAGGTAAAACCCTTTTTATGCTCCCAGGCATTTTAAGCACTTTAACATCTACTTTTACCACCTACATTTAACACTACAATCTTAATATTTTAGTAATTTTTAACTTTTTAACATCTTTACATCTTAATACTTTAAACTGATTTAATATGTTTTTATATTTAATTTTTAGGATTGTGTTGTAGTTGTTTATCTGTTTAATTATGTTTAGCTACTTTTGATACATTGTTTTAAGTCGTTTGATACATGTTTTTAATTGTATACTGGATGTTTTTATGTTGTAAAACTGCCCAGAGAGCTTCGGCTATTGGGCAGTATAGAAATATAATTAAATAAATAAATAAATAAATAAAGATACCAGGGTGGGTTGTGGCCTCAGTGGCGTCACTAGAGTTGGTGTCACCCAGTGCGATAACTCATGGTGTCACCCCCATGGATCTCCTCCCGTACCAGACCATACAGAATCCTTAGTAATGTTTTTTGTGCTAATGTTACTCGTAAATCGTAATTCCCGTATATCACTGAATGTAATGGCAATAGTAGTGACATAAACAACTAGCAAAATTAAAATTACACCTTTAAATTACAATATCATACGCACAGCCTAAATGTATTTACATTTATACATAGTTTTATGTGGTTAAAGTGAAAATTCCATGTGGCATGATAGAATATCCCTGCACAATAAAAAGGTTTGTTGGAAAGACTCCATACACACACACACACACACAAAGCCAGCTGTGGGACCGTCACACAAACAACCTAGAACATTTTTTCCCTTTCACAAGGACATGCAAAAGATTGAACCCAGGACCTTCTGCGTGTAAAGCACATGCTCAGCCTACCACTGAGATATAGGGTAGAAAAGCACTCACTGTTCTGCTGGCCTGGGGATAATTCTGAGGGCCAGTTAGAGAGGCTTGGAGGGCCACATTTGGTCTCTGGGCCTGAGCTATCCTCCCCCCCCCCATTCTAATGAGCAGCCACAAGTAAAGCAGGGCAGGGGGTGCAGAAATCCTGATTCAATAGGTCCCCTTCCCAAGTCTGCACAGTTTTGTTTTGTCTTCAGAGGATCTCCAAAATCAAGGATTACAGGGACAGAAGAGGCAATGTCATTTCCACACAGAATTGAACTGAAACCTATCTTTTTTTGAGAAATTAAGCACTGGGTATCAGATTGCACCAAGTCTAATAGCAATGGTAAATTTCTTTTAAAAAAAAAAAGTGCCAAAGCTCACGGGTGCTTGCTAGCGTTAACCTCCTCTGACCTCATCCTCAGCCTGTTCTACAACCCATCTTCCATACCTAAGGCCTGTGAGAGGTTTTGATCCCAGCCAGATTTACCATTTTCCTGTTTTAAAAGATATCACATAAACAGCAATGCAATAAATTCCTGTAAGTAGAAGCAGCTGGGAGCAAAATGGCTTTTTAAAAAGCATTTCAGAAAGAAGAGTGCATGTGGGGGAAGGGCTATCTCCTCCCAGGCTCCTGAACCCATGGCACTTTTCAGTGTCTCTTGGCACACTTCTAATTTCGTAGGGATGCAGCACAGAACTGGCCCATTTTGCTGCCTAAGGTGAAAAACAAGATGGCTCCCCTCTCTATTCCACAAACAAAAACCAACTAGCCTGGCAGCTGAATCTTAACACTGGTCTGTTCTCTGACAGAGGGGGGAAAGAAGGAACAGCAAAGGGGCCACAACCACTGTTACCCCACATCTACTGCCTGAAGTGGTTGCTTCACTTTGCTTAATAGTAGGGCCAGCCCTGATGCAGCATGAGCTGAGTTGGGTCATGGTACATTATGTTTAGCCTTCAAAGAGGCTGTCCTGCAATCTTTGACAAGGCAGCAGGGAACTGCTCATCACAGTAAAGTTCCAGGATATCCCCCCAATTCAACAAATTAGTGTCAAGTAGATAGTTGCCCTAGTATTTGTAAATGCAGTTCCAGTTGGTGATGCACAGAGGTATCTGAACAATTTTCTGGTATTCCGTGATAAAAGTGCTTCTCCAAATGATTAACAATTCTATACAGCTGTGAACAGTTTTGCTGTATGGCTTTTTACCTCAAACTATTATAAGTGTAATATATGAGCACCACACCATTAAGTTTTGTCTGGAGGATATTGTGGGTTCCTCTGACATAGCATGCGAGCAAGCCCCAAGAAATTCATTTGGAGGGTATGTGTAAATATACTTAATCCTTTCCAGGGAGAAAGCCATGTTAGTCTGTTGCAGCTAAAACAACAAAGTATCTTGTAGCACCATGATTAGTCTTCATGGTATCGCAAGACTCTTAGCTGCTTATACATGGTCATGGTTGTCTTGGGGGAAAAACACTGCTCCACAGCCCAGGCAATTCTTCATAATGTATAGGAAGTGTGGCGTGAATAAGAACCGGCTGCATCTGATGGGGGAGATTTGTAATCAGATCTTTCAGTATCTTTTATTTGCTTTAAAGAAACACCAAGGGACTGCTAACTTGATCTGGGAAGCAAGTATTGGCTCAGGGTTAACTTTGCAAGAAGTTATTCATCCCCTCCTTACTGTTTTGATACCAAGAAAAAGACATGAAGAGATCCAATCATGAGTCTTCCATCTCACTTGTAATTTATCCCTAGATTGCTAGAACACAATCTGATAACATGTAAAAGTCGACAATGTCATATTGTTGTGCTATTTTATTTTGAATGTGAGCTGCCTTGAGGAATGTGGTGCACTGAATGTCAAGACATACACACAATAAATATAAATTAAAAGATTTTAACACTCATCTGGGATGGCTGCACATTCCACTGTGTTGCACTTTCTTTGTTTGCACTTGTGGGTAATGTGGGTATGCTTCTCATGCGAAGGTAGCTCATGCAGTTCACCGTAAAGGACATGCACGAGTTCCTTCTTTGCACATTATTCTCACAGAAGCACACAGACAAAAAAGGAAGAGAAACTCATTTGTGCTTTCTGTCTTAGGCTACAATCTTTAACTGACTTGGATGCACTGAAGGCCACTGATGTCACTTAACTTAGTTGTGCACGCAGAATGCATATTCTATCCTGTTAATGTGTGGAGCTACCCTTGGAGTGATGCTGAGTCCCATGCAAACTATTGCTCTGCTTACATCTGGCTAAAGTACAGCAAACCTGGCTAGTGCTTTTGTCAAGAGCAGTCCTTAATTAATCCAAAACTTAGCAGTGAGACCCAAGTAAACACAAGTCATGCTAATAGAGTGACTTGCAAGTGTTGCCAAGCTTGGTTACTTTCTACAAACAATTCTAACCGCTGACATTGCCCAATCTGCAAAATCCAAACACTTAAAGGACACTGTACTGGTGATTCATAACTCAAGATTATTCTGCATGAGAGTTTTAGAGGCCAGTGTGGGGGCGGAGTAATTGCAACAGCCCAATCTTTAGTACCCTTACTATATATGGCAGTCCAGGAGAAATATCAGGTGGTAAAGCAGAGAGGCATTATTGAATGTGTTATTATGCATAGAACAGGGCAGAACAGCTGCAGACTTATTTATGTGCAGTTAACTGGGAGTAAGCCCCGTTGAATATAGTGGGCTTGCTTCTGAGCAAACATGCGTACAATTGCGTTGCAAGACTACAGTCCTAAACGCAGTAGGGCTTCAAGTCAATGTGAATGAATGGTATTTATATCCGAGTTAACAAACATTGGATTAGCATATAAAAACCAATATATTTTTGGGTTGGAAAAGTTTGCAAGCCGTAGCAACCTATAAAACTGTTTGCAGGACAAAGTGGAGGAGGGAAAATTAGTTGTTCCCCCACCAGAACAAAATCATAAGGCGAGAGAAGTGAGATTCTAGTTATTCCAACTTTTACAAAATTACTGAAACGAGTGGAACCACCCATTGCCTGGGAACTCTGGCCGATGGCGGTAGCCAGGAAGGAATTTGGAGAGGCGCCTCCGGCTTCAGCTTCGCAGGACCACAGCGTGCTCACTTACCTAGAGCCGCCAGCGCCGCCATGCCGGACTTTACCTTGGTGAAGTCGAGCTCTTGAGGGCCAGCCGGTAAAAACCAACGGAGCGGTCCCGCCTTTCACGTGGACCCCTGGCACCATTGGTGCTGCGGGAGAGAAAGAGAAGCAGAAGGACTCTCCCCGGGCCCCCGGAGCTGGAGCGCCGACGAGCTAAATGGCTGGGTTGGGGAGGAATCGGCCGCTCGGCTGACCCGCTTCCCGGTGCCTAGGGATGGGGCGGCTCTGGGTGTCACCCCTCTCATGGTGTCACCCGGGTGCGGCCCGCACCTCCCACACCCCCTTAATGACACCCCTGTGTGGCCTGCAAGTGCACCCAGACACAAAGTAACAATAAGCCAGAAGGGGACTAAGGCAAAGTCCTAAAGCAATATTGTGAAACAGGGAGTGGCTGGTGGTGCTGCCTAGCAGTGGGATCTTGTGAGATCTGTGCTAGAGCCGGTGAGAGAACAAATAAAACCCAGGATTCTGACTGGAGGGACCTGACAGGTGGTGGTCTGAGATGGGATCCTCACAACGCCCACTTTTCCCAGGGCTGTGGAGACTCCACTTAAGAACCCCACAAGCCTAAAACAAGAGTTTATTGCCCAGCTCATGTCTCTCAAAACAGTGCTGATGGATACCTGGAAGGAACTGATGACCGTATTGGAAGGTAAGATCATAGATTTGGGCAAATTAGTGGATGAGCTGGCTGAGACGGCAACCTCTATGTTTCTGGTTGGGTTTCAGAATGCTAAAGCAATTAGAAAACTGCAAAAGGACAATATGAAGAATTGCCTGCAGGAGATAGAAAACTGTTCTTGACAATAGAATTTATGCTTGAGGGACTTCGGGGAGGGGAGGAAAACAAAAATCTGGAAGAATTTCTAGTGGGCTGCTTTAAAACTTTTCCTGGACCTTGAGCTGCCTGTGCAAGATTTTGAGCATGCTCCCAAGCCAAGAGACAATGCACCCTCCAAGATGTACTTCCTTGTTTTGCATGGTTTTCTAAAAAAATAAGAGACCTGGAGGCAATTAAGACATTTGAAAGTCATTTCTCGTGATGGTAACCTGGTCATTGTCTTTCAGGACATTTCTACAAAAACCCTCAGGGAACACCAGGAACTCTGCCCATATGCTTACTGCCTGCAGGAGACAGGCATAAAATATCAATGGGGGTTTCCCTTTAAGCTAATAATAATGCAGGGAACCACAATGTTGTCTGCCTCCAATGGTTAAGAAACTAGAGAACTCCTGGTGCTATTGGAAATTGATTCTCCAGCAAATGTGAAGAAGCAGGTGGCAAGACTTCAGACAGTGCGTGGGAACCAGCATGTCAGAACTGCTGCTCCAGGAAGCCCAGAAAACATTGTTGGATTGCTCTCTCCCAATTATTCTCTGCATTCTTTGCGTTCTACTTCACGTTGCAAAAAGTGACCGGCTGATCCTACCTATCTATATAGTTGCAGCACCTATATGGTTGGTTATTACTTCCTGGTACCAGCTTACCCTAATGTAGGTTTATTTAAGGAGAAAATGTCTTATTTTGTTCTTATAGTTACCCATAAGCCCTAGGCCTATATGGCTCTGTTGGTCTTTCTCAAGAGGTTATTAAATTGGTTTTAAGAACATAAGAAGAGCCTGCTGGATCAGGCTAATGGCCCATCTAGTCCTGCATCCTGTTCTCACAGTGGCCAACCAGTTGCCCATGGGAAACCCATAAGCAGGACCTGAGTGCGACAGCACTCTCCCCTCTTGCAACTTCCAGCAACTGGTACATAGAATCATAGAACAGTAGAGTTAGAAGGGGCCTATAAGGCCATCGAGTCCAACCCCCTGCTCAATGCAAGAACATGGAAGCATACTGCCTCTCTATCGAAGCTGAGCATAGTCATCATGGCTAGTAGCCACTGATAACACTATCCTCCATGTACCTGTCCTCTGCTAAAGCCATCCAAGTTGGTGGCCATCACTGCCTCTCATGGGAACGAATTCCATTGTTTAACTATGTGATGTGTAAAAAAGTATTTTCTTTTGTCTGTCCTGAATCTTCCAACATGCAGCTTCATTGAATGTCCATAAGTTCTAGTGTTATGAGAGAGGGAGAAAAACTTTCCTTTGTCCACTTTCCCCTTGTCATGCATAATTTTATACAGTAGGGCCCCACTCATACGGCGGGTTACGTTCCGGACCCCCGATGAAAAGTGAAAACCGCTGAAAAGCAGAACTCATTGAATAAAATGGTGCATGACGTCCAAAAACCACCGTAAAAGTGGAACAAGCGCCATATGTGGGGCTTTAGTTTAATTGCGTCTAATTGAGACCGCCGCATTAGCGAAGCGCCATAAAACGGGGCCCTACTGTACACTTCCATCATGTAAATTATTACTCCCCTTTGCTCTAAACTAAAAAACCCTAAATGTTGCAACCTTTTCTCATAGGGGAGTTGCTCCATCCCCTTGATCATTTTAGTTGCCCTTTTCTGAACCTTTTCCAACTCTACAATATCCTTTTTGAGGCAACCAGAACTCTACATAGTATTCCAAATGTGGCTGCACTATAGACAAGTTACATATTTTTGTTAGAAGATTAGCAATTTCACATTTCAGTTATTTGAGAACACTTGGGTGGACGCCATCCAGACCATCCAATTTGACAGTTTTTATTTTGCCTATTAAGCCTAGAACTTCATCTCTCATCACCACTCTTAGTTAGTTCAGGCACAAGCATCTATGCCCTCCACTGTGAAGACAGTGGCACACCTTTGACTCCCTTGTCATTCAAGGTCCAACCACCTCCTGCTTTGAATGTATTTAAAGACTTTCTATTGGGGTTTTTTATGTTTTTTGCAATGTGCTCCTCAGATTCTTTTTTAGCATTCCTTACGGTCTCTTTGCATTTCTTTTGCCAGAGTTTGTGTTCCTTTTTATTCTCCTCATGCAGACAAGACTTCCATTTTTTTTAAGGAAGCATTCTTGCCTCTGGTAGCTTCATTTACTCTGCTCATTAACGCCAGCATCCTCTTAGTCCTGGTACCTTTGCTTTTTTCTTTTTTTTTTAATAATGTTTTACTGGTTTTGGGTAGAACAGAATACAAAACAAGTATAACTTATACAATGAGAGAAAATAGTGCAGTGGACAATAGGAGTTATTGTACCTATAATGCTCTAGGGAGATAAGCATATATTAAGTGGTTATTGTCCTGAATTGTTTTCCAGATAATTATCCCAATGTGGACTGCCAAATCTGACCATGCGAGGCTGGAGGCTTACAAGCCCCATCATTTTGACTAACAAAAACAATAAAGCTATACCATTGTTCATAGAACTTGTCTGCATCTGTTCATTGTCTCATTGCTTTTGAACTATGTGTTAGTTTTTCCATAAGTGCTAATTTCCATATTTCCTGATACCATTTATGAACCATATGTGGGTCAAGTGTTTTCCAGGAAGCAGCTATCACCAGTCGTGCTGCTATAAGAAGAAAGTTTGTCAAGGTTTTGTGTATGATTTTATTGTTGGCTTCATTGGTGATAAATAACGGAGCCAGAGATGGGTCTAAATGAAGGGATTGATTGGTAATCTTGTTGAATTCATTAAATACTTTCTCCCAAAAGGGAACAATCAGCTCGCAAGACCACCAAGACATATGATAAAATGTACCTTGCTCCCCACACCCTCTCCAACACAAGGGGGAGAGCTTGTTATTGATTCTATGTAGGGTGTGGGGAGTGAGGTACCATCTGAAAATCAGCTTCAGTGCATTTTCACGGATCCTAGAAAAAACAGATTTGAAAGGGGTTCTAGTCCAAATACCATTCCAGTCAGATTCATTGATGTTTTGACTAAGGTCTTTCTCCCAAGGGGCTTTATGGTTTATAGAGGAACCTAATGTCTCTAGTAATATGCCATATATTTTTGAAAACGTCCCCTTGCCATTTCCCCAAGGCTGAGCAAGGAAAGATTCAATGTGAGTCAATTGTGGCTGATTTGAGGGCAGAGAGAAGGTCATCTGTAAGTAGGATGTAATCTATCCTTGTGTATGCATGATGGCAGTATGAACAGAAGCTGAAATCCTTATCTAGGGGGTGCAAAAATCTCCAAGAATCTACCAGCTTGTGTGAGTTCAACAGGGTGGATAGTCCTGAGTCTGTCTTGTGTGTGGTATTAGAACACAGGTCTTCTCCTAATGTTAGTTTACCTTTTTGGAATAGTTCTAGTTGGGCAAAGAAATCTGACTAGAAGGTTAACTGTGATGTGTTTGGGGCATAGACAGAGCCCAGTGTATATTTTATGCCATCAGTTGTACCCTTGACTAACACATATTGGCTTTGGGAGTCTGTGAGCATTTTGTCTACTACACAACCAATCCTATTAGCTAACCATAATGCCACTCCTCTGGGTTTGGAGGAACTTGGGGAAGAGAACCAAGTTCCTTCTCTAGGGGGAAGTACTGGAGTTTTGGATCCTTTTTTTTCATGAGTCTCCTGGAGACATATATCTGCACTGTTCTTGTATAGAAACTTAGCAACTCTTTTCCTTTTGACCACCGTCCCCAGCCCATTAACATTCCAGGACATAATTGATAAATCAGGCATTAGTTAAGGAGAAAGACAGTGAAAGTATACTCCCTTTAATCATTACCATTTTCATATTTAATTTTCTCTCAATAAGAACATAAGTACCCTCCCCCATAACAAACTTTTCCCACCCCCCAACACGCCAGTAAACATGAAAACATAATTCCCTTGTTTCATATGGCTGGAGTCCTCAGAGAGGAGCCCAGAATTAAAGAGACAAAATCCCTCCACTTCTGTATGAAACTGTGGAGATGAACTAGTTAAGTGCCCTCCTCCCCCCCAGGACAGTGCAGTTTAATCTTAAAAATTAGTTGTGAAAACAATAATTTTTAATTCCCCCCTGGTAACCGACCCAAGCTGGTACACAGCCAACAAGCCTAATGTAATAAGTATTATCTCTGATGCTATATTTATACATTGTTTTTATAATTAGGAGCTATTGATTTTCCTTATGAACCATTTTAAGCAGAGTGTAAAGACTTAAAACCATTCACGAAACAAGTTACGATTTTAAGTTAAAGCGCCGCCCTCTTTTGCAGCCTTTTCTCATTTCCCGCCATTTTAAGCTGTCTTCTTCCTTGCTTGAGCTGTCAGAAATGGCTTCCATATTTTCATTGCTGCTTGGTTTTAGACCCATAAGAGTCACTATCTTCTTTGCTTCTTTGGTTGAGCTGATAATGTGCGTGGTCCTGTCTACTTTTAGAAGTAGTTTAAAGGGAAATCTCTACTTGTACTGCAGGCCTGTTTTCTGTGTATGGTTTGAAATCTCCTTCTTTGAAGTGTGTCTTGGTTCAGATCTTGAAAGTCATTCTAAAGATTCCAGGGCTCTCATTTTCTGAGAAATTGTTTCCTTCAGGGTGTAGTTGTTGAATCGTACAGTATTAGGATATCTCTAGGGTATTCCCCCACCCCTTTTGGTTTCAAGTATAAAGCTCTGTGAGCTCTGTGATGTTCCTATATTAATGTATATATGGTAAGTGTTGGTTGTTGAGAAGATACATGGTAAGTGGAGTGAAAGAGGAGGGGGAGTGAATGGGCAGTAGAATGCTAGATGATTGGCTGAGTGTTTAAAATGGCTGAACGTATAAAAGGAAGAGAGACAGTGGAATCTAGGAGGTGGTGGTGGTGGATGAGGTGAACTGAGTGGGTTGCTTGGTGGGGTTTAGAGAGTTGTTTGCCAGGAGAGAGTGGAGAAGGAGGGGGGTGGAGTTCGGATTAGTATTGAGTAAAACCATATGCTTATGTGCCTTAAGAAGAAATCTTGTTAATCTTGTTAGCTTTGTTATCTTTAATAAATACTTAATTTGGTTTAGCAAAGGCCTGATCCTTGGCTGGGGTTTCACAGACCAGAAGGGAGGGTAAGGTAATGACCAAGGCTGAAGGGAAACTGTAACAAATGGTGGCAGCGGTGAAGAGAATAACAATACCAGTATTCAGAGTCTCTGGGAATATTAGTATTAGGACGTGACTGGTGGTTGCCTAGCAGGGGGATCTGTTGAGATCTGTGCTAGAGCGGGGAGAGAAACAATAGAAAAGGACAGTCCGGACTGGTGGAGTCCGTGGTGGTGCCTAGTGACAGGCAGTAGCCACGCGCAGGTAGGAACCTGACAGGGAGAGCCAGGGAAGGGCGTCACATGTGGTGGCAGTGGTGGGATACGAACAAAGGAGACTACGTCACAGGTGGTGGCAGTAGCGGTGGGATACGAACAACAGAGAATCCAGATACAAATACTAGAGAATCCAGAACAGTGGTGTGGCAAACAGAAATAACAAAACAAGATTTCTTGTGAGAGTGACTGGCAAAGAGTGTGTGGCAAAGAGTGAGTGAACTCAAACACCATGGCTGAATACATAAAAATGAAAAGAGAGGAGCTGGTGGAGAAGTGCATAACATTCAATTTACCTCACGAGGGTAAAGGGGTAGATGAATTGAGGGTAGCACTTATAGGATTTGCTACTGCCCAGCAAAAACAACCTGTCAGAGAAGAGACCCCAGAAGGATACTTAAGCAATCCCGCTTATATAGAGTACTTGAGAGAGAAGTTAAGATGGGAGGCTGAGGAAAAAGACAAGCAGAGGGAGTTGGAAACTGAGAAGTTGAAGATGGAAACTGAGAGAATGAGAATGGGGTTTGAGGAGAGGGAGAAGCAACGAGCATTGGATGCTGAATTACAAGTAGAAAAGTTAAAATTTGAAAGAGAGAAGTTTCATTCTGATGAGACAAGAAAAGACAGAGATGGAGCAAAAATAATAATTACTCCAAAGGACTTTGCTGTCTATGAGCCTGGTCAAGATCCTCAAATTTATCTCACAACCTTTGAAAAGGCAGCTCAGTTGTGGGGGCTACCTGAAGATAAATACATGCAGTATTTATCAAATCTGATCAAAGGGGAATTGGCAGAGGTATACCAATATTTCCCCTCAGACAGGCCCGTCACCTATGCTGAATTCAAAGAAGCAGTGTTTAAAAGATTCAGACTGGGGCCTGATTATTTTAGAAAGCTTTTCAGAAACTGCCAGATACAGACAGGGAGGTCTTTCGTGGAGTTGGGGGCAAAACTGATGGACATATTTGGGAAATGGCTGACAAGTGCAAAAGCTCAGTCTATGGAGGAGGTGAAAAACCTCATGATATTGGATCAGTTGTACCATCAATTGCCGCCCGAAATTAGGTTGCTGGTGAAAGATCGTTCCCCTAAAACTGTAACAGAAGCAGCGGAGTTGGCCGATCATTTCGCCTCAAACAGATGTGGGTGGATGGCAAAACCACAAAGAGATTTTAAAGCTAGACCAAATAACAATGGCAGAAAAGATGCGGTACCACAGAGAGTAAACCCTCAAATAAAATCAGAAGGGCACAAGACACCTCAGTTTGGGTCTGTGTTCCCTAAAACAGAGGAGAAAATCTGTTACCGAAGTGGGAAGCCAGGCCACCTACGTTTTCAATGTGAGGTTGCCAACCCCATTAGTAATCCTGCTCAGACAAGGGCAGTGAAAACAGAGCCCAAGGCTTTAGAAACAGTGAAAAAGGTTCAGTTCTGCCAGATAAACTGGACAGAAGTAACAGACCTTGATTCAAGTCTGAGAGAGGAAGTGAGTGTACAAGGGGCAAATTATTGGGCATTGCTTGATACTGGTGCCGCTCAGACATTACTGAGGCCAGATTTAATAAAATCTGAGGAAATATTACCTCAGGAAACGGTGAATATCCAAGGAGTGAGGGGTCAACCAGAAAGCTTGCCTGTGGCCCTGGTGAAAATGGCGTGGAGAGGCCAAGAGGGCCAATATAAAGTAGGCATTAATGCCCAGCAACAAGAACCAGTAATACTGGGAAGAGATGTAATGGGAGCCCAAGGAAAGATATGTAGTGACCAGACAGCAAATTGGCAGAGAAAAAGAAGCCATATTAAGGGGGGCTGAAACAAACAGGGTGGAATCTGTTAACCAGCCTCAGGTCACCATAGCAACCACTAGCAGGCCTGCTGAAGGAGACAAACTGTATCAAGTGGTCTCTGATAAGAAAGAAGCAGAGCAATTCAGGGAAGAGCTGCATAAAGATATAAGTTTGAAGCAGATAAAGGAGCAAGCCCTGACCCAACAGATTCCTTTCACTGACAAACTGAGGAATCAAGTTGTGTGTGAGAATGGGATTTTATATAGACTGTGGATGCCTGCTGAGAGAAAGGATGAATGTGAACCAGTGAAGCAATTGATAGTACCTAGCAAATACAGAACCAGATTGCTAGAGGTAGCCCACGATGTCCCATGTGCAGGACATCTGGGAATAAAAAAGACCAAGAGGAGATTGGCGGCACACTATTTTTGGCCAAACATCTCCAAGGATGTAAAACAACATTGTCTATCTTGTGGAATATGCCAAAAGGTGGGAAAAAGTGGAGTAAAGACTAAGGCACCATTAAAGCCCCTTCCTATAATTGGATAACCCTTTTATAGAGTGGGAATAGATTTGGTGGGCCCTTTTTCCAAACCCACAAGGCATGGCAAGAAATATCTAGTGGTGGTGGTGGATTTTGCCACCAGGTACCCAGACGCAGAAGCACTAAGATCTGTAGAAGCCCCTGTAGTGGCAGAGGCTTTATTAAAAATCTTTATGAGGCTGGGTTTCCCTCATGAAGTGCTGACGGATCAAGGCAGTGTATTCATGGGAGAAGTGATGCAATGTATGTGGAAATGTTGTGGTCTAAAACATCTAAAGACCACTACTTACCATCCCGCCACTAATGGGTTAACAGAGATATTCAATGGCGTTTTGAAGGGCATGATCAGAAGCTATGTTCAAGATCACCCACAAGACTGGGATGAACGGTTGGGATGCTTCTTATTTGCATACAGAGAAGTCCCTCAGGAGTCAACAGGCTTCTCACCCTTTGAACTCATGTTTACTAGAAAAGTGAGGGGACCTTCAGAACTATTAAAAAATTCATGGGAAGGAACTCTGGGAGAGTACAAAACATCTGTAGTAGATTTTGTATTGGAATTCCGCAATAAATTAACATCAATGATGGAGGTGGTGAAAAAGAATTTGAGTCAAGCACAGCAGAAGCAAAGTTACTGGTATGACAGAACAGCCAGGGAACGTGTGTATGATGTGGGAGATATGGTTATGGCGTTCATACCCAGGAAACATGACAAATTACAGGCTAACTGGGAAGGACCATATACCATCAGAGAAAGGCTTGACACAGTGACGTATGTAATCACCACAGACCAATTAAACAAAAGCAATGTGGTTCATGTAAATATGTTGAAGCCTTACCATACCAGGGATGTACAGGTGTTGCAAGTTACCTTATTCCCTGAGGGAAGTGGGCCTGAACTTCCAGATTTGGTACAGGAAAGCAAAGACAAAGGAGGGGTAGATCAAGTGGAATGGTCAGAGGAGGTGAAGGAGGAAGTAAAAGAAGAGATTCTGAGAGTTTTGAAAACCTATAGGAATCTGTTTAGCAACAAACCTGGCCGAACCAGTATAGCCAGACATTCCATTGATACTGGAGATCATGCCCCAATCAGATCTGTTCCGTACCGTGTGAATGGGAAAGTTTTGAATGAGATCAAAAAGGAGGTGGAAGATATGCTGGAATTAGGAGTGATCAGGGAATCCATCAGTCCCTGGGCCTCAAGTATTGTCCTGGTTCCGAAAAAAGATGGAACGACAAGGTTTTGCATTGATTATCAGCTAATCAATAAAATTACTGTCCCAGATGGGTATCCTATGCCTAGGGTAGACGCAATGTTAGAGTTATTGGGGGCAGCAACCGTTATCTCTACACTAGATCTCTGTAAAGGATTTTGGCAAATGGAACTAGACGAGCAATCCAGAGCCAAAACTGCCTTCAGTACACCAGATGGGTTATATGAGTTTGTGACCTTACCCATGGGACTAAGGAACTCACCAAGTTCATTTCAGAGGCTAATCAATACTGTGTTGCGAGGCATGTCAGATTTTGCAGTGGCCTATATCGATGACGTGGCCATTTTTAGCAAGTCGGTGCCTGAGCATGTCCAACACCTGACAACAATATTGGAGGCCTTAAGAAAAGCAGGCCTCACAATAAAAGCTAAGAAATGCCAGTTTGGACTAAAGGAAGTAATCTATTTAGGACATAAGGTGGGGAGTGGGAAAATCACCCCCTTATGGAGCAAGGTAGAGGCAGTGCAATCGTGGCCTATCCCCTTGCATGAATTAACAAAGAAGAAGTGTTCTGAGCGTGTGGTATGGACGGATGAATGTCAGAAGGCTTTTGATCTACTGAAGCAAGCCTTGTGTCAAGGACCCATATTAATAGCACCAGACTATGAGAAACCATTCATCGTTGCTACAGATGCGTCGGACCTGGCACTGGGAGTCGTCTTGCTACAGGAGAGAGAAGGCACCAGACATCCAGTGGCGTACCTGAGTCGCAAGCTGATGCCGAGGGAGAAAAACTATTCGTCGGTCCAGAAGGAGTGCCTAGCGGTCGTGTGGGGACTGAACAAGTTGCGCCCATACGTGTGGGGACGAAGATTCACAGTGACTACGGATCATCGGGCCTTGTTATGGTTGCCGACTATGAAAAACCATAACACTATGCTGCAGAGGTGGTCCTGGGCCCTACAGGACTATCAAGTGGACTTCCAGTTCATAAAAGGCAAGGACAATGTACTGGCCGATGGACTTTCCAGGCAAGTGGCTGGGACTGCAGTGACGTGACCAGACGGAGGAACAAAGAAAGACATTTTCCCCATAGAGACTTTTACTTGTTAACGCGACGTATAAATCCTGGAACAGGAATAATACTCTGCCGTTGTTTTAAGGGGGGGGGAAATGTGATGTTCCTATATTAATGTATATATGGTAAGTGTTGGTTGTTGAGAAGATACATGGTAAGTGGAGTGAAAGAGGAGGGAGAGTGAATGGGCAGTAGAATGCTAGATGATTGGCTGAGTGTTTAAAATGGCTGAACGTATAAAAGGAAGAGAGACAGTGGAATCTAGGAGGTGGTGGTGGTGGATGAGGTGAACTGAGTGGGTTGCTTGGTGGGGTTTAGAGAGTTGTTTGCCAGGAGAGAGTGGAGAAGGAGGGGGGTGGAGTTTGGATTAGTATTGAGTAAAACCATATGCTTATGTGCCTTAAGAAGAAATCTTGTTAATCTTGTTAGCTTTGTTATCTTTAATAAATACTTAATTTGGTTTACCAAAGGCCTGATCCTTGGCTGGGGTTTCACAGACCAGAAGGGAGGGTAAGGTAATGACCAAGGCTGAAGGGAAACTGTAACAAATGGTGGCAGCGGTGAAGAGAATAACAATACCAGTATTCAGAGTCTCTGGGAATACTAGTATTAGGACGTGACTGGTGGTTGCCTAGCAGGGGGATCTGTTGAGATCTGTGCTAGAGCGGGGAGAGAAACAATAAAAAAGGACAGTCCGGACTGGTGGAGTCCCTGGTGGTGCCTAGTGACAGGCAGTAGCCACGCGCAGGTAGGAACCTGACAGGGAGAGCCAGGGAAGGGCGTCACAAGCTCTTTCAATATCTTCTGTCAGTTTCACCTCAGGAAATAGATTGTTCAGCCACATTACCAAGTCCTTTGGTAAAGATTCTTTTGTTTCTCCAGCTTGTTCAATGGCCCCTCTGACTCTCAGATTCTGGCGGCAGGAGCAATCCTTCAGGTGGGCAATCTGCTTCTTTATTATACAGCCACGAGATTGTTAGAATGGAAAATTTTGATTGATTTGTTCCATGTGAAATAGATCTTTAGTAAAAGCCAATGTTAAGTTGTCTGACATGCAAGGGTTAAGGGATGAAGGCCGACACTGGAACAACAAGTGAGATTCACATATTTTGTATCATCTTGTGGCACTGTGCGTAGCTATGCCAGGCCAAGACTCCCACGACTCCCACCTGCGTGCTTTGTGCAATCTGCCTAGTGATAGAAGAATATATCTATGCTTGTGAGAACTGTAACTTTAGACCTCACTGGACTGGCAAGAGCTGCCCGTGGGTCTCCGTTTGCAAATGTAATAAAGCTTTGGTTTGGAACCTTGAGTCTCACGTTGTTTGAGTATTGGGATCTCATCCAGCGGTACGAACCTCGAAATTGAGTGTAACAAGGGTGGCTGTATACTATGCTATTCAACATCTATGTGAAACCGCTGGGAGCGATCATCAGGAGTTTTGGGTTGCAGTGCCATCAATATGCAGATGACGCTCAGCTCTATCTCTCATTTAAGTCATCACCGGAGTTGGCTGTGAACACCATGTCCAAGTGCCTAGAATCCGTAAGTGGATGGATGGGAGAGAACAGGCTGAAACTGAACCCCGACAAGACTGAGGTATTACTTGTGGGAGATAAAGGGAAGTTGGGAATTACTGACCTTATGCTTAATGGGGTAAATTTACCCCTGAAGGACCAGGTCCGCAGTCTTGGGGTCATACTTGACTCCCAGCTGTCCATGGAGGCTCAGATTACAGCAGTGAGCCAGGCAGCTTGGTATCAATTACATCTGATACGGAGACTGCGTCCCTATCTTCCTGTTCATCTGCTCCCTCAGGTGATACATGCCCTGGTCTCCTCTCGCTTAGACTACTGCAATGCGCTCTACGTGGGGTTACCCTTGAAAACGGTCCGGAAATTACAGCTGGTACAGAACGCGGCGGCACGCTTGATTACGCATAGCCGTCGCTGGGATCATATCACCCCAGTGTTATTAGATCTTCACTGGCTACCAGTTGTTTACCGGTCCCAATTCAAGGTGTTGGTGCTGACCTTTAAAACCCTATACGGTTTCGGCCCAGTATATCTAAAGGAACGCCGACAGAATCACCGATTGTGCCGCCTGATGAGATCAGCCTCGCAAGACCTTCTCTCGGTCCCACCGGTGAGAACAGTTAGGCTGGTACGGACCAGAGAGAGGGCATTTTCTGTTGTGGCCCCCACCCTCTGGAACTCTCTCCCTTTCGATCTCAAACACGCTCCCTCCTTATCTAGCTATCGCCGAGCCTTGAAGACCTGGCTGTTCAGGCAGGCCTATAAGATTGGGACAGATTAACTTATGTTATAATTGAATTAATGAATGGTATTTTTAGCTTAAAATTTGATTATATTGATGTATATCTATTGTTTTTATTCTTGTTGTTCGTCGCCTAGAGTGTCCCTAACCCGGACAGATAGGCGGCTGAAAAATAAAATTTATTATTATTATTATTATTATAACCAGCATGGATTTTTCACATTCCGCAATGTTAAATGGAAAATACCCCTCATGCCATTCTGATGCTTCCCATAAGCTCATTTCAAAACAAAACCTTACATAACTTATAGTCCTGAACTCAGAAATGCTTGCTTAACAACCCTGTCAATTTTCATGGCGATACACAAAACAGTCAGAGAGAATAGAAAAACTTCAGAGCCCTTTTGGACTTTTTTCTCTGAGAGTTATAATCTGTTGTCATTCATTAAAAATCAGCCAATTTAACAGAGTACCTGTAATCCTAATACTGACGTTGCCCCATACTTTGACCTTCATCTGCTGCAGTTTAAAAGTTTAAAAAATGCCTGGCTGATTTTTAATTAATTTAATAAATTTTGGCTGGGACCCAATCATAGCGCGGAGCATGCTCAGTAAGGACCAACTGTCAGTGTTCTAAAAGCCTCACAGCTGCTGGGCTTGGCTAATAAGAGGGCCACACCCACACCAGACTTCATTTCACTTGAGACAGTCATGGCTTCCCTCAAAGAACGCTGGGAAGTGTAGTTTGTGAAAGGTGCTGAGAGGAGACTCCTATTCCCCTGAGAGAATGGTTAACAGTCAGCCACTCTGATTGAAGGTCTGTGAGAGAAACAGGGCGTCTCCTAGCAACTCTCAGCACCCTTCACTAACTACACTTCCCAGGATTCTTTGAGAGAAGCCATGATTGGCTTTGAGCCATGGCTTTGAGAGAAGCCATGATAAATTGTTTTAAATTGTTTTTAAAAGATGTGTTTTAAAATTTGTATATTTGTTTTTAATGTTTTTATTTATTGTAAACCGCCCAGAGAGCTTCGGCTATGGGGAGGTATATAAATACACTAAATACATAGATAAATAAATAATGATTGTCCAAAGTGTAATAGAGGCCTGGTATGGATGTGGCCAGGGACAGCTTTGTTTTAAATTTGGGTGGGAGGTAGGGTTGCCAGGTTCAGGGCCTGAGACTGATCCTGTATCTTTAGGAGAAGAGAAAGTCAGCCAAGTGCCGGTGTTCTTGCAACATTGTAATGGGAAAAACCACAAGGTAGAATTGTCCCTTCCCCCTGCCCAACTGTGAAAGATACAGAAGACGTCTTGGTTGGCAGGCCCAGCCTGGTCAGTTTTACCTATCCTAATCATGATTGCATAGGAGTATATCCGATTCAACCCAATAATCATACAAATGATCAGACCTGCCTTTTCCCTCCTTCCCCTTTCCTCTCCCTTTGTCCTCCCCTCTTCCTTCTTCCGCCTTCCCTGCCCACTCCAGCCCTCCGTCCCTCCCCCCCCCCGGTCAGTTTTATCTATCCTAAGCATGATTGCACGGGAGTAAATTTAATAAACATGCAAATGATCAATCCATTCTCAGCAAACTTGCACAGGATCCCATTTCTTACCTCCCGGATTTAAAAGCAGGGAAATTCACTAATAGGCAAAAAACCTTGCGGTTTAAGAATGTACCTATAGCCCACAGATATTTCTACCAAACTTTAAAAAGCAGGGAAATTGGGCAGCTATAGTGAATGCACCAGGGGAGCAGGAGACCTGAACTCCTCTCTGAGATATTGTACTGCCCTACAAAGTTGTCAAAATGCAAACACAATTTGGGTTGGTCTTTCACAGTCCAATCCACTTGCTGTGTAGCTTGGAAGAATTTGGTAACGTGCCTCTGAGTATATGGTGATTAAATATTAAAAACAAAGCTTGCTTCATAATTACAGCTTCCTATCTGCCACAGCAAGCTCAGATACCTTGGAATTTGTATTATCCGGAATCTCAATAAATTATATCAAACAAACTATGGTAGCATGTGGCAACAAATTAATAGTAATGTTGCCAGGTGGAGGAAAATTAACCTCAACATTATGGACTGGTTAATAGCCATTAAAATGCAGGCGTTACCAAAACGTTTATACTTATTCCAATCCCTACTATTTTAGATTCCTATAAAGCAACTCCACCTCTGGTAAAAAGAATTAACCAAATCATTTTTGGCACTAACATGCCTAGAATTAAAGTCATTACTCTATACTATGCAAGACAAAGGGTGGATAGTCCCAAATCTTGAATTGTACTTCGATGCAAATCAGATCAGAAATATTCCCTGCATTTTGAATGACTCCACAAAGCAATGGGTCCAACTGTGTACCTTTCTGTACAAGCGGCTCTGATTACAGCTCTTCCATTTTGGAAGCATAAATTCTGATCCTTGACATGAGTCAAGAATAGATTACGGTCAAGTATTGGGCTTGGAAAAAAATATTTTGGTATTTACCTTCTGGCATAGCTAAGATGCCACAGGGATTCTATCCCTTTTTCTAAACAGGTTTATGCAAACAAAGGTGGAGGCTTCATGAGCCAAAGGGCTTTATTGCCCTGGTGACTTTTATAAAAACAAAACTGTTGTCAGAAGAAGCCTTGAGGGGAATGCTAGATGGAATAGCATTTTCACAGCTCCTTTGGGCCCAGATCCGATAGTTCCTTTCATCCCCTGCAATGTGGGATAGTGCCGCTCGCCCACTCACCCCTTTGGAAATGGAGTTGACAGGGGGTCCAGTCGCAATTAAAGGTATTATTTCTTATATATATATAACTGGATATTAGAACCAACAATGTGAAGTGCTTTTCTCAAAACTTTGTGGGAACAGGACCTTAATATATCTGTTGAAGGTGAAGCATGGAACACAATTTGTACCAAACCCTCTTTTAAGTCCATTTCTGCTAGTGTCAGAGAGGCCACTCTGAAACCACTGCATGGATGGTACTCGCCCCTGAGAAGGCTTTCTTATATTTCCCCCAGGATCATCTCCAATATGTTGGAGGGGGTGCCTGGTACTTGGTACATATTTGTGCATGAGGTTGAATTGCAGTAAGGTAAAGCAGTTCAGGAAATTAGCTCCATAACTAGACAATGGATTCATCCCACCCCGCGCTTTGCATTAGTGAACCATTGGGTCTTACCTAGTCCTGCAACAGGAAGACTTAATTAACCACTTGGTGGGGGATGCAAGATATATTATTGCTAAACACTGGAAGGATTGTCCTGAATTTACCATTTCAAATGTGCTGTCAGAAAGTGTAGCAATTGGCCCTCCTGGAAAAGCCTACCCAAAAGGTTAAAATAGTCTGATGCCAAAAATAAAGACACCTTTACAATGGTCTGGTTTGATTTTATTAGTTTTGCTAACATTGTTGACCATTGTTGCACCCCACCAGTGGCATATGCCCAACTCTGGGCCTCATAATTTAGGTGGGGCCCATCCGTGGTGGTCTTGTGTGCATACTGTAGACACCACCTCATCTTACCTGCAACAGAACAATGGAAAATTATTCAAATTCTCAGAGCATTATGACTACAGCATTGCTAATCTGCCACACTCATCTTATTTTACTCTCATTTTACATCACTACCCCCCCCCAAAAAAAAGTCTGGAGGGGGCCCTTGTCGTGTGGGTAGGCTATTGCAGTTCTGCTTCTAATTTTCAGCAGAAGAACAATGATTTGCTAGTGCATGGAGCGTTCTGTCCAGAAGCACCCAAATACCCCATGATGTGTCATGATACCTGCTCTGACTGAATGACTAGGGGTCTACTCTGTGAAGCTTGCTGTGGAGATTGGAGTCTTGAGAGCTTCCTCACTTTTGACACAGACATTACTCTCCCCCCACCCTCAAGCATACAAAATGCCTTCCCCTTGTAATGAGGTTCAAATTCCCACCTCCTGCTTCCCAGCTGAAGCCCTATGCAGTGTGTCACTCGTGGTTATCATGTCTGCTTTGCATGCAAAAGGCCCCAGCTTCAGTCCTTGACATCTCTAGGGTGAGCTGGGGGACAATCCTGCTGGAAACCCCGGACAGCCGCTCTCGGTTAATGTAGACAATACACAGCTAGATCGACTAATGATCTGACTCTCCAAACTGAGTGAATGGGCGGAAAAATGGCAAATGCAATTCAATATAAACAAGTGTAAAATTATGCATATTGGAGCAAAAAATCTTAATTTCACATATACGCTCATGGGGTCTGAACTGGCGGTGACCGACCAGGAGAGAGACCTCGGGGTTGTAGTGGACAGCACGATGAAAATGTCGACCCAGTGTGCGGCAGCTGTGAAAAAGGCAAATTCCATGCTAGCAATAATTAGGAAAGGTATTGAAAATAAAACAGCCGATATCATAATGCCGTTGTATAAATCTATGGTGCGGCCGCATTTGGAATACTGTGTACAGTTCTGGTCACCTCATCTCAAAAGGATATTATAGAGTTGGAAAAGGTTCAGAAGAGGGCAACCAGAATGATCAAGGGGATGGAGCGACTCCCTTACGAGGAAAGGTTGCAGCATTTGGGGCTTTTTAGTTTAGAGAAAAGGCGGGTCAGAGGAGACATGATAGAAGTGTATAAAATTATGCATGGCATTGAGAAAGTGGATAGAGAAAAGTTCTTCTCCCTCTCTCATAATACTAGAACTCGTGGACATTCAAAGAAGCTGAATGTTGGAAGATTCAGGACAGACAAAAGGAAGTACTTCTTTACTCAGCGCATAGTTAAACTATGGAATTTACTCCCACAAGATGCAGTAATGGCCACCAGCTTGGATGGCTTTAAAAGAAGATTAGACAAATTCATGGAGGACAGGGCTATCAATGGCTACTAGCCATGATGGCTGTGCTGTGCCACCCTAGTCAGAGGCAGCATGCTTCTGAAAACCAGTTGCCGGAAGCCTCAGGAGGGGAGAGTGTTCTTGCACTCGGGTCCTGCTCGCGGGCTTCCCCCAGGCACCTGGTTGGCCACTGTGAGAACAGGATGCTGGACTAGATGGGCCACTGGCCTGATCCAGCAGGCTCTTCTTATGTTCTTATGACTCAGTATAAGGCAGTGTCCTATATTTCAGGCCCTTTCTTTCCGCTCCTTTTCCTTTTCCTTCCGAGGGCAGGTCTCGAACCCTTGTCTTAGGACGACTGCGGGTTTTCTCTGCATCGTCCTGCCCAAGGGGCTATGTGGGTGCCACATTGTGTGGGTGCTTTTCCCCCTCCACTTTGTGGGTGGTGCTCATTAAGCAGCGGTGTGAGGAGCATAAGAGTGGTTTGAACTCATTGCCTAGGAGGATGCTTAGGGCCATGCTATAGCAAAGTCATTGCTAGGTGAGCTACGTTGTGCTCCCACCTGCTGTCACTCTGCCTTTAGCAGGGGGAGATGCATTTTATCAGCCACACACTCTACAGCAATGCTGCTGTTAGGGACTTTGCCTTATTCCCCCCAGCCTTTGCTAACAAACGTCCAGGTATACAAGCCTCAATGGCCCCGTGTATCTCTGTGTCTCGAAAAGATCACAGCCCTGGGTTGATCCCCTGCAACCTGGTACAGTTACTCTCTAGGGCAGTGGTTCCCAACCTGGGGGCCGGGACCCCCAGGGGGGCCGCGAAGTAATCCAGAGGGTACCGTGAACAGTAAAGAAATGAATTATTTATTAATGTTTTTAAAAAGTCTTCACTCCCTCTACACTGTCTGCTTTCCACTGCCGCTGCAGATGACACCTCTCCCTTGCTCCAACAAGAGGGGAGACCTTTTCTGAAGCTCCAGAGCGTCTTTCAGGCGCACTAAGGGCAGGCATCTGCCTGTAAAATACATGGCGGATGCCAAAGGAGGCTGAGGTGGAGCAACCAGGAAGAAGAGGGGATTACTATCACTGATTCCCGTCTCGCAACGCCCTTGCTTAGAATGAGAGGAGAGGGCTTCTTGTGAAGCAAAAAGAAGCAAGGCTGCAAAGAAGGGCTGCTTTCCCCCTTCCTTCCTGGCAGCCAGCCTGCCTCCCTGGGGGGAGGGGGTCGCAATTCCCCCCCCCCCAGCTTATAAAGGAGGTCCTGTGCTCATAAAGGTTGGGAACCACTGCTCTAGGGTAAACTCCACTGCCACCATTTGATACTGTTTCCACCTTTGTTTATGTTTTGCCAGCACTTGTATTCTTTGTGCTAGCTGGCCAAGAACCAGGCGTGTTTTAAACCCCAAACAGATTTTACTTGACAAAAGATATAAATAAAAGAATAATACTTTTAGTTCAGTTTTTCAAGTGTGTGGTTACATTTTTTTTTATCATTAATTTTATTCAAATTTTCAAACACAAAACAAAACAAAACAAAAAAAACAAATTGAACAATAAAATAAAATGTTGACTTCCGATTTGTCGCAGATCAGTTATAGGTCTATGATATATAACAAACCTGTCTCTTAATATATTACAAAATCACTTTCCTCCAGTAGTTATCTTAATTAATCATCAAATCTCATTAACATCACTTTATTCTTTCTGCAAAAAGTCAAAGAGAGGTTTCCACTCCTTGAGAAATATATCCCTCGATTTTTCTTCAAATAAACACGTCAATTAATCCATCTCATCAAGTCTACTAGGACCAATAATTTCAATAGCCATTTTTCCATTATCAGTGTTAATTCCATCTTCCAACTTCCATCCTTGCACCCATAATAATCTTGCTGTCATAGTCATATAGTAAGAGTCTAATGGGAATTTCGTTCATCACAAATATTTCATTGCCATCAATTCTGAATGTGTTGCTGAAATATTGTTGTAAAGTCATATCTCTGTTCCTCTTTTTTACGAAATGCACTAGCACATCTCTTGAGAGTTTTTCCATTGTCACATATCTGGAATTAATTCTATAAATTTTCTCTATTTCAAGTTCCATCAAATCATTCCAGTCCAGAAATTCCATCGAAACATTGATAGCTTTATCTCTGATATCTTCATCAATTTCTCCAGGGACAACGCCGAATTCCAAACAGTAATCTTTATCTCCAGGATCCACAAACTCCAAATATTTTTCCAGTTCCACACTTGATAAATCTGTTCCAATCTCCAGGACTTGCTCCTTCCCTTTAATTTCTTTTTCATATTCTATTGCTTGTCCATCTGCTTCTTTTCTCATATAATCCTTTATTTCTTTCAACTCCTGTTTCACTTTATCAAATTCAGTTGCCATCTCTTGTCTACTCTGTCCCAGTTCTTGTTTCATTATCTTAATCTCATCCATTATCTTCTGAAACATATCCAGAGGGGAAAACCCTTCCAGGGGTACATCCAGGGTCTCTGCCACTTCTTTGATTGTCATTCTTAAAGCCGAAAAAAAAACCCTTCAAATTTCCAATATAGCCACAATTCCCAAGCAAAGAGTAATTTGCTTCTTTTTCCAGCAATAAGGGAGTTAATATTCCAGGCCTGTTGACATCTGGCCAGCACAGTTCTTATCTCCCGCACGTCCAAGAATGCAAAACAAATTTGGTTCACAGCGCCGAACAATTAGTAACATACACGAACAGCAGATTCGTCTAAAGAAAGTAGTCCAAGAAAAAGTAGTCCCAGACATATATCAATCAAATAATCATCTAAATCAGATTTTCTCTTCGGATAAGTTGCTCCTCATCCGTTTTAATCTTTATAGTTTCCAAATTCAGGCCTGCTTTTTGCCATAAAAAATAAGATAAGCTTTTTAAATTTTCTTTCCTCCTCCTTAATTCCTTGTATAAAAGAGAGAAGTGTAACTCACCCAGGTATCTTAATTGCTGATTCTAAAACAAATCTCTTTTACTGTAGTAATTTAAGCCAAATGATAAGATTAGACAGAAGAAAGCTCGCCCATTGTGGATCGTTTAAAAGAAAAAACGTCTCACTTTTTTTCAGCCCAGCTTGCTGGAAGTCCTAACTCCGTCCTCGGCTGCTAGGTATGCCTTCCTTTCC
The DNA here is from genome assembly GCF_030035675.1 of Rhineura floridana. Taxonomy (NCBI): domain Eukaryota; kingdom Metazoa; phylum Chordata; class Lepidosauria; order Squamata; family Rhineuridae; genus Rhineura; species Rhineura floridana. The sequence goes on from NC_084490.1 coordinate 9,115,997, forward strand.
CAGGGAATTCCTGATCAATTCCAGCCACCGACAGCCCAACGAAGTTTCTGTGGATAATCCAGTCGGTTCACCTTTGCCTGGGAGAACATTTACACCAGTCAAAGTTCCCTTTTGACTGATTTTAAACTGAAAAAAGCTTCCTCTGAGACAGAGCTCTCTCAGAGGCAGCCACAGGCGGAGCAATTTTCCGGGAAGTCCCTCAAGTGTGTGGTTACAGATTGTTGTTCTTCAGTTCCTGTTACTCATTAAGTTCCTTTATTACTGAAGATAATCCTGCCTCACTACTCACTACTTAAATACCCACCCAACCCTAGCCCTCTCAAAAACTCTTCCCTATTTCTTCAAATGTCAAGCCCTATCTGTCAGCTGTCATTCTCAAAAAGCCCCACCCCATTCACTCAGCCAATCACAAACAGCTTTTGCCAACATTCTATCTCACTCATTTCCCGCTCCCAACACTCACCACTTACCTCATTCATTCTAATATACTAACTCACCATATATAACATAATACCAACACATACAACATTTTAACATACAAATGCAGAACATCACTGATGGACTTGGTGGTGTTATGGTGTTGTTTTGTAATGCAGGGGTGTGTGTAAGAAAGCATTGGTTTCCATTCCAACTTGTGTTTGTTGTATGCAGTGCTGTTTCCATTCTGCTGCAACTCGGCTTCTGACAAAAACTACGTTATTTATCTTGTTGTCCACTGTGATGGAATTTTGCGTAATTAATTACATAATTGTTACATTATTCCAAACCATTTGTTTCAGTGCAAAACCCATTTGTTTCAATGCAAAGTAAATGCAATACAAATGCGGGGGGGGGGACTCATAATCAACGATGTATCATTTGTGGACTGAAAACATCTTATTTGTTAGTTTGCTTTCTGATCTGCACACGAGATGAAAAAGCGAAAGTTGGCAATTTCTGCTGCCTTTTTCATCTGAATTCTGCAGTGTTCTTAGTGCTCATTGTGAGTTTACTGGCTCAGTTCATTGGGAAGGGCCATAGTTCATTGACGTAGCATCTGCTTTGCATGGAAGTGGTCTCTGGCATCTACATGAAGGGTTGGGAAAGACTCCTACCTGAAACCCTGGACAGCTACTGCCAGTCAGTGTAGACAGTACTGAGTAAGATGGACAAAATGTCTGCCTCAGTACAAGTGAGCTTCCTATGTTCTTCTGTATGTGGGCAGCATGTGGGCATCATTCCTGGCATCCCTGGTACCTGATTGGTGGCAGTGTTTCCAAGGATGTTGTTGGCATGTATGTCAATGTTACTCCATTTTTGTATATTCTCGTTGTGTGTTTTTCTCCTCACAGGCTGAGCACTCATTGGATATGGTGGACATTCCAGTCCTGGCATAACAATGAGTATAGGATTGCTCTGCTAAATAGCTGAAAAACATGTAAAACACAGAAGCAGAATCAAATCTGCTTGTGTTTTAAGCACAGTGCTATTCTGAACTTTTGTGCTGATGTAATCCCTTGCAGGTTCTTACAAGCCAAAAATGAAATGAATTTGCAAAGATTCCACGAATAACTTGTGAACTTTTTTTTCCATAAAGAAAACATAACATTAAATATAACACAGTTTTATATGGTTCTCAGTTTCCAAATACTTAAAAGATCCTTGTCCATGTGTCTCTTTTTTGGCAAAATATCTTTGCAATCAACTTGGTCCAATCATCTTAAATTTTATTTCAATTATTTTATCACCTGATAGCAGGCTTGGGTAAAATGTATTTTATATGTCTGTATTTATATTTGTGTCAAAACTACTGGTCTTGGACCGAATTAAATAAATTCAATTCAATAATGAGCTTTTACTATGCAATGCCAGCTGTTTATTGGGCATTCATTCTAATTTGTTAGTGTGTTAGTGTCAAGCAACTGTTATCACACACTTTCTCTTTGACTTTCCTTACTGCAAAAAGTCCCTTTTTGGTAGGAGGGATGTGAGTTTGTTCCACAAGAGTGCCAAATCCTCTTTAATTGCACAACCTAAATTTGCTGGTACTGTATATGACTGAATCCCACTTGCAATATAGCAGCTGTCTGAACATAAGAACATAAGAACATAAGAAGAGCCTGCTGGATCAGGCCAGTGGCCCATCTAGTCCAGCATCCTGTTCTCACAGTGGCCAACCAGGTGCCTGGGGGAAGCCTGCAAGCAGGACCCGAGTGCAAGAACACTCTCCCCTCCTGAGGCTTCCGGCAACTGGTTTTCAGAAGCATGCTGCCTCTGCCTAGGGTGGCACAGCACAGCCATCACGGCTAGTAGCCATTGATAACCCTGTCCTCCATGAATTTGTCTAATCTTCTTTTAAAGCCGTCCAAGCTGGTGGCCATTACTGCATCTTGTGGGAGCAAATTCCATAGTTTAACTATGCGCTGAGTAAAGAAGTACTTCCTTTTGTCTGTCCTGAATCTTCCAACATTCAGCTTCTTTGAATGTCCACGAGTTCTAGTATTATGAGAGAGGGAGAAGAACTTTTCTCTATCCACTTTCTCAATGCCATGCATAATTTTATACACTTCTATCATGTCTCCTCTGACCCGCCTTTTCTCTAAATTAAAAAGCCCCAAATGCTGCAACCTTTCCTCGTAAGGGAGTCGCTCCATCCCCTTGATCATTCTGGTTGCCCTCTTCTGAACCTTTTCCAACTCTATAATATCCTTTTTGAGATGAGGCGACCAGAACTGTACACAGTATTCCAAATGCGGCCGCACCATAGATTTATACAGGCATTATGATATCGGCTGTTTTATTTTCAATACCTTTCCTAATTATTGCTAGCATGGAATTTGCCTTTTTCACAGCTGCCGCACACTGGGTCGACATTTTCATCGTGCTGTCCACTACAACCCCGAGGTCTCTCTCCTGGTCGGTCACCGCCAGTTCAGACCCCATGAGCGTATATGTGAAATTAAGATTTTTGCTCCAATATGCATAATTTTACACTTGTTTATATTGAATTGCATTTGCCATTTTTCCGCCCAGTCACTCAGTTTGGAGAGATCTTTTTGGAGCTCTTCGAAATCCCTTTTTGTTTTAACAACCCTGAACAATTTAGTGTCGTCAGCAAACTTGGCCACTTCACTGCTCACTCCTAATTCTAGGTCATTAATGAACAAGTTGAAAAGTACAGGTCCCAATACCGATCCTTGAGGGACTCCACTTTCTATAGCCCTCCATTGGGAGAACTGTCCGTTTATTCCTACTCTCTGCTTTCTGCTTCTTAACCAATTCCTTATCCACAAGAGGACCTCTCCTCTTATTCCATGACTGCTAAGCTTCCTCAGAAGTCTTTGGTGAGGTACCTTGTCAAACGCTTTTTGAAAGTCTAAGTACACTATGTCCACTGGATCACCTCTATCTATATGCTTGTTGACACTCTCAAAGAATTCTAGTAGGTTACTGAGACAGGACTTTCCCTTGCAGAAGCCATGCTGGCTCTGCTTCAGCAAGGCTTGTTCTTCTATGTGCTTAGTTAATCTAGCTTTAATAATACTTTCTACCAGTTTTCCAGGGACAGAAGTTAAGCTAACTGGCCTGTAATTTCCGGGATCCCCTCTGGATCCCTTTTTGAAGATTGGCGTTACATTTGCCACTTTCCAGTCCTCAGGCACGGAGGAGGACCCGAGGGACAAGTTACATATTTTAGTTAGCAGATCAGCAATTTCACATTTGAGTTCTTTGAGAACTCTCGGGTGGATGCCATCCGGGCCCGGTGATATGTCAGTTTTTATATTGTCCATTAAGCCTAGAACTTCCTCTCTCGTTACCACTATTTGTCTTAGTTCCTCAGAATCCCTTCCTGCAAATGTTAGTTCAGGTTCAGGGATCTGCCCTATATCTTCCACTGTGAAGACAGATGCAAAGAATTCATTTAGCTTCTCTGCAATCTCCTTATCGTTCTTTAGTACCAATCGCCTCCCTAGATGGTCTGGAAGCAGTCTGTTTAATTTGTAATGTTGTAGGTAATGATTAGCAGGTTTTGTTAGTGGGATCCACCCTTTCTTCCTGTGCTTTGCAAACAGATGAAGATATTTCTTACAATGACCTCTGTACTAACAATAAGGGGATCTGCCAAACCACAATTAGTGATTAGGCTTTTCAGTTTGCAGAAAATATTGTGAGCGAATTTGTTATGTCTGCCTGAACAAGTGAGGAGGGCTGCCTTGATCAGGCATATTTTGTGTGTGGCTCTAGGGAACTTTGCTGTCCTCTGTTGGATTCAGAATTTGGGGCTGGATGGAAGTATGATTGGACCTGGCCATACGGTTCTTGGGAATAACACTAAAGGGTTGATCTGGTTTTGGGGTAATAAAACTTGTGTCCATTGTGTGCAGCAGTGCATTTCTGAAAGGCATGACATTCCCTGCGGGCAAATTAGCGGTTACAGGAAAGAACAGTGAATGTGAAGTGTGGCTGCCTTTTTGAGGCAGATGTCTTGAGCTAGCTCAGGTATGATTGATGCTGTTCGGGGTCAATTTCGGTGGTAGCTGTACAGGACACACCTGAAGAAACCACGAAGCCCAGAAGAACTGGACTGTGCGACTTGACTCCAGTTTTCTGTGCCATGTCCTTCAACTTGCAGCTTGGGAAACAGAACTTTGCACTGGGCCTCTGTGTAGTTTTCCTCATCAGCCTCACTCTTTCGCTGTTACAGAGAGCAGCCAGGTGAGTAAGACCTCTTTCTTGGGGGGGGGGTGATCGTGGGCTAGGAACGGCATGGCCATGAGGCTTGAAAGCCTGCTCTCAGATGTAGTCAAAATTAAATAACAAAAGATGCCGTTCTTATGAACAGCCTTCCCCATGCCTGCTTTAAATAGCTTCCAGAGTATGGGGTTAGAAAAAGGGAGGACAAGATGAGTTTTGGAAAAGCTATGAAAGAGAGTACAAATTAGAAGTGGAGGTCCACTACAATAAAGTGGGACCTTGGGATCCAGGGCAGAATTCAGAAGAAGCAGATTCTGCAAGCAATGCATCCCTAGTTTTATTTCTTTGCAGGGGAAAACCTGTAGACTAGAGGCAGCTCTGAGAATCCTTTTATTTATTTATTTATTTATCATTTGATTTCTATCTTGCCCTCCTTCCAGCAGGAGCCCAGGACGGCAAACAGAAACACTAAAAACACTTTAAAACATCATAAAAACAGACCTTGAAATACATTAAAACAAAGCAACATTTAAAACATTTTTTAAAAAAAGCTTTAAAACAATCTTTTAAAAAAGGGTTAAAAACATATTTAAAAAACACATAAACAAGCAATTCTAACACAGACACAGACTGGGATAGGTCTCAACTGAAAAGGCTTTTTAAAAAATGTAGACACTTTAAACAACAGCATGTACAAGGGGGAAGGCGTAGGGACGGGGTTCCGTGGAGTGTGCAATGGCTAGGAGCTCTGAAATTAATCCCGGTGCTATGCGTGATGTTAGGTCCAAACCCAACACGCAAGCCGTCCTGTCTCCCCAACTCTCTTATTACACCCGGGAAGAGTGCGGAGCTGGGTGCAAATGAACCCACCGCCAGAGACCAAGTAACACACGAAAAAAGCCTTTGCAAAGGGGACCCAATACTTACACGCCAAAGCCTGCGAGCATGGGAACTCCGTTTATTTGGAAGTCAGGGAATATATAGGCTTACCCCAAAGTTTACAATATCGGGTTCACGTCATAATAACAAAAGAAGCAGTTGTCCATAATTACAGTTTCAGGAGCATATGAAAGGAGGTAAAGGGGTACAGGAAAGGGGCACAATTGGAAACATCAAAACTATCTTCCAGACTTTGTGTCTGCCTATTTCACATGTCCTTGAGATAAGCACTATGCAGGAACAGACAAAGACAGTTATGGAGGGGAGGCCCAGCTGCAACCGGGCGCCCCCTATAAACTAGAGACAGCCATGATATTGCTTTGCTTGCATATCAAAGGAGTAGAACAAGTCAAGGATATGAGGGGCATAGGAACAGCATTTGACATTTTTGTGTAAGGCACATTAGCAACAATAAGCGAGGTTACATGATCGTGATTAAGAAATGCATAGCAGGGAAGTTTCCAGCTTAAACCGGCTTTTATTATGCGAGCCGCTGGAATGTAGGTAAGGGTCAGGTCACCAGGAAATAAACCGACATTTTATATCAAAGTCAAATAAAGGCCACTTTGGTTCTATTTCCCATAAAGCCCAAGCTGATGTTGGCCTAGGTGAACTGTAGTACCAAAAGGGAACAGAAGATCATGATTATCCTTAACAATTCCCCCCTTTCAGCCCTGAGAGACTAACTAGTCTCTCAGGCAGCTGTATTCTCTTACTTGGGCTGCCAGATCGGTCTTAACGCCATTTCCACATAGGTTGGTTGTGCCTTTTGAGAATAGGCCAGAGCCAATTTGCTCACACAGGCTGAACCCAACTGTACCAGGTTGGGGATACATTGTAAGCAACAACACACCGTCACTAACAGGGCAATCACCATGCCTATATACAGTAAAATTTTATGCCAATCGGGCCATGCAGAAAACCAATCAGAAAATCCTGAGAACAAAGAATAATTCCCAATACGTTCCACCTCCTGGTAAATATTTCCGATGTCATTAATATGTTTAATTACATCGGCCTTACTATCAGTGATGTGAGTACAACATTCGCTCCCTATCAGCGAACAAACCCCCCCGTGAGAGCTTAATAAAAAGTCCAGGGCAAGCCGGTTTTGCAAGACCACAGTTCTAATTTGGCCTTGTTCGTTTGTGAGGTCTGCAAATGAAATGGCTGAATCGTTCATAAAACGCTCAAAAGCTTGAGACAATTCTATGAGTTCTTGATAAGTTTTGGCTGCTCCGTACATGGGAAAAAAACCTCTCAGTACTGCCTCTCCTGCGCTTCTTTTGTTACGACGGCGCAGGGTGGGCAAAGTGGGGGAAACCCGAAGCCCTGGGACCACCCTTCCCAATGTACAGGTCCAGGAGCCCGAAATTGGCAATTTCCTTACCGCTGAGTGTCCACAAAGCCACCAGAGTCCAGCTGGGGTTTGATGATCCACTAAATCCGTAAGGAAGGGCACTAAATGGTGATCTGCAAAAGTCAACTGCAACAGAAGTTGCCAAATGGACAGCCAGGTCAGGCCTTCTACCCTACGCGTTCCATTTATGAAAGTCCAATTGCCCGGGTGTGTTGAATAAATCAAGCCATCGCATAGCATTCCCCCTGTTGGTTGGCTTCCACTGCTTACACAAATGGATTTGGCGATGGGTCCGCTTAGAACTAGCCCTCCCTCTAGTTCCTGTGAACTAGAATGCGAGGCGAAGGAGAGATACTCTTTCAACGGCAAAGGGGCCCCTGTTAAGGGGACTCCAGCCTGTCCATGCGGTGGTGTGTGTGCGCATACATAACAGGTGCCCTTTTTTGGGGCTGTTTCTTCCATCAATGCTACAAAGGTGTTACCATCCCACCCATCGCCTATTTTGGTGTTTCTTTGTTTGAACCCACCCATCTTTTTCTCTTTAGGTGGGGCTAGAGTTGCCTGTTCTTTTTCGGATTTTTGAGTATTCAACCTGTCTGTTAACCAAGCATAACAGGATGGCATACCAATGCCTACACAAAACTTTGGTCTTACCGATGACTTGGGTTGGACCTTGTTGTTCTGTACCTGAAAAGTAATCATATTATACTCTGTTCTGATGGTATTCACATCTAAATTCGAGGGGCAGCCATGGTTAGGCATGGGGCGGTATTGTCTGCACCGGAGCGCCAGTCTGATAGGCCACTCAATTTCCACCCGGATGCATTGTGTTACCCAATTGCCTGTGTAATTGTGTTGCAATACAACGGCCGCTTTGTGACACAAACGTCCAGCAATGTCGGCCTTCACTGTTCCATCTTCAATGCCTTCCACAGCGTATAAGAAAGGGTCCGGACAGTCCCGTGTATTAGGTATGGTTCGCCCAAAGTCTTTCAAATAGGTATAGTCTTTTTCGCTGCAGATTTTCACCTCGGGCGGGCAACATATGAGCCAGGCTGGGTGGAACAGAGCACAAACGGCCCATATGAAAACCCACAGCTTTTCTTTCTGCTGGAACATTTCTTACTCAATTTCTGTGCCCTGGAAGGGAAATTGAGTCGCCTGCCACTGCCCTGTGTTCTCGTTCTTCTGCAAACGTAGTTTCGGAACCTGGGGAGGAGGAGGCGCCGTTATCACCGCGGGCTTTACGTGGGAATGGTGTATCCACGATTTCCGTCCTTCCAGGAAAACAGCGGCTTGTGTAGTTAAAAGCACTTGATGTGGTCCTGTGTATCTCGGCTGCAAAGAGTCGCCCCTCACGAATTTCTTTGCCCAGACAAAATCCCCTGGAGCATATGGGTGCACTTGCTCCTCGAGTGGCACTGTTTTAGTGGACCCTGCGATTTTCCACAATTCACGGAGTCGGTTCTGTAAAGAAAGATACTGGGATACAGTTATGTGATCCCCCCCCAATAGTGAAACATCCACATTTGGCAGGGTCCCCCCTTTTGTGGGAGGCCTGCCATACATTAGCTCGTATGGGGAAAGCCCGAGGGCTTGGGTTGGGCGAGTTCGCAAGTGAAAAAGAACGAGAGGAAGTACCTGAGGCCACCTTAAGCCTGTTTCCTGAGTATACTTAGCCAATGCCGTTTTAATTTCCCTGTTCTGTCTTTCCGTGGCTCCAGATGATTGCGGATGGTAAACTGTGTGAAATAAATGCTTGATTCCCAAGCCTTCTTCTATTTTGGTCAGAATCTGTCCTGTAAAATGTGTGCCGCGGTCCGAGTCGATTATCTCTGGGACTCCAAACCGCGGTATAATCTCTTTCAACAGTAATTTTGCTACTGTTGTAGCGGTGGCGTTTGTGGTCGGGAAAGCCTCTATCCATGCTGTCAGGGGGCATACCATGACTAGAAGATGTTTCTTCCCTTCTGCTTTTGGGAGATCAACAAAGTCAATTTGTACATGCTGAAAAGGTGCAGCTGGTACAGGTCTACCCCCTTGCGGAGCCCTATTTGGTAGGGCTGGCCCATTTGCTTGACAAATGTGGCATGCTTTCACTATTGCTCCGCACACTGGCTGGATTCCAGGGGCATACCAAAAGCGTGTAATCGAGTCCACCAGCGCGTGTGTACCGTAATGGCCTCCGTGATCATGAAACCACTTAGCCGCTGTGTGATATACTGCTCTGGGTAAGCAGGCTCGACCATCAGGCATAACCCAGAGTTGTTGTTTCAGGATCGCTCCCAGCTCCGTCCATTTCTTCAACTCCTGTGGGGGTATTGAAACAGATACCGGGGGAAGAAAAGCAGTGGTTGCTAAGGCTAATGTTGGCATGCTTATTGGGAGCAATGCCGCCTGGCGTGCGGTTAAGTCTGCCAGTGCGTTTCCCAATGTCACAGGGTCCTGTTCTTTAGTATGTGCCTTGCAGTGTACTACTGCTAACTGTGAAGGCTCAAGTATAGTCTGTAATAGTTTCTGCACAAGTTCCAGGTGTTGTATTGGCTTGCCCCCTGCAGTTGTAAACCCCCGGTATTTCCATAAATGGATGTGGCAGTGTATAACCCCAAAAGCATACCTGCTGTCCGTGAAGATGGTCACCTTTTTCCCTGTTGATATCTGGCATGCTCTAGCCAAAGCATAGATCTCTGCTGCTTGTGCACCCCATCGTCCCGGGAGCGCTGCCGCCTCCACCACCTCCCATTGTGTCGTTATTGCAAAACCCGTGTATCTTACCCCATTCTGATAATAGGAACTACCGTCCGTGAAGAGAATGACATCTGATTCCGGTAGCGGTTCATCAGACAGATCTGGCCTGATCTGCAGGGTAGATTGCAAAACTTCCACACAATCATGATCCGGGAGGGGTGGAGGTAGCTCAGGCAAGAGAGTAGCCGGGTTCAGTGGTCCACAACGTTCAAACCGCACATTGGGGTCCTCCAAAAGTTCCGCCTCCAGTTGTTGCTGTCTCTGGGCTGAAAACACCTGCGTGGTACCTTTGCGTAACAAGGCGGATAATGCATGCGAAGTCCAGACAGTAGTGGAGTGTCCCAGGGTCAGCCCTTTTACCTTGGTTAGAAGCAGGGCCGCCGCGGTCAGCGTACGGGTGCAAGTGGGGGTTCCGCGGGCTACATTGTCGATCTGTTGCGAGTAAAATGCCACTGGGAAGTGGCTGGGGCCATACATCTGTGTCAGGACCCCGCTAGCCACCCCCGACCTCTCGTGGACAAACAAATGAAAAGGTTTACTGTAATTCGGTGGTTTCAGAGACATTGATGTGGCCACACTCTGTTTCAATAGTTCAAATGCCTTTTCATTGTCCCGGCTCCACTGTATCTGATCTGGAGCTTTACTCGCAGTGAGCGCATGTAGCGGTTTGCTCAATTCGCCGCAAGACGGCAGCCATGGTCTGCAAAACCCAATCAAGCCCAGGAACCCTCTTAACTGTCTCTTGTTTTTAGGAAGTGGGCAATTCTGTATGGTGGTAACACGCCCCGGGTCCATTTGCCGTCCCTCCGATGTCAAAATGAACCCCAAGTATTTCACTTTTTCTGACAGCCACTGGATTTTCTTCGGGTCTATTTTATGACCCCTTGAGTGCAAATATAGCAAAAAGGCCTTACTGTCTTCTCGCAGCGCCCCCTGGTGTTCGTTAGCAATCAGGATGTCATCAACGTACAACACCAACACGGAACCTCTTTTTGGGGTGAACCCTTCGAGGTCGTCTCTCAAACATTGACTAAACACCCCGGGACTATCACAGTATCCCTGTGGGATTCTTGTCCACACGAAAGAGCGTTGGTCCCATTCGAACCCGAACAAATGCTGCGAATCTGGGTGGAGAGGAATGCTAAAAAAGGCATTTTTTAAATCAATGACGGTAAACCACTTAGCATCCCACGGAATCTGACTAATGATCGTCACTGGGTCTGGAACAACAGTATGCAAAGGAACCACATACCTGTTCACTGCCCTTAAGTCTTGGCAAAATCTCCATCGAATGGGATCCCCTGGTTTCTTGGGTGGTTTCTTTATTGGTAGAATGGGCGTGTTGCAGGGGGTTCGCTGTGGCCGGATGACTCCCTTGGCGATGAACCCTTCGATTATAGGGCGTATGCCTTCTCGGGCTTCTAGAGACAAGGGGTACTGAGCGACATTTGGCGGAGGGAGGAACGGTTTTACCTGGATTCTAACAGGGCTCACTGATCGCAACAATCCTACATCCGTATCCTCTGTGCCCCATAGATCCGGCGGCAAGTCGGCAAGATCCTCTGGCAGATGATAACCTAGGTGTTTGTGTTTAATTGTATTCCCTTCTGGTACCCCCAAAACACTCATCAGTAAGCCCACCCCTTCAGGGGTGCAGGTTAAGGTAGCCTCCAGTTTACACAACATATCGCGACCCATCAAAGAAATAGGGCATGAAGCAGAATAGAGAAAGACATGGTTAAACATCTTATCATTGTATTTCACTTGCAATGGTAACGTGACGCACATGGGTGTGGGGTTTCCGTCTACCCCCATTGTCATTTTTACTTCTCTACTTAACCAAGTTTCAGAAATAACATTTATCAGAGAATATGTAGCTCCTGTGTCTACTAAAAAGGTCACCGCTTGCCCTTGTATGTCCAAGGCAAGCCTGGGTTCCTGGGTTGGGAGAGAGAGAGAGAGGAAAAGACCTGCCAAAGACATAAGATTCATTAACCCTGCTCCCAGTCCCTCCCTCCCTATGGGTAGTCATTGTTGATTTTGCTGCGGTATTTGCCGCCCGCCGTACTGGTCCCATGAAGCCGGTGTTTGCTGAGCAGCGACGGGCGGAGGCGGGGGTGGGAACCCTGCGTTCGCATCTGTACCTACGAAATCTGGGTAAAAGGGGTTGTTAGTATTTTGTTGCAAATCCCCTGTCCTCCACGGACAGTCCTTCTTGAAATGAGTGTATTCACCACACTGGAAGCAAGCTCTATCTCCTTGCCAAGAATTCCTCATTTGTCCCCTTCCTCTCTGCATTCCGGCTCTCGGCCCCCTCGGAAAGCCTCTACCCCTACCTCGAAATCCTCTATTTGGTGGCTGGCCTCTTATAGCAAGAGCCAACATTTCAAAGTCCTCTTTCTTTTCCTTTTTTCTCGTTTTCTCCTTATCCTTATCCCAAACAAAGTCCGCCACTTCCAAAATCACAGTCACAGCCTCCCCCCCCCCATCCAGGTCTAAAATTCAAAAAGAAGTCCCTCACCGCTGGTTGCGCTTGGTGAACGAAATTAGCAATGAGGGTCGGGTGGTCCAGCACGTTTTCGGGGTCCAGATTAGTATAACTGCGTGCTCCCTCTAGCAAGCGCGACCAGAATTTCCTGGGAGGTTCGCCGGCCTCTTGTTTGATTGCCATAAATTTAGCTTGGTTGGGGGGCTTCTGTGACATCCGCTCTAAGTGCCTCAAAATCCTATCTCTATCGGTCTGCAACTGAGCGCGGCGAGGCTGCGTCCAGTCTCCCGCTGCCCAGGCTGCAGCCGTCTGAGCTCGTTCCGGCCAAGCCCTGTTTACCGCCGCCTCCGCGGCCCAAGCAGTCTCCAACGTCCACAACCTGCTACGTTCTTCACCTGTCAAAACTCTCCTCAGCAAATGCTCCACATCCGAGTACGTCGGATTGTGGCTTTCAAACAGTCTGGCTAGCAATTCCCTGATTTTTCTCGGCTGTTCCCCAAAGGTTCCAGCCATAGTGCTCCATTCCTTCAAGTCCCATTCTAGCCAACTTTTCAACTCCACTACTTCTGTACGCTGGATGCCCCCACGGCCATCCACGTACGGTTGGTCATGTATAACAAGAGGCATCTCCAACGCCTCTGCCTCCTTCCTTTTCTTATCCTTGTTTCGCTGGCGCGTGTCCACACCCCCTGAGGCCCCCTTCTCTTTTCCTTTTTCATCTGTCTCCTGTTCTGAGATAGTTGAAAAACCCTTCTCCTCCAAATTGGGATACCCGCCTCCGGGAGCTGGTGGCGGATCTGGAGCGGAAGGTATTATAGAACGGGTAAGGACCGTTCTTTTAAATGACGTATCATCATTAAAATACTGAGGAGGGGGTTCCTCAATGGACAAAGTTCTAACTGCCATCAAAGTAAGACTATCCCATTTTTGCGACCCTATTTTCCATAGGAGCCAAAATTCCAATTGATCCGGGTGGGTATCCCCAATCCGCCTCCGCACTCCCAGCAACGGAGCGGTTTCAAAGGACCCACCCCTCGGCCACCGTTCACCCGGTGCCGACACTGCAGTCATCCGTGGCCACTCTTCCTCACAGAGCTCTATCATCTTTTTCTTTTTTAGGCCTCTTCTTCTAACCGGCAATTCCTCTTCTTGCCACAGCATGCACATGATTCCCAAGGGGCTGTCCTTTACCGGCACGCTCCCTTTATTTCCCATGGCGTCTGGCAGCGGGTTTCTTTCCTCAGCTATGCTTTATCCCCAAAATGTCAAAGCCGTCCGCCTTTATTGATAACCGAGAAAAAAAAAAATTCTCGTGGCGCCTGTTATCAAATAAAGGGGTGCAATGGCAAAAAGGGGGTCCGCACAAGGGATCCCGGACGAGCCCCCAATTGTTAGGTCCAAACCCAACACGCAAGCCGTCCTGTCTCCCCAACTCTCTTATTACACCCGGGAAGAGTGCGGAGCTGGGTGCAAATGAACCCACCGCCAGAGACCAAGTAACACACGAAAAAAGCCTTTGCAAAGGGGACCCAATACTTACACGCCAAAGCCTGCGAGCATGGGAACCCCGTTTATTTGGAAGTCAGGGAATATATAGGCTTACCCCAAAGTTTACAATATCGGGTTCACGTCATAATAACAAAAGAAGCAGTTGTCCATAATTACAGTTTCAGGAGCATATGAAAGGAGGTAAAGGGGTACAGGAAAGGGGCACAATTGGAAACATCAAAACTATCTTCCAGACTTTGTGTCTGCCTATTTCACATGTCCTTGAGATAAGCACTATGCAGGAACAGACAAAGACAGTTATGGAGGGGAGGCCCAGCTGCAACCGGGCGCCCCCTATAAACTAGAGACAGCCATGATATTGCTTTGCTTGCATATCAAAGGAGTAGAACAAGTCAAGGATATGAGGGGCATAGGAACAGCATTTGACATTTTTGTGTAAGGCACATTAGCAACAATAAGCGAGGTTACATGATCGTGATTAAGAAATGCATAGCAGGGAAGTTTCCAGCTTAAACCGGCTTTTATTATGCGAGCCGCTGGAATGTAGGTAAGGGTCAGGTCACCAGGAAATAAACCGACATTTTATATCAAAGTCAAATAAAGGCCACTTTGGTTCTATTTCCCATAAAGCCCAAGCTGATGTTGGCCTAGGTGAACTGTAGTACCAAAAGGGAACAGAAGATCATGATTATCCTTAACAGTGATCTTTTTTTTTCTCCCAGAGAGAAGACTACATTACAACAGTTAGGAAAATGCCGGGAATTTCAATTATGGGATTTCTCTCAAAGGTAAGTACTGCTGGTTGGCAGGTCTGGCTCTCCAGGTGTGGGGAACTTTGGGCCATATGGTGCTGAACTACAGCTCCCATCATCACAGGCCATTGGGCATGCTTGCTGGAGCTGATGGAAATTGTAGTTCCCTATCCCTGCATTAGGCAGAGAGAGACTGCTGATTTTGAGTATTGTGGAAGGGCAACAAATTGTTAAACTGTTTTTGTTGTTGTTATATGCCTTCAAGTCGATTACGACGTACGGCGACCCTATGAATCAGCGACCTCCAAGAGCTTCGGTTATAAACCACCCTGTTCAGACCTTGTAAGTTCAGGTCTGTGGCTTCCTGTATGGAATCAATCCATCTCTTGTTTGGCCTTCCTCTTTTTCTACTCCCTTCTGTTTTTGCCAGCATTATTGTCTTTTCTAGTGAATCCTGTCTTCTCATTATGTGTCCAAAGTATTGTTATGAGCATGGGAGGGGGGCTGGAATGGATGATTTCTGTCGGTCACCTTTCCAGCCTCTGATTTGGAATCCTATGCCTGGGAGGCTGGCTCTGCTAGCCAGATGAATCTCCTTTGTTAATCAAGTAGAGTGGCTAGGTAGTTAATGGTCCTATTTAGTTGCCCCGGCAACTGGTGAAAGGGGCTAGGAAGATCCTTTTGTCATTTTAAACGCTACAGGAGAGCCTTCCCCCCACTCCTGGCAGCTAGTAGAGGTGTGGGCTGGTAGTTTCGGGTGTGTTCTAGAGGATGGCTGGGGCTGCAGGCATGAAGAGAGGCTGGCTCCCTGCATCGTGGCGATAGGATGCCCCTGCACCCGGATGGAAAAGCTGGATATTAGATTGCTGATGCCTTGAACCCCTCCATCCTAAGCTCAGGTTGCAATGTGTGTAAATAAATAAACCATATTCCATAAAGACACCGCAGTCTCCACTGACCTTCTTTCCAAAGGAAACCAAACCCTGGATGGGCGCAGGAACCCCCCAGAATCTCACCGCTCGGAGATTGAGGAGGTGCGCAACAGTATGATAACCTCAGTTTCATCATTTTAGCTTCTAGCGATAGTTCTGGTTTAATTTGTTCTAACACCCAATTATTTGTCTTTTTCACACTCCATGGTATATGCAAAACTCTCCTCCAACACCACATTTCAAATGAGTTGATTTTTCTCTTATCCGCTTTTTTCACTGTTTAATTTATTATTGGATTTTTGCTTCTAGGAAATTCCTCCCACTTGTGAATTTTCACCCTATTTTCTCCCCTCCCATCCATCGTTTGACGCTAACTTGCTATTATTTAATGTAATGGTAATGTGAAAAGTGGGAGAACAAGGAGGCCATAAGAGCTAGCTAGAAGCTTGCTTTATGTTTGGGGCTTTTGACGTTTAGAGAAAAGGTGAGTAAGAGGAGACATGATAGAGGTTTATAAAATAATGCATGGTGTGGAGAAAGTGGATACAGAAAAGCTTTTCTCCTTCTCTCATATCACTAGAACTTGGGGTCATCCGATGAAGCTGAATGCTGTAAGATTTAAGACAGCCAAAAGAAAGTCCTTCACAGAGCACAGAGTGAAACTGGAATTCGCTCCCGCAGGTAGTGGTGATGGCTACCAAAGAGGATGGCTTTAAGAGAGGATTAGACAAATTCATGGAGGATAAGGCTATCAACGGCTACTAGCCACAACGGTTATGCTCTGCCTTCAGGCTATCATAGGCAATATGTCCCGGAATACCAGTTGCTGGGAATCACGAGCCGGGAGAGTGCTATTCTGCTCAGCTCTTGCCTTCAGGCTTCCCATAGGCACCTGGTTGGCCACTGTGAGAACAGCAGGAATAGATGGACCGTTGCCCTGATCCAGGACACTCTTATGCTTAAACAGGGCTGGGGAACCTGTGGCCTCCAGATGTTGGACTACAACTCCTTTCGTCCCTGACCATTTGGCATGCTTGTGGAGGCTGATGGGAGTCAGATTCCAGCAACTGCAGGGCCACAGGTTCCTTCCTTTAAACATATGAATGGTTGGGATTCCACATTCTTATTTTAAACATATGAATGGCCGGGATTCCACATTCTTATTTTAAACATATGAATGGTCGGGATTCCACATTCTTATTTTAAACATATGAATGGTCGGGATTCCACATTCTTATTTTAAACATAGTGTTGCGCGCATCCCCCAATCTCCGAGCGGTGAGATTTCGGGGGTCCTGTGCCTCTCCAGGGTTTGGTTTCCTTGGGAGAAAGGTCAGGGGAGACTGCGGTGTCTTTATGAAATATGGTTTATTTATTTACACATATTCCAACCTGGGCTCAAGGATGGAGGGGTTCAATGCATCAGCAGTCCAATACCCAGCTTTTCCATCTGGGTTGCAAGAGGCATCCTAAAGCCATGGTGCAAAGGGATAGCCTCTCTGCGGGGCTGCAGCCCCAGCCATTCTCTAGCCACACTAAAAACTACAAGCACAACTCTGCTAGCTGCCAGGAGTGGGGGAGAGCTTCTCCATGAGAGTTTCAATCACAAAAGGGGTCTTCCTAGCCCATTCTCCATTGCTAGGCAACTGATCGGCCCATTATCTTACCTGGCCAATCTATTTGGTTAACAAAAGACTCATTTGACCAGCAGAGAGTTCCTCATTCCAAGGCACAGGATTCCAAATCAGAGGCTGGAAAGGGGACCCACAGGAATCATCCATCCTAACCCCCATGCTCATAGCAATATGAATGGTCAGGATTCCACATTCTGTTCAGAGGTACTAGATTCCGAGTTGCAAGGACACACAGGTGTGTTCAAAAAGCTAAATCCAATTGGATGGATGCTAGGTAGCCTTTAACATGACTCTCTCTCTCTCTCTCTCTCTCTCTCTCTCTCTCTCTCCCCTTCTCCCTCCCCCCCCCGGCAGTGCTCAGTTTAACAGAACAGCCAGTGATGAGGAGCAGCTTCGTGTGATCCAAACATGGAATTTCAAAAAAGAGGATAAGAAGATTCTGGAGCATCTGCTGCTTACTCAGACATGCCATTGGGAACCCAATGCAGCAGTGCTGGCCCAATACAGGTAATGGAAGACAGCGGGCATGGCCAGAGGCAAAAAAGTGGGTAGAACAAAGGACAAGATCCATGCATTTGTATAGTAAGTATCCTAACTCTTGTCCAGAGAAGCAGACTCAGGACTTGAAAACTGGGTTTTTTATGAAGCCTTATTGCAGAAGTCGGTACAGGAACACAGATCAAATATTGTGGGCATGAATCAGGATACAGAGCGCTGGCAGGTGTAAACAAGGCATGGAAGCAGCAACAGAGAGTTGTCACAACAAGGATCCCCCCTGACACTCCTTATGAAAAAGAGGAGGGTGGGCACACTACTCTCACTGGCTCACTCTAGCATTTTCCAGCCTTTGTGGCAAGGCGGGGGCTCCTCCTAGGAGCAGAGAAGAATTTATCTACCTGTAACTACCTTGTGGCTCCTTCTAGAAGCAGAGGAGAATTTATCTAACTACCTTTTGGCTTTTCTATGTGACCTCAGGGAAATTGCCAGCTCTCTTTCTGGGAGAGAATCCTCCTTATTGGCCTTCTTAAGGGGCGTGGCCAAGGGACAGTTCCAAGGGCTACAGCTCAGTGACAGAGCATCTGCTTTGCAGGCGGAAAGGCATCTCCAGTTAGGGCTGGGAAAGAACCGTGCCTAAAACCCTGAAGAGATGTTGCCAGTCAGTGCATCCAATACTGGGCTAGTAGGGCTAATTCGTTTCACTCAGGGTGAGGCAGCTTCCTATGCTCCTAAGGGCCAGACAAAGAGGACTGGAGGGCCACACTCATCCTCTGGGCCTGAAGTTCCTCACCCCTAATGAATAGCTTTCCCTTTTGAAACTGTCTGGTGTGGATGTCCCCTGGTTATGTTCATTTTTCTATTTAACCAAAATGTCTGTTCTGCTCAAAATATAAAAACTTATATAAAACAGGTTGTATAGCACAGTGGGGAGGAGAGCCTGGCTGGGAGTCCAGAGTCTGTGAGTTCAAATCCCCGCTCGTGTCTCCTGGGTGTCAAGGCCAGCTAAAGATCATCCCCAGTGAGTGGCTCAGGGGTTACGTGCCCTGCCACCTGTGCAGCCGTGGGCAAGCTGTATAGTCCCAAGGAGCCCAGTTGCCCCCCAGCTGGCAGTTGTGGAGAAGGAAGGGGCTGGCTTGTGCAGCCGTGGCAAGCTGAGCAGGCCCTAGCCATCTGGTGAGGACTAGCCTCAGAGGGAGGCAATGGTAAACCCCCTCTGAATACCGCTTACCATGAAAACCCTATTCATAGGGTACCCATAAGTTGGGATCGACTTGAAGGCAGTCCATAAAAACATATGCAGTATACAGTTTAAAAATGTAGCACTCAGTGGCCCAGTTCAGATGTAACTCTCAACTAAACCATGGCTAAGCATGAAAGCACAAATATGCACGTGCTCACGGTATAGTGACTCTCTCACTCCTTCCTTGGTTCCTGCTGCTGCTGCAGTGATGCCCAGAGCTAAGCCATGGTTTGGCTTAGCATTAGGTGTGAACTCAGGCTCATGGTTTGTCTCATTCCAGACAAACCATGAGCAGTAACCCAAGAACAAATCTTGGTGCAGCAGCACAAAAGGCCCTATGATCACGGCACAGATCTTGGGAGCATATCCTGTGGTGAAAGTGCCTCTTCCAAGGACCGCAGTGTTTGGGCGAGTGAGTAGGGAATAAAGCGGTCCATCAAGTAGGCTGGTCCCAAGTTGTTTAGGGCTTTATATACAACCAGCAAGACCTTGGCCCAGTAATAGAATGGTAGCAAGTGTGGTTCCTTCAGCCACGGTGGTCATATCTACACCCTACATTTAAAACACGTGGCTTCTCCCAATGAATCCTGAGTTTGTTAAGGGTGCTGGGAATGGTACCTCTGTGAGGAGTAAACTACAGTTCGCAGGATTCTTTGGGGAAATCCATGACTATTAAATTGCTATAAATCTGCTTGTTATACACTGATGGTAGGCTGCTCCAGTCAGGAGCCTGCATGCTGCATTCTGCACTAGCTTCCAGACCTACCGTAAGGGAGCCCCAAACAGTACAGTAATCCAGTCTCGAGAATCACCAGTGCCTAGACTACTGCTGTAGCTGTAGTACCAGCTGAAGTTGGTAAAAGGCACTCCTAGCCACTAAGGATGCACGTCTCGGGCGTTAAGAACATCAGAAGGGGCCTTCTTGATAGTTGCACCATCCTCAGGGCATTCTCTATGGCAGCCCCTAAGTTGTGGAATTCCCTCCCCACTGAGGTGCACCTGGCATCTTCGCTGTACAGTTTTCGGTAAATACTAAAGATGTGCCTCTTGACCCTGGTCTTTGGCACTTGAGATGTATGTTTTCAGGACCCACCTTCTTCGTCTGACTGTAACGTGTGAATGTAATTTGTTTTAATTGCTATTAATACTGAATTTTAGACTGCTGTAACTCACCCTGGGACCTGCTGGTGAAGGGTGGACAATAAATAAATGTTATCGCTATATAACATCAGAAGAGCCCTGCTGGATCAGGTCAAAGGCTCATCTAGTTCAGGGCCCTGCTGTCTCACACTGGCCAATCGGATGCCTATGGGAAGCCCGCAGGATGGCCCAGAGTGCAATAGCACTCTCCCCACATGCGATTTCCAGCAATTGGGATTCAGAGCCATGGGCCTCCAGTGACAAGGATGGATCTTGGAGTGCCCTCAGGCTACACACCTGCTCCTCCGAAGAGTGTGCAATGCTATCTAGAGCACTCATAGATTTTGAGGAAGAGTCCACAAAAGATCTCTTCCAAGACTCTCCCAGGTTGTCAGAGTTGGGGTTGACTAGATTTATTTGTGTGTCTCCACAAATGGGCTCAAAGGAGAATAGGCTGTCTCTTTCCCAGGGTAACCCTCATCCAGCTCTCTTCCCCTTGCAGGGCAGAGCTGGGGCAATGTTGTAATGCTTCCTTCCAGCTAGTCCTCACTAAGGAAAACACACCGCTGGGATCAAACATCAGCTTTGACGGGCATAAAGACAAGAAGATGCTGGTGAATGCTGAGCTGGTGGACTTGTTGCCAGAGGTGGGGGAATTTATTTGCCTTAAGTGGTGGAAAACTAGATAGGGGAGGAATAAGGGATAGGCCAAGGGGGCTATATCTTGATGGTAGAGCACAGGCCTTGTGTACAGAGGGTCCCAGGTTCAATCCTTGGCATCTCCAGTTAAAACGGGTGGGGATACTGCAGCCCATGGGCCTAATCTGGCCTGTCAGGCCTTCCCATTTGGCCCATGAGGCCATTTCGGCAAGCCGCACCCACATACATAACATCAGGTGTGAGACACGTAAAGGCTGATTGGCAGTGCCTGCAAAGCCCTGTTGCGCAACACTTCCCAAGTGCCCAGCAACCAGCTGGCAAGGGACTTGACAGGTGTCAATCACCTGTCATTGTTGCGATGTCAAATGATTGACACTTGGGATGCCCCACCCACCTGTCAACGTTGGCCTGGCCCACAGGAGCGGGGTAAGATAAGAACAGGAACATAGGAAGCTATTTTATACCGAGTTAGACCACTGGTCCATCTAGCTGAGTACCGTCTACACTGATTGGCAGCAGCTCTCCAGGGTGTCAGGCAGGGAATCTTTCCCAGCTCCTCCCTGGAGATGCTGGGGATTGATCCTGGGATCTTCTGCACGCAAAGCAAATGCTCTACCACTGAGCTGTGGCCTTTCCCTAATGAATTTTCCTGATTTCTCTGGCATGACTCCGGAGGTGGAGGCAGAGGGGACTGTAGGAGGTGGAGAAGCCAGAAAAGCCTTGCAGCGTTAGCAGAATTCTGCTTATCTATCTGGATCCAACCCAAATTTTATTTTCTTTCTGTGTGTATATAATTATAATTTAATATTGTTTCTCCCTCTGCAAAAACCATCTAGAGATCACCCTTCCCAGACTCCCAGTATGGGCACTGTGCAATGGTAGGCAATGGTGGGATCCTGCGAAACAGCCAGTGTGGTCAGGAGATCGACCAGGCAGATCTTGTAGTCAGGTAAGTATTACTTTTTTTCCCCCATGGGGAACTGGTGGCACTTCAAATGGGTGGGAATCATAGATAACACTGGGTCTTTTGCAATGTTCACCCCTAAACCTTTGTTGTTGTTATGTGCCTTCCAGTCGATTATGACTTATGGCGACCCTATGAATCAGCAACCTCCAATAGCATCTGTTATAAACCACCCTGTTCAGACCTTGTAAGTTCAGGTCTGTGGCTTCCTTTATGGAATCAATCCATCTCTTGTTTGGCCTTCCTCTTTTTCTACTCCCTTCTGTTTTTCCCAGCATTATTGTCTTTTCTAGTGAATCATGTCTTTTCATTATGTGTCCAAAGTATGATAACCTCAGTTTCATGATTTTAGCTTCTAGTGATAGTTCTAATGGGTTGTATTCACAGTAAACCCATTGAGGTTATTAGACATGGCTGACGTAGGTTCATTAATTTCAGTGGGACTGGTCTGAGCAGGACTTAGTTGCATACAGCCCAATATTTTTACTGAGAAGGAAGTGACATTCTGCAAAGGTCCTGCATCTCGTTGCAAATGGCCCGTTAATTAGCAGTTTCCTCTTTGCCTCTTTGTTTTAAAACAGCATTTGGGCTCAGCACTTGCTCATTTTAATATATATTGTTTTTAAGATGGCAATTAATGAGCAACTGCTCTCCCTATAAAGAGGAAAGCAATGATGCACAGAGAGACACACAGGGAGAAACATGTTGGAAGTGCTTGTTGCCTGTTAGGGCAATGCGTGTGCCAGTTTGTCCCAGTAGAAACCCAGCCCGAAAAGATTAGAGACAACACAGTTGGAGTCTTGTATGATGAATCCTTTTACTGATTCAATAGCTCACAGTAGTTACACAAGTTTCTCTCTCCTTCACTTTCGATAATGCACCCCCCACACTCAGAGATATTTTCCAAGTAACTATATAGCCTTGGCAATCCTGCCAGCTGCAGTCTCCGCTTGCTGCATGGCCTTGGGCTCTAGTGTGTGCTATTAACCCTATCCATGTCTGTTTGGAATAGTGGCTCATCATAGCTTCCAACAAAACATATCTCAGACAACAAGCACTGGCTATTTAGCAGCTGATTTAGGAATGCTGCAATCATGCAAGTGAACAGGAAGCAGCCAAGTAAAAGGGTAGAAGCCACATTAAAAGGGGAAGGAGGAAGCTATTAGTTAAAGAGGTGGTAGCTTGGGAAAGAGTCACTCATGCTTTGTGAGTCTGCATTGGACAGCCTGCTATTGTGTTTTAAGAAAAGAACAGAAGAGACAAGAAATCACAAATCAGACCTGAAAAAGGATACAAGAACAGCATGAAAAACCCTGGAAGGCAATGTGTTGGCAATGATATTTTCTGCATTCTCCATGAAGCGTGGGTGAATGAGAGCTCTCCAGTGTTTGCCTGAGACCTGATTCTGACTTTGATGTCCATTCTCCACCTTCACTCCCCAATCCAGGTTCAATCTGCCTCCCATGAATTTCTCTGAAGATGTGGGAACCAAGGCAAGCCTGGTAACCTTAAATCCCAGCATCCTTCATGCCAAGTAAGGGAAAGAGGGAAACATGCAGAAATGTAGGCTGTGACCTCATTTAGTCAATAGGAGGTGGTAACAATCCTGTACTGTATGGCTGTCTCGCCCAATTGGCTTGTTTGGGTGTCAGTGTGATGACATGTGGTTAATTCACTAGCCAAGAAATATGGCAGATTCAAACCTACATAAAAGCGGCAATTAGGGATGGAAGGATCTGTCTGTTTCGGTTCCCTCAGTTTCTCATTTTTCCAGTGTTAAATTCTGTTCTCTACATTTCTACAGCGATCTGCAATTTTTTAAAAAAAGAATCCTCATGAAAATTCTCCCAGGCTGTGGTCTGAAGGCACATGAGGCCAGCTCCCTCCTGAAGCTAAGCAGGGTCAGGTCTGGTCAGCGCCTGGATGGGAGACTGCCTGGGAACCATATGTAAGCCGCCTTGGGTTTCAATCATGAAAAGAAAGGCGGGGTAGAAATGTAATAGATAAATAAATAATAAAATTCACCATTTTAGTGCAAATTTCTCCAAATAAACTCATTTTTGTACGCAGTTTTGATAAAGATACACATTTTGCAAGCCATTTCTCATCATTTCATGCCTTTTTGCATGTTATCTTCACTCATGTATTCATTTTTATGCACACTTTCCCCTAATGTATGCATTGTTGTAAATGTTGTTTAGTTGGCGAACTGTATCCCAGAATTCCAATAAATGTGAATTTCGAAGGATGGCTCTCGTATTGTTTCGGTTCTCATATTGTTTCAGAAATTGCAAATTTGATAAATTTGCTTGCAATGTGAACTGAATCGAAATTCTTACCCATTCCTAGTGGCAATGCACCACTGAAAAGCAGGCACACATAGGTCTCCCCTGCCCGCTGCACCTTGCAGACGTCCTTTCTCTCAGATACGACAGACATGGGGTGCCTCCAGCCCATGAGTCATTTTAGGCCTGGCATGGTTTCCAGTTTGTCCCAGTTTTCTCCAAACTACACCCGTTGGGCAAGGCCATGCCTACTGATAGAACGCCTGCTTGACATGCAGACCGTCCCAGGTTCAATGCCTGGCATCTCCAAGCAGGGCTAGTATAGACATTGGGTTGAAATTCTAGTGAGCCGCTGCCATTCGGTATGGACAACACTGGATTAGATGGAGCAGTGATCGGACATGGTCTAAGTCACTGTCCTATGTTTCTATGTGATGTCAGGTGTGGGGCAGGTGGAGCCACAGTTGCCAAGGAACCATCAGGAGCCTTAAAGTGCATTCTCAATTCATCTTTGGCAAGCAAGGCTCGCTGGCACTGATCAGCTGAATGGCAGTGGGATCCACTGCGCTATAGATGCCCCCATGGGGAACTTCATAGCGTAGCTGATCCTTGCCCAAAGTTGATCAGCTGACTGGTGTTACAGTGAGCAACACTGTATATTTAGGCCATCCCAGTCTGTGGCTCATGGGACACAGTAGGGAATTGGTTCCACTCTGAAGCCACCATATGGCATCTGACTCGACCCCAAAAAAACATTGTTTGCCCCTGCTTCCAGTTAGCAAACCTTGAACCTTTAGCAAAAACAAAGTAAATCCTATAAGCCTGAAGTCTGCCCACATAGGAAACCCCACCCCCATTTCTTATTTTGTCAACGTGGTAGGATGGACAGATCAATCTATTTCCAGTCTGTATCACTATGGCATGTGTTCATCCATATGTCTGTCCCATTCAATTTCCGTATTAATCAGAATTATGTTTTCTAATGTACGAACATTCATATTTAAAATTTAAATATATAGTTTATCTCAGTGTCAGCATTTCAACACTTATATTACCCTAATATACATAAAAAATTTAAAATGCTCTTTTTTAAAGAACCGTATCACAAAATTTGGAGAAGTATGAAATCTGGATAATTATAATCACATCCATGCCATACATTGAAATTTTAAGCATGTTCTTCCACCCCTGAGAATCCTGGGAACTGTAGTTTGTTAAGGGTGCTGGGAATTGTAGCTCTCTGAAGGGTAAACTACAGTTCCCAGGATTCTTAGGGGAAAGCTATGTGGTTTAAATGTATTATTTGGATGTGACCAAAGTTGTGATCTGTGTACTAGTCTGGGAGGTGCAGATGAGACCAGGTTGCTTAAAAATGCAGATACAATGCAGTTCTCTATCTTAAGAAGAGTACAGCTTGCTTGTTTCCTTTTTCTCTTCGTGCAGATTCCAAAAACTTGAAGACCGGCGGAAGCCTTTTGCAGATGCTTTGCGCCCTTACAGGGATGCCCTCTTCCTCATCCCCGCCTTCTCCTTCATAGGAAACCATGATGTCAGCTACCGTGCTCTGTATACCATGGAGGACTTTGGTTTGGCTCAGCAAGCTGTCTTCCTGAACCCAAATTACCTGGCCCACATGGGTAACTACTGGAGGACGAAGGGTTTACGGCCATACCGTCTCTCGTCTGGCTTCATGTTTGTCAATGTCGCTTTGGAGCTCTGTAAGCACATTACCCTTTATGGATTCTGGCCCTTTCAGCATGACCTTGCCAACCAGCGCATCCTCCACCACTACTAGGATAACACTCTGCCTAAGCGCGGTGTGCATGCCATGCCGAGCGAGTTTTCACAATACCTAAGGATGTACTCCCAGGGAGTGCTGCGCTTACGTCTTGGCAAATGTCAGTGAGAGGGATGCTTGTGTGTGTGTGTGTGTCACCTGAACCATGGAAAAAAAGCTCAGCAAAACCTAAAGGTGGCAACACAGAAATTGTTCCAGCATGGACACAGGCTTTTAGGAAGGTTTGCCCAGAGGGAGTGTTTTTGCACAAGCGATCCCCTTCTTTCAGAGGCTGTTCATACAAATCAGAAGGTCTTTTTTTCCTCAGGATACATTAAGGAACATAAATGAAATTCCTCTGTAAGATCCAAGGAGGCGGCTTCTCTTACATCCTGAGATTGATCCAAACATGTGTTTTAAGTTTAGTATGATGGGAACTGGGAACTCCCAAGAGTATGGTGCAAGCTTGAGAGGGGACTTTTCTTTTGGTGGGTGAGAAATATAAGTGTTCCCTCCTCATTTTTTGGATTGTCAGAGAACTGAAAACATGAGTAGAGCTGCCAACCTCTTGGGAGGCACAGTGCATTCTGGAAGACAGTCTTGGAGAGCTGTAGCACTGGAAAAGGAGGTGACTGGTTAAACCTTGGGAAAGTTAAGACTGATGTAATACGGCATTGTTTTCAGCTCCACCCTGTATTTATCCCCTGCAACACTGTTTCTGTTCTGCTGCAGTTAATCTTCCTCCCAAAACTCTGTTATTCGTCTCACTCCTCACTATGGTGAAATCATGTAACTTACGTAATTAAGTGCTCATCTACATGCTAGCATTTCTTCGTAGCAAATACACTTCTTTTATCTTCCTTATGGATTTGCAACATCCACAGTTCCTTCTCAAATGGTAGCTGCCAATCCGTTTTTCCCATTCACACCAGTAGGCATTCCTGGGGGGAAAACTTCATGATAGCTTCTGTTTGCCAGTAACGTCATCGTGAGCCATGCAAATTTAAAGGAGATTAGTCTTGCTGTTTCCTTGTGGCCCCATCCTCTAATTGTACATTTCCACTCCCTCTGGTTGCTAGGTGACTGAAGATGCTCAGTCTGTTCTACCAACTGCAGTAGGTTCCTTTAAAAAAAACCTGGAAGTGTGAATATCTGTGTTTTCTGCCTATGGTTGGTAGGATACAACTGAAATACAAATCTTTGTTTGAGCCATGTTACGCCTTTGTGCAGAAGTTATGGGAAAAGGGAAAGGAAGGCCCTGTTTGCAGCAACATAAAAAAGGCCAGCAGAATGGAGGAGAGCAGCAGGATTTTGCTTGTCAGCCCACAGAAAACAAATAAAAGAAGATAGGAGGAGATAGTAGGTGTGGAGAGGGGAACGATTGACACATTCACCTAAAAGCATTGGGTTAGAGTTAGGGTTTTCACCATACAGTCAAATTGCTCTGCTACCAACATGAGATGATTCAGAGGCTATTTTCTAGCTGGACAGATGACATTACTCATATTAAAACATTCCTTTCAAAATGCAAGGCGATCCTCCAAATTATAGTAGACCTGGTAGTACGTCAATCAAAATGAACAGTTAACTACCCTAATGAGAATTCTGCTCACCAAGTCCATCAAGCACGGCAAGCCAGGTCTCTACCAATCACCTCTAATGACACCGAATCAGCCCCCTCACTCATAAGTTCACCTCCAAACTTCAGGGGCGAGTCTCAAGTCACCCAGTCACCCAGAAAACTCAGCCCAAACGATCAGCAACAACATTGGAGGGCAAGGGACAAACAAGAACAAATAAAAACAGTGTTAAGGCGGAAAAGAAACCAACAAAAAAACCCCAAAACATAAAAAATCTAGTAAAGAAAAAAAAACTCAATTGGGATGAACTTTAACAGACTGTTCAAAATTCTGAAACGAAAAGAAAAGAAACAGCATTCGAGTTCCCGCACTGAAAAATGTAACAAAGTCCGACAGGATGGCCTATTGCCTCCAAAAGATTCCCTACTGAAGTTGGCCCAGCCTACCATCTACTTACATCCTGAAAGCCAAAAGACCACACAGGACCTTTGGATGAGAAGACAACCTAATAACAACAATAGACTTACGACTCCCCTTAAAAGGGATTTGAAATGGATGGAATCTCACCACCGGCCAGGGATATTCTCTTACCGGAAGTTATAGCTACAAAGGTTAAATCTTGTTTTTTCTGGATACCCCAAACCCAAGGGTCTTCAATCACAACCTGATCGCATAGAGCACTTTGTACAATTGACAAGAGATTATAGCATTACCTTTCTCCAAACAAAAGCGATACAGAAAATTGAATACCTTTATTACAATTACCATTCAGCCCGTGCCATCATAACATTCACCTCCTTGGAAACAGCAGCCAGAGTATACCAATTAAAACATCTTTTTCAAACAAGGGGTATGAAAGTCTGGAGGCACTTCCACGATATATCCCCTATGTCAACTCTAGGCCTCCCGTGGATTAAGAAGACTCCAATTTTTACTCCTCCGATTAAACCTCTCCTTCTTGGAAACTTGATAGATCTGGAGTCTCTGGAGTACTCCTCCCCGGCATCATCCCGACAGATACCAGAATCTACTTACCCTCAAACTATGAGGAAGATCACAGACCTAGACAAGAAGGCAATAACATTTGAATCATGGACTGGCCCGGTGACATTTACGCCGGAGGAACTGTTACTCATTGACAGCTTTGGATCCTTACCCTTCCAAGAACGAAACGAGATTATGACACGACTTGATACCCTGGGTTTGGTATTAAGGAAAAACCTTCGCCAACAATGCCTGAATGATTCCAAAAATTTAACTGGCAATACATCTCTTCTTAAGGAGAAGAAGGACAACACCTCAAGGGCAGAAATGCTGATACCAAATCTCTCTAAATATCCTGATCTTCCTGAACCAACAAACGGTGATAATTTAACAAATTTTAGAGCTGTAAATAATAACAGCTCTAATATTGAGTTAGAACCAAAAGCTCTCACAATTAAATATAAATCACGAAATTACAGCCCAAGTGAGTGGCTTGCCTTCCAATATTTAGAGCCTTATGAACTTGGGGCCCAACCAATCAACATCCAAGCTCAGAGCACGGAAGAACAAAATAATCTTCCCAGAATTACATCTAATGGTTGTGTCTTATCCTCGGACCAAGAGGGCATACACGCAATAGAGGAACTGGACTGACTAGATTCATTTGACATATTAGAAGAGACAGTACAGCTCAACTCTCGCCGCTATGAAAAGACTTCAAGGACTCTCCTTGCCCGAGAACCTATGCAACATCCTCGTGTAAAACTGCTTTCATGGAATGTTGCGGGATGGGCATCAAAAAAAGTAGATCCTGAATTTATAGAATATCTGTCCCTTTTTGATCTAATTCTTTTACAAGAGACTTGGGCATGGAAACCAGTCGAACTGGATGGTTATACCTCAGCTAATCTTGAAGCCTCCATCGGGGAACACAAGGGGAGACCTAAAGGGGGTCTCGCCCTGTTAATGACTACAAAATGTAAAGTTACAATCACAGAACTAGAGCCGTTTGATCGATGGGCCTTGGCTGTTATTATTAATTTTAATTCTTATTGTATTTTAATTATGTTTATTTCCCCCCCTCCTTGGAATCACATTTTAAAATGAACAGCTTGTGGCCCTCTTTCGAATAATATCTGACTAAACTTCATGATATGTTCCCTAAGGCACATGTGGTAATGGCGGGAGACTTTAACGCTAGAATTGGACCATCAGATGACATTCTATATGCCCATTATGATATGATTCCTCCATCACAGGAAATTGGGCTTCAATCTTTTCCCCGGCACTCTAAACATAATAAGTTAAATCGACGAGGCCTCCGTTTAGTTCAACTAGCCCATAGGCTTGACTTTTCTATTTTAAATAGAGCACTACAGGGTGACATCCCAGGAGAGCACACCTTCTGGTCCGAACGTGGTTCCAGCACAGTTGATTATGTGCTGGTCTCGCGGAATCTCCAGGAGAGCCTGACCTCTTTAAAAGTCGAAACCCGCCAAGAAAGCGATCACTTCCCTATTGTGCTGGAACTTAATGATAAGGCGTCTTCTATACAGCTAATGGATAAGTTTGAAACTGACCTTACACCTGAGACTAATTATAGGAGAGTGAGATGGTCAGTTAAATTAGCGGAATGTACTTCACTCTTTCTCAGATCTGGAAAGGTCCTTGAACTTTCTAGGGAAATTATTACCGCAGAATCACCAACTAAGGCAATAATGACTTACCAAAATTTGGTCCATGAACTATCATAGGTTATATCAAGAAAACCTTGTCCCCTGACTGTCTGTAGTGTAACAATCAACTCAAAATCTTGGTTTGACTTAGAGTGTGTGAAAGCCAAGAAATTGCTGGCAGCATCCTATCAACATCATAAGCAAAGTGAAGCAATTCTAATTCCAAATTCTTTACGCTTTTAAAAAAAGCAATATAAGGAATTACTTAAAAGGAAAAAAAAGAGTCGGTAGCTAAAGCCTGGGAACAGCTGAGACAGGCAATTAAAACCAATGATTCCATCCTTTTCTGGCGAACGGTACAAAGCGGTCTCCACCACGTTGAAATTACCATACAGGGTACAAAAATTTTGATAGTGGGCATTTATGCCCCTAATGAAGATAAAACAAGGTTTTATACAGGACTTATGGAAAAATTATCAGAGTTTGCATATGATCATTGGTGTGTCGTGGGTGATTGGAATGGGGTAATCTCACCAAAAATGGATAGACTTTCTGAGAAAAATATTAAAGATACACAGGGCAAATTGCCGAAGATCTGCTTCGAATTGATGGAAAATTTAGAATTGGTGGATGCTTGGAGATATATAAATGACAATGCAAAGGAATTTACTTACTTTTCAGAAAGACATAAAACATTTTCGAGGATTGATATGATTTGGATGTCTAAAAATTTAGTGAAAGACATTTCCAAGATGGATGTATTACCAAAAACTTTTTTGGATCATAACCCTGTGATATTGACTTTTAAAAAAAAAATCTTGGATTTAGATGGAGACTAAATGAATCTTTATTACAGAATGATAAAGTAGTGCAAGAATGTAAGAAGAAATTAAAAGAGTTTTTTGAACATAATTTATACAAAGGAACAGATGAAAATATTGTTTGGGATACAAGTAAAGCATTTATGAGGGGATATTTTATTAAATGTAATTCTGAACTAAAAAAGAAGAAACAACAGAAAATGCAATTAATTTTGGAAGAAATAAAACAGAAAGAGGAAGAATTGAAAAAGAATCCAACTAAAGTTTTCATTATAAATCAAATTAAAATGTTACAGAAACAAGTGTCAATGTTGACAGAGAAATTGAAAGGAAATTAAATTTTGCTAAACAAAGGACTTTTGAATTTGCAAATAAACCGGGGAAATGGTTAGCATATAAATTAAGAAAAGAACGACAAAAAAATCTCATTTTAAAGATACAAGAAGGAGAAGAGATGTTGACAGATAATGTAAAAATCCAAAAAGCTTTTCATCAATATTATTCAATGTTGTACAAATGTCAGGAAATTCCTTCTGAAAAAATAGAAGAGTATATATCTAAACAGAATTTGCCTAAAATTACAGATTTTCAGAGACAAGCTATTAATGGTCCTATTACGTTAAGAGAAATATCTGATGCAATAAGTAAAATTAAACTAGGAAAGGCACCAGGACCGGATGGATAATCGGCAGCGTATTACAAATGTTTGGAGGAGGAACTCTTGTTACCTTTACAATGTACAATGAATTTAATTTTGCAAGAGGGGAAGATAACGGATAGTTGGAAAAATGCTAATATAACATTAATACCGAAAGAGGAGCAGGACCTAACTAAAACAAAAAATTATCGGCCAATATCTTTATTGAATAATGACTATAAAATTTTTACAATGATTTTGGCAGAAAGAATGAAAATAATATTGCAACAATTTATTCAGGAAGATCAAGCAGGGTTTTTACCTAAAAGACAACTACGTGATAACGTCAGGAATGTTTTGAATGTGTTGGAATATCTAGAACAACGAAATGACATACAAGCAGCTTTGATTTTCTTGGATGCTGAGAAAGCATTTGATAATTTGAATTGGAAATTTATCTTTAAGGTTCTAGAGCAAATGGATTTTGGAGATAATTTTATAAAATGGATCAGATCGATTTATACATCACAGAAGGCACAGATAATTGTCAATGGGATTTAACGGACTCATGTGAAATACAAATGGGTACAAGACAGGGATGTCCACTGTCCCCTCTTTTATTTATTTTGGTTCTAGAAGTGCTGCTTAGAGACATAAGGCAAGGCAAAAGGATTTCGGGAATAAAGATAAAAAAAGAGGAATATAAACTGAGAGCATTTGCTGACGACTTGATAATTGTATTAGAAAATCCCTTGGAAGGAATCAAAGTATTGATGGATAAACTAAAAGAATTTGGACCATTAGCAGGATTTAAGATCAACAACCAAAAAACAAAGATGTTGGTGAAAAATTTATCTTTAAGGGATCAAAAAGAGTTAATGGAGAAGACAGATTTTAAAATAGAAGAAAAGGTGAAATATTTAGGTATTATTATGACAAATAAAAATTCAAAGTTGTTTCATAATAATTATGAAAAATTATGGACAGAGATTAAGAAAGATTTGTTAAGATGGGATACATTACAGTTGTCATTAATGGGTAGAATATCTGTAATAAAAATGAATGTATTGCCGAGAATGATGTTTCTATTTCAAACAATACCTGTAATATCCTCTGATTTACCTTTTAAACAATGGCAAAAAGATATTTCTAAATTTGTTTGGCAGGGGAAAAAACCAAGAGTTAAATTTAAATTATTACAAGACGCCAAAGAAAGAGGAGGACTGGGATTACCAAATTTGAGACTTTATTTTGCTGCTTGTTGCTTAGTCTGGATAAAGGAATGGATTGTATTGAGGAACAAAATATTATTGGATTTGGAGGGTCACAACCTGAAGTGGGGATGGCATGGATATCTATGGTATGATAAAGTAAAAGTTAATGTGGATTTTAATAATCATTTTATAAGACGTCCTTTGTTGAAAATATGGAATAAATACAAAACAGGGTTTTTTTCGAAAATACCACTATGTGTTTCAAGTCAAGAAGCATTTTATAGAAGAGAAATGGCTGGAAAAGAGAAATGGTTAACTTATCAAGAACTATTAGAAAATGTGCATGGAGAATATATAATGAAAGAGAGAGAACAACTAATAAAGGAAGGATATAGTTCTCAATGGTTTGCCTATTTACAATTGTTAGAAAGATACAAAATGGATAAGAAAATGTATGGGTTTGAAATAAATAAATCTGATTTTGAAATAGGTTTGTGTACAAATGATGAATGTATAATTGCAAAAATGTATAAATTTTTATTGAAAATGGACATGGAAGAAGAACAAGTAAAAGAGTGTATGGTCAAGTGGGCAAAAAAAATTGGTTATAATATACAAATGGATCAATGGGAAAATATGTGGAAAAAAGGTGTGAAATTTACATTATGCTATAATCTTAAAGAAAATTTTTATAAAATGATGTATCGTTGGTACATGACTCCAGAAAAGTTGTCAAAAATGTATAGCAATGTTTCTAATGTATGTTGGAAATGTAAACAACAAGAAGGATCTTTTTATCATATGTGGTGGTCGTGTAAACAGGCAAAATTATTTTGGGCACAGATAGGTAGGATGATGCAAAAAATCTTAAAGATATTCAGTCAAAGCCAGAATTTTTTTTATTGGGTTTTATGGATAAACAAAAGGAAAAGAAATATGGAAGAATAATATTATATATGATTACGGCAGCAAGATTATTATATGCACAAAAGTGGAAAATGGAATCAATACCAACAATGGAAGAATGGCTATTGAAATTAATGGATTTAGTTGAGATGGACAAATTGACATGCCTTCTCAGAAAAAAAACGACAGATACATTTCTTAAGGAATGGAAGCCTCTTTTGGACTTTTTGTTGAAAGAAAAAAATGAAATGATGATAATGGGATTTGACGATTAATTAACATAGACTATGGAAAAAAGTGAATTTCGTATGTTTTAGGGGACAGGTTTGATATATATTATATACTTATAGCTGATCTGTAACAAATCGGAAGTCAAGTTTTTCTTTTTATTTTTGTTGTATTGTTTTTGTTGTATTGTTTTTGTTGTATTGTTTTTGTTGTGTTTGTTTTATGAAAATTTGAATAATAAAAATTATTACACACACAAAAAAAGCGGTCTCCACCACGAGCCTTCAAGGCTGACATGCATGGTTCCATCTAAGTTATGGGAATCTTACTTCTGTGCATTATATGCTAACGATTTAGATCCTCCAGCAACTATAGCCATCTCCTTAACGGATACTCCTTCTTGGCCACCAGTCTCGGTAGCGGAAGTTAAAAAACTAATAACATCCCTTAAAATAGGAAAAGCGCCTGGGTTTGATGGTATTCCCCCAGAATTAATTAAAGAAAATATAGATTGGTGGGCCCCCTTACTGGCTTCACTTTTCACATACATCGATAAGACAGCTCAGATCCCAAAAGATTGGGGACTAGCAGTCATTGTCCCAATTTACAAAAAGGGCCGAAAAGACGTACCTTCCAGCTACCGCCCAATTAGCTTACTGAGTATAGTAAGTAAGCTTTATGCGAGGCATCTTTCATGGAAACTTTGGGACTGGGTAGATAGGGAACACATACTTGTTGAGGAACAAGCGGGATTTAGATCGGGTCATTCTACGATTGATCAATGTCTAATCCTGCACCATCTGATTAGGAAATACACCCGTAGACCAAGAGGAGCACTATATGCAGCATTTGTGGATTTTAAATCCGCTTTTGATAGTATCCCACAGAACAAACTATGGCAAAAGCTGCAAACCTCCTCTCTGGACCACAGATTACTTTTATTAATTCAAGCCTTATACGACCAGAATCAGCTGAGAATAAGATGTAACCCACAGGGTCATCTCTCCGCCTCTGTCCCACAAAACAAGGGAGTAAAACAGGGCTGAATTCTAGCACCCCTTCTTTTTAATCTTTATATTAATGCCTTAGTCCCTACACTTTTGAAAATTAACTCCCAGCCTCCCAATCTAACGAACAGACCGATCCCCACACTGTTATATGCGGATGATACGGTAATATTATCGTATTCGGAGGTGGGTCTTAGAAGAGCTCTTGTTGCTTTCATGGCATACTGCAAGGAGGAGCGACTCCAAATTAACTATGAAAAGACCAAAATTCTGGTCTTTTCAAAAAAGTACATCAAACGCAGATGGACCATAAATGGGTTTGATATAGAGCAAGTCAAGAGCTATAAGTACTTGGGCATAGTCTTTGCCTCTACTGGTATTTGGAAAGCCCAATTCATTCACTTAGTAGATAACTCCCGTAAAGTGGTCACAGCTATACTTAGATTCTTCTATATGAAGGGAGGTGCCTACATACCATCGGCTATTAAAGTCTTCCAAGGCAAAGTGATCGCCCAACTGTGATATGGCTCCCAAGTTTGTATCTATAAAGATGTACGCCCTCTTGAGGCAATACAATCAAAATGTGTACGTTCTATCCTTGGCGCCCCTCGTGGTATCCCCAATGCTATCCTTAGATTAGAAGTCAGGCTTATTCCCCTTGAATCTCGAATGTGGATAAACATATTTAATTACTGGATCAAATTAAATGCCAATCCACCGGGAATAACTTCGTTAACTCTTTTAGATCGTCAGACTCACGGGTGGGTGACCCAAGTTGAAGAAAAACTACATTATTATGGGTTTTCCCCTACAGTTTTGATACAGCTGGGCCCTATTAAAGCCAAAGAAGTAATTCAAAATAGGGTAAAAGATGTTGCCTTACAAAACGATGGAGATCGGATGGCAAACTACAGATTCCTTATAAATCACGACGACAACTTTGCCCCGGAATCCTACCTTTATGATTTGGACATCCATAGATTATGAAGAGCTTTTACTTTGGCACGCCTAAATGCTCTACCCTCAACCATTTTGGAGGGTAGACATTTGAAAATACCATACCCTCAACGTTGCTGTCCATGTGAGCTGGGGGGGGATCGAAACTTCCGCTCATGTACTTCTCCATTGCCCATTTTATAAAGATATTCGTATGCTATATATTCTTCCCATGATGCAATCCTTGCCTTTTAATTCTGATCTGCAACTTGCTTCCTTCCTCTTATCAGACTGTAGGAGGGAAATTACACTAGCAGTTGCAAAATTTTGTGCAAGAGCATGTGACATAAGGAAGCAGTTGGTAAAGACATCCCCCCTTTTATAAGCCTTATGTTGTATTTGTATTGTGTATACTTGTTTGAATACTGTCTCTCTGTTTTTATGTATTTTCTTTGACTGGTCATTGACCGTAAATAAACAAAGTAAGTAAGTAAGTAAAAGCATTGGACCAAAATGTCTACAACCACTAGAGAAATGGAGGGGAGACTTTTTTCTCCCCTTTTCATATTATCAGGCGATTGGGTTAGTCCAGATTTACAGGGGGAACTGCATCATAGCTTCTGTTTGCCAGTAATGTCATGTGAACCATGCAAATTTAAAGGAGATGTGAGTAGCACCAACATAAGAAAATCCACGCAACCTGAACAGTGGCGCTATGTTCCCACCGACCAGAATCCAGCAGATCATGCCACATGCTCAATCCCAGCAACACAGCTCCCAGTGTCAACATGGCTAAAAGGTCCAGAGTTCTTCTTAAACTCGGAAGCTACATTTCCAGAGGAAGGGGAGTGCTATAAGCTCTTCGCTCCAGACCAGGATGTAGAAATCCATCCAGAAGTTACCAGCATGAAGACAGAAGGCATACCAGAGAATCATCTGGGAACACAGCGCTTTGAACGCTATTCTAACTGGACAGCGCTTTCCCAAGGAGTAGCATGCCTTATTCACTATGCACGTTCCTTCCACCAATCCCGTGAGAACTCATCCATCAGCTGCTGGCATTGGCACCAGTGCCGCAAGCCGAGGACTCCAGAAGAGTTGCTCCAAGCAGAGAAGGTAGTCCTGTGTAGTGTCCAACAAGAGAAGTACTCAGTTGAAATTCAGTTTGCCAGGGAAGGAAAGAACATTCCCAACAGCAGCACCCTGATAAAACTAAACCCTCACATTAGCAAAGATGGACTGCTCAGGGTAGGAGGCCATCTGAATCAAGCCAAAATGGATCCAGCAGTGAGTAACCCAATCATCCTTCAAGAGCATCATCATATCACCACCCTGCTGATGCGTTACTACCATAAACGCGTTCAGCACCAAGGACTCCACTTTACTGAAGGTGCCATCAGGGCTGCGGGTCTGTGGATTGTGGGAGCCAAGAGATGTATTGCCTCCATGATTCACTTCTGTGTAAAGTGCCGCAAGTTGAGAGGTCGACTTCAGCCATAAAAGATGGCACACCTGCCACCAGACCGACTCGGCAGTGAGCCTCCCTTTACCTATGTAGGTCTCGATGTTTTTGGGCCTTGGGAAGTAACAGTGCGCAGGACCAGAGGAGGGCAGGCCAACAGCAAGAGATGGGCTGTGCTCTTTACCTGCTTGAGCATCCGTGCCATTCACATAGAAGTGATCGAGTCCATGGACACTTCAAGTTTCATAAACGCCCTCCGTAGGTTCCTTGCGATACGAGGCCCAGCCAAGTAGTTGAGGTCTGACTATGGGACCAATTTCATAGGAGCCTGTCGACAACTAGGGATCAAAGACAATAATGAGCTTGATCCAGCTCTCAGTCATTACCTGACCACTCAGGGTTGTATCTGGGTGTTTAACCCTCCTCATGCCTCTCATATGGGTGGAGCGTGGGAAAGAATGTTTGGACTTGCACGTAGAATATTGGATTCCATGTTAGGAGGAACTCATTTCCTCACCCATGAAACTTTAAGCACTCTCCTAGCAGAGGTATCAGCCATCATCAGTGAAGAACCACTGGTTCCTGGTTCCTCTGATCCAGAGAACCCAACTATACTGACACCTGCCACTTTACTGACCCAAAAAACAGGTGATTGACCAGCTCCACAAGGAGAGTTGGTAACTAAAGATTTATACAGAAGACAATGGAGACATGTACAGATTCTTGCCAACACCTTCTGGAAGCGATGGAAGCAAGAATGCCTAGCAACATTGCAAGCCCGCCATAAATGGCAGAATCCTGAACCCAGCTTGAAAGAAGGCAATGTTGTTCTATTGAAAGACAAGGAAACGCCACGGAATGAGTGGTCTGTAGGGGTCATCAAAAAAGTCATCCCTAGCATAGATGGAAAGGTCCGCAAGGTCCAGACCAGAATCGTCAAGCAAGGTACCTAAAAGACCGTCACCCGACCAATCACTGAAGTACTCCTTGTATCCAAGGAAGAAGCTCAAACTTAGTGAACATGCCCTTTATTCAGTATTGAAGCTGTATAATATGTTTGTTAGCAATGTTGATTCCCATCATCACAGTATATAGGTGATGGAATCCATAGAATTCCAGACAGGGAGTGTGCTGCCTCCACAGGGTTTAGAATTGTATGTAGAGAGACTCCTTTCTGTTGTGCTAAACAAGGCATTTATTAGGTTAGAGTTATGGAACTCTTGTGGTCTGTCTCTATGCTCCCTTACCCTTACAGTAACTTCCTGTCAGGTGACATCACTCCTCTCCTTAATTGGTTAGTTAGTTTCCCCTCCAAAACCTGCCTCAGGTTGTTTCAGTCATCAGTGAAGTTAGCGGCAGGCCTAGAAGCTCCAGAGCACAACACTCCTTTTTTACTTATCTTTCTCTCTCAGAAGTTATTTCTCTGCCAGAATTGCCTCTTCCAGAAGCTCCTCTCTCAGAAGGTACCTCCCCTCCACTGAATCTACCTTTTCAACAATCCTACAATATCCTACCTGCTTTCAACCTTCATCATCATCACCATCCTTCAGATCACATCCCCAGAGACTGTAAGCTTTCTTTGAAGTTTCTGTATACCTTTGAGTTTTCTGGTTTAATAAAATAGTTCTGATTAAAAGAGAGAGATTGAGTTGACAGTCTGGCAAAGTGGCTTTCAGAACCACGGGCTCAGAACAATGAGTATGTGCGTTCTTACTTTCCTGTAATGGAGAATTACCTGGTGAATCACGCAGCCAGGTGGAAGCGGGAAACAGGTAAAGCCCCTTATTGGGTACCTTGGGACACATGACTGTACCTTGTACAAACCTATAAAAGACCCTTGATGTGGGGAAGAAGGCAGTCTCCCGCCATAGCGCACGCTAGCAGGGACTCCTTACAATTGTAAGCATAATAAACAGCGGTTAGCTTCAACCTGCCTCATTGTCATTTCCTGGACAAGGACTACATTGTTAGTGGGATCCACCCTTCCTTCCTGTTCAGTTTGCAGATAATATTGTGAGCGAATTTATTTATTTATTTATTTATTATTATTAAACTTGTATACCGCCCCATAGCCGAAGCTCTCTGGGCGGTTTACAATAACTAAAAACAAATACAATTTAAAATACATCTTTTAAAAAACAATTTAAAACACAATTTAAAAATTTAAAACAATATAGAACACATGCTAAAATGCCTGGGAATTTGTTATGTCTGCCTGAACAAGTGAGCAGGGCTGCCTTGATCAGGCATATTTTGTGTGTGGCTGTAGGGAACTTTGCTGTCCTCTGTTGGAGACAGAATTTTGGGCTGGATGGAAGTATGATTGGACCTGGCCATACGGTTCTTGGGAATAACACTAAAGGGTTGATCTGGTTTTGGGGTAATAAAACTTGTGTCCATTGTGTGCAGCGGTGCATTTCTGAAAGGCATGACATTCCCTGTGGGCAAATTAGCGGTTACAGGAAAGAACAGTGAATGTGAGGTGTGGCTGCCTTTTTGAGGCAGATGTCTTGAGCTAGCTCAGGTATGATTGATGCTGTTCGGGGTCAATTTCGGTGGTAGCTGTACAGGACACACCTGAAGAAAC
Source organism: Rhineura floridana (assembly GCF_030035675.1). Classification (NCBI taxonomy): domain Eukaryota; kingdom Metazoa; phylum Chordata; class Lepidosauria; order Squamata; family Rhineuridae; genus Rhineura; species Rhineura floridana. Next base: position 9,155,635 of record NC_084490.1, read on the forward strand.
CACGAACCCAGAAGAACCAGGGCGATAACTGGACTGCGCGACTTGACTCCAGTTTTCTGTGCCATGTCCTTCAACTTGCAGCTTGGGAAACAGAACTTTGCACTGGGCCTCTGTGTGGTTTTCCTCATCAGCCTCACTCTTTCGCTGTTACAGAGAGCAGCCAGGTGAGTAAGACCTCTTTCTTGGGGGGGGGTGACCGTGGGCTAGGAACGGCATGGCCATGAGGCTTGAAAGCCTGCTCTCAGATGTAGTCAAAATTAAATAACAAAAGATGCCGTTCTTATGAACAGCCTTCCCCATGCCTGCTTTAAATAGCTTCCAGAGTATGGGGTTAGAAAAAGGGAGGACAAGATGAGTTTTGGAAAAGCCATGAAAGAGAGTACAAATTAGAAGTGGGGGTCCACTACAATAAAGTGGGACCTTGGGATCCAGGGCAGAATTCAGAAGAAGCAGATTCTACAAGCAGTGCATCCCTAGTTTTATTTCTTTGCAGGGGAAAACCTGTAGACTAGAGGCAGCTCTGAGAATCCTTTTATTTATTTATTTATCATTTGATTTCTATCCCGCCCTTCCTTCCAGCAGGAGCCCAGGGTGGCAAACAGAAACGCTAAAAACACTTTAAAACATCATAAAAACAGACCTTGAAATACATTAAAACAAAGCAACGTTTAAAACATTTTTTTAAAAAGCTTTAACAACATCTTTTTAAAAAGGGTTAAAACATATTAAAAAAACACATAAACAAGCAATTCTAACACAGACACAGACTGGGATAGGTCTCAACTGAAAAGGCTTTTTAAAAAAATGTAGACACTTTAAACAACAGCATGTACAAGGGGGAAGGCGTGGGGATGGGGTTCCGTGGAGTGTGCAATGGCTAGGAGCTCTGAAATTAATCCCGGTGCCATGCGTGATCTTTTTTTTCCTCCCAGAGAGAAGACTACATTACGACAGTTAGGAAAATGCCAGGAATTAAATTGTTTGTTTGAATTACGGGATTTCTCTCAAAGGTAAGTACTGCTGGTTGGCAGGTCTGGCTCTCCAGGTATGGGGAACTTTGGGCCATACAGTGCTGAACTACAGCTCCCATCGTCACAGACCATTGGGCATGCTTGCTGGAGCTGATGGAAATTGTAGTTCCCTATCCCTGCATTAGGCAGGGAGAGACTGCTGATTTTGAGTATTGTGGAAGGGCAACAAATTGTTAAACTGTTTTTGTTGTTGTTATATACCTTCAAGTCGATTACGATGTACGGCGACCCTATGAATCAGCGACCTCCAATAGCATCTGTTATAAACCATCCTGTTCAGATGTTGTAAGTTCAGGTCTATGGCTTCCTGTATGGAATCAATCCATCTCTTGTTTGGCCTTCCTCTTTCTCTACTCCCTTCTGTTTTTGCCAGCATTATTGTCTTTTCTAGTGAATCCTGTCTTCTCATTACGTGTCCAAAGTATGATAACCTCAGTTTCATCATTTTAGCTTCTAGCGATAGTTCTGGTTTAATTTGTTCTAACACCCAATTATTTGTCTTTTTCACACTCCATGGTATATGCAAAACTCTCCTCCAACACCACATTTCAAATGAGTTGATTTTTCTCTTATCCGCTTTTTTTACTGTTTAATTTATTATTGGATTTTTGCTTCTAGGAAATTCCTCCCACTTGTGAATTTTCACCCTATTTTCTCCCCTCCCACCCATCGTTTGATGCTAACTTGGTATTATTTAATGTAATGGTAATGTGAAAAGTGGTAGAACAAGGAGGCCATAAGAGCTAGCTAGAAGCTTGCTTTATGTTTGGGGCTTTTGACGTTTAGAGAAAAGGTGAGTAAGAGGAGACATGATAGAGGTTTATAAAATAATGCATGGTGTGGAGAAAGTGGATACAGAAAAGCTTTTCTCCTTCTCTCATATCACTAGAACTTGGGGTCATCCGATGAAGCTGAATGCTGTAAGATTTAAGACAGCCAAAAGAAAGTCCTTCACAGAGCACAGAGTGAAACTGGAATTCGCTCCCACAGGTAGTGGTGATGGCTACCAAAGAGGATGGCTTGAAGAGAGGATTAGACAAATTCATGGAGGATAAGGCTATCAACGGCTACTAGCCACAACGGTTATGCTCTGCCTTCAGGCTATCATAGGCAATATGTCCCGGAATACCAGTTGCTGGGAATCACGAGCCGGGAGAGTGCTATTCTGCTCAGCTCTTGCCTTCAGGCTTCCCATAGGCACCTGGTTGGCCACTGTGAGAACAGCAGGAATAGATGGACCGTTGCCCTGATCCAGGAGACTCTTATGCTTAAACAGGGCTGGGGAACCTGTGGCCTTCAGATGTTGGACTACAACTCCTTTCGTCCCTGACCATTTGGCATGCTTGTGGAGGCTGATGGGAGTCAGATTCCAACAACTGCAGGGCCACAGGTTCTTTGCTTTAAACATATGAATGATTCCACATTCTTACCTTAAACATATGAATGGTCAGGATTCCACATTCTTTTCAGAGGTACTAGTTTCCGTGTTGCAAGGCCAGATAGGGGTATTCAGAAAGCTAAATGCAATTGGATGGATGCCAGGTGGCCTTTAACATATCTCTCCACTCTCCTCTCTCTCTCTCTGGCAGTGCTCGGTTTAACAGAACAGCCAGTGATGATCTCTCTGGCAGTGCTCAGTTTAACAGAACAGCCAGCGATGATCTCTCTGGCAGTGCTCAGTTTAGCAGAACAGCCAGTGATGAGGAGCAGCTTCGTGTGATCCAAACATGGAATTTCAAGAAAGAGGATAAGAAGATTCTGGAGCATCTGCTGCTTACTCAGACATGCCATTGGGAACCCAATGCAGCAGTGCTGGCCCAATACAGGTAATGGAAGACAGCGGGCATGGCCAGAGGCAAAAAAGTGGGTAGAACAAAGGACAAGATCCATGCATTTGTATAGTAAGTATCCTGACTCTTGTCCAGAGAAGCAGACTCAGGACTTGAAAACTGGGTTTTTTATGAAGCCTTATTGCAGAAGTCGGTACAGGAACACAGATCAAATATTGTGGGCATGAATCAGGATACAGAGCGCTGGCAGGTGTAAACAAGGCATGGAAGCAGCAACAGAGAGTTGTCACAACAAGGATCCCCCCTGACACTCTTTATGAAAAAGAGGAGGGTGGGCACACTACTCTCACTGGCTCACTCTAGCATTTTCCAGCCTTTGTGGCAAGGCGGGGGCTCCTCCTAGGAGCAGAGAAGAATTTATCTACCTGTAACTACCTTGTGGCTCCTTCTAGAAGCAGAGGAGAATTTATCTAACTACCTTTTGGCTTTTCTATGTGACCTCAGGGAAATTGCCAGCTCTCTTTCTGGGAGAGAATCCTCCTTATTGGCCTTCTTAAGGGGCGTGGCCAAGGGACAGTTCCGAGGGCTACAGCTCAGTGACAGAGCATCTGCTTTGCAGGCGGAAAGGCATCTCCAGTTAGGGCTGGGAAAGAACCGTGCCTAAAACCCTGAAGAGATGTTGCCAGTCAGTGCATCCAATACTGGGCTAGTTGGGCTAATTCGTTTCACTCAGGGTGAGGCAGCTTCCTATGCTCCTAAGTGCCAGAGAGAGAGGACTGGAGGGCCACATTCAGCCTTTGGGCCTGACGTTCCTCACCCCTAACATATAGCTTTCCCTTTTGGAACTGTCTGGTGTGGATGTCCCCTGGTTATGTTCATTTTTCTATTTAACCAAAACGTCTATTCTGCTCAACATATAAAAATTTATATAAAACAGGTTGTATAGAACAGTGGGGAGGAGAGCCTGGCTGGGAGTCCAGAGTCTGTGAGTTCAAATCCCCGCTCGTGTCTCCTGGGTGTCAAGGGCCAGCTAAAGATCACCCCCAGGGTGAGTGGCTCAGGGGTTACGTGCCCTGCCACCTGTGCAGCCGTGGGCAAGCTGCATAGTCCCAAGGAGCCCAGTTGCCCCCCAGCTGGCAGTTGTGGACAAGGAAGGGGCTGGCTTGTGCAGCCATGGCAAACTGATAGTTCCACCATCCTCAGGGCATTCTCTATGGCAGCCCCTAAGTTGTGGAATTCCCTTCCAACTGAGGTGCACCTGTCATCTTCGCTGTACTGTATAGTTTTCTGCAAATACCAAAGATGTACCTCTTGACCCTGGTCTTTGGCACTTGAGATGTATGTTTTCAGGACCCACCTTCTTTGTCTGACTGTAACTTGTGAATGTAATTTGTGTTAATTGCTATTAATACTGAATTTTAGACTGCTGTAACTCACCCTGGGACCTGCTGGTGAAGGGTGGACAATAAATAAATGTTATCACTATATAGCATCAGAAGAGCCCTGCTGGATCAGGTCAAAGGCTCATCTAGTTCAGGGCCCTGCTGTCTCACACTGGCCAATCGGATGCCTATGGGAAGCCCGCAGGATGGACCAGACTGCAATAGCACTCTCCCCACATGCGATTTCCAGCAATTGGGATTCAGAGCCATGGGCCTCCAGTGACAAGGATGGATCTTGGAGTGCCCTCAGGCTACACACCTGCTCCTCCGAAGAGTGTGCAATGCTATCTAGAGCACTCATAGATTTTGAGGAAGAGTCCACAAAAGATCTCTTCCAAGACTCTCCCAGGTTGTCAGAGTTGGGGTTGACTAGATTTATTTGTGTGTCTCCACAAATGGGCTCAAAGGAGAATAGGCTGTCTCTTTCCCAGGGTAACCCTAATCCAGCTCTCTTCCCCTTGCAGGGCAGAGCTGGGGCAGTGTTGTAATGCTTCCTTCCAGCTAGTCCTCACTAAGGAAAACACACCGCTGGGATCAAACATCAGCTTTGACGGGCATAAAGACAAGAAGATGCTGGTGAATGCTGAGCTGGTGGACTTGTTGCCGGAGGTGGGGGAATTTATTTGCCTTAAGTGGTGGAAAACTAGATAGGGGAGGAATAAGGGATGGGCCAAGGGGGCTATATCTCGATGGTAGAGCACAGGCCTTGTGTACAGAGGGTCCCAGGTTCAATTGTTGATATCTCTGGTTAAAACAAGGGTGGGGATACTGCAGCCCGTGGCCTTCCCATTTGGCCCATGAGGCCATTTCGGCAAGCCGCACCCACATACATAACATCAGGTGTGAGACACGTAAAGGCTGATTGGCAGTGCCTGCAAAGCCCTGTTGCGCAACACTTCTCAAGTGCCCAGCAACCAGCTGGCAAGGGACTTGACAGGTGTCAATCACCTGTCATTGTTGCGATCCCAAATGATTGACACTTGGGATGCCCCACCCACCTGTCAACGTTGGCCTGGCCCACAGGAGCGGGGTAAGATAAGAACAGGAACATAGGAAGCTATTTTATACCGAGTTAGACCACTGGTCCATCTAGCTGAGTACCGTCTACACTGACTGGCAGCAGCTCTCCAGGGTGTCAGGCAGGGAATCTTTCCCAGCTCCTCCCTGGACATGCTGGGGATTGATCCTGGGATCTTCTGCACGCAAAGCAAATGCTCTACCACTGAGCTATAGCCCTTCCCCTAATGAATTTTCCTGATTTCTCTGGCGTGACTCTGGAGGTGGAGCCAGAAAAGCTTTGTAGTGTTCGCAGAATTCTGCCCATCTATCTGGATCCAACCCAAATTTTATTTTCTGTCTGTGTGTATATAATTATAATTTAATTTTGTTTCTCCCTCTGCAAAAACCATCTAGAGATCACCCTTCCCAGACTCCCAGTATGGGCACTGTGCAGTGGTAGGCAATAGTGGGATCCTGCGAAACAGCCAGTGTGGTCAGGAGATAGACCAAGCAGATCTTGTAGTCAGGTAAGTATTATTCCCCCCCCCCATGGGGAACTGGTGTCGCTTCAGGTGGGTGGGAATCATAGATAACACTGGGTCTTTTGCAATATTCACCCCCATATGGACCTAAACCTTTGTTGTTATGTGCCTTCCAGTCGATTATGACTTATGACGACCCTATGAATCAGCAACCTCCAATAGCATCTGTTATAAACCACCCTGTTCAGATCTTGTAAGTTCAGGTCTGTGGCTTCCTTTATGGAATCAATCCATCTCTTGTTTGGCCTTCCTCTTTTTCTACTCCCTTCTGTTTTCCCCAGCATTACAGGAATACCCTGCATTAACATATGCAATGGGTCCAGAGCGAGTACGTAAACCGAAAATGTACTTAAAGTGAAGCGCTACCTTTACTGTATGCAAGTTTGTAGTTGGAAACTGATCAGGCGGTGGCATCATGCCATTAAATGTCTGTTCTTGTGAAGCGAGCAGAGCTTGGAAAAGTTACTTTTTTGAACTACAACTCCCATCAGCCCTAGGCAACATGGCCACTGGATTAGGCTGATGGGAGCTGTGGTTCAAAAAAGTAACTTTTCCAAGCTCTGGAAGCGAGCGTACGTAAACGGGAATGGTGCTACTGTAAATATGTCCATACTCGCAAGTGTCCGTAAAGTGAAGGTCCGTATAGCGGAGTATTCCTGTATTCTCTTTTCTAGTGAATCATGTCTTCTCATTATGTGTCCAAAGTATGATAACCTCAGTTTCATGATTTTAGCTTCTAGTGATAGTTCTAATGGGTTGTATTCGCAGTAAACCCATTGAAGTTATTAGACATGGCTGACGTAGGTTCATTAATTTCAGTGGGACTGGTCTGAGCAGGACTTAGTTGCATACAGCCCAATATTTTTACTGAGAAGGAAGTGACATTCTGCAAAGGTCCTGCATCTCGTTGCAAATGGCCCGTTAATTAGCAGTTTCCTCTTTGCCTCTTTGTTTTAAAACAGCATTTGGGCTCAGCACTTGCTCATTTTAATATATATCATTTTTAAGATGGCAATTAATGAGCAACTGCTCTCCCTATAAAGAGGAAAGCAATGATGCACAGAGAGACACACAGAGAGAAACATATCTCAGACAACAAGCACTGGCTATTTAGCAGCTGATTTAGGAATGCTGCAATCATGCAAGTGAACAGGAAGCAGCCAAGTAAAAGGGTAGAAGCCACATTAAAAGGGGAAGGAGGAAGCTATTAGTTAAAGAGGTGGTAGCTTGGGAAAGAGTCACTCATGCTTTGTGAGTCCGCATTGGACAGCCTGCTGTTGTGTTTTAAGAAAAGAACAGAAGAGACAAGAAATCACAAATCAGACCTGAAAAAGGATACAAGAACAGCATGAAAAACCCTGGAAGGCAATGTGTTGGCAATGATATTTTCTGCATTCTCCATGCAGCGTGGGTGAATGAGAGCTCTCCAGTGTTTGCCTGAGACCTGATTCTGACTTTGATGTCCATTCTCCACCTTCTCTCCCCAATCCAGGTTCAATCTGCCTCCCATGAATTTCTCTGAAGATGTGGGAACCAAGGCAAGCCTGGTAACCTTAAATCCCAGCATCCTTCATGCCAAGTAAGGGAAAGAGGGAAACATGCAGAAACGTAGGCTGTGACCTCATTTAGTCAATAGGAGGTGGTAACAATCCTGTATGGCTGTCTCGCCCAATTGGCTTGTTTGGGTGTCTGTGTGATGACATGTGGTTAATTCACTAGCCAAGAAATATGGCAAATTCAAACCTACATAAAAGTGGCAATTAGGGATGGAAGGATCTGTCTGTTTCGGTTCCCTCCGTTTCTCGTTTTCCCAGTGTTAAATTCTGTTCTCTACATTTCTACAGCGATCTGCAATTTTTAAAAAAAAGAATCCTCATGAAAATTCTCCCAGGCTGTGGTCTGAAGGCACATGAGGCCAGCTCCCTCCTGAAGCTAAGCAGGGTCAGGTCTGGTCAGTGCCTGGATGGGAGACTGCTTGGGAACCATATGTAAGCCGCCTTGGGTTTCAATCATGAAAAGAAAGGCGGGGTAGAAATGTAATAGATAAATAAATAATAAAATTCACCATTTTAGTGCAAATTTCTCCAAATAAACTCATTTTTGTACGCAGTTTTGATAAAGATACACATTTTGCAAGCCATTTCTCATCATTTCATGCCTTTTTGCATGTTATCTTTACTCATGTATTCATTTTTATGCACACTTTCCCCTAATGTATGCATTGTTGTAAATGTTGTTTAGTTGGCGAACTGTATCCCAGAATTCCATTAAATGTGAATTTCGAAGGATGGCTCTCGTATTGTTTCGGTTCTCATATTGTTTCAGAAATTGCAAATTTGATAAATTTGCTTGCAATGCGAACTGAATCGAAATTCTTACCCATTCCTAGTGGCAATGCACCACTGAAAAGCAGGCACACATAGGTCTCCCCTGCCCGCTGCACCTTGCAGACGACCTTTCTCTCAGATACGACAGACATGGGGTGCCTCCAGCCCATGAGTCATTTTAGGCCTGGCATGGTTTCCAGTTTGTCCCAGTTTTCTCCAAACTACACCCGTTGGGCAAGGGCCATGCCTACTGATAGAACGCCTGCTTGACATGCAGACCGTCCCAGGTTCAATGCCTGGCATCTCCAAGCAGGGCTAGTATAGACATTGGGTTGAAATTCTAGAGAGCCGCTGCCATTCGGTATGGACAACACTGGATTAGATGGAGCAGTGATCGGACATGGTCTAAGTCACTGTCCTATGTTTCTATGTGATGTCAGGTGTGCGGCAGGTGGAGCCGCAGTTGCCAAGGAACCATCAGGAGCCTTAAAGTGCATTCTCAATTCATCTTTGGCAAGCAAGGCTTGCTGGCACTGATCAGCTGAATGGCAGTGGGATCCACTGCGCTGTAGATGCCCACATGGGGAACTTCATAGCATAGCTGATCCTTGCCCAAAGTTGATCAGCCAACTGGTGTTACAGTGAGCAACACTGTATATTTAGGCCATCCCAGTCTGTGGCTCACGGGACACAGTAGGGAATTGGTTCCACTCTGAAGCCGCCATTTTGCATCTGGCTCCACCCCCCAAAAACATTATTTGCCCCTGCTTCCAGTTAGCAAACCTTGAACCTCTACCAAAAACAAAGTAGATCCTATGAGCCTGAAGTCTGCCCACCCCTAATCTACATAGGAAACCCCACCCCCATTTCTTATTTTGTCAGTGTGGTAGGATGGACAGATCAATCTATTTCCAGTCTTATCAATCTATTTCCAGTCTGTATCACTATGGCATGTGTTCATTCATATTTAAAATTTAAATATATAGTTTATCTCAGTGTCAGCATTTCAACATATTACGCTAATATACATAACATAATTTAAATGCTCTTTTTCAAAGAACTGTATCACAAAATTTGGAGAAGTATGAAATCTGAAGGATAATTATAATCACATCCATGCCATCCATTTAAAGCACATTCCTCCTCCCCTGAGAATCCTGGGAACTGTAGTTTGTTACGGGTGCTGGGAATTGTAGCTCTCTGAAGGGTAAGCTACAGTTCTCAGGATTCTTTGGGGGAAGCTATGTGGTTTAAATTTATTATATGGATGTGACCAAAGTTGTGATCTGTGTACTAGTCTGGGAGGTGCAGATGAGACCAGGTTGCTTAAAAATGCAGATACAATGCAGTTCTCCTCTATCTTAAGAAGAGTACAGCTTGCTTGTTTCCTTTTTCTCTTCGTGCAGATTCCAAAAACTTGAAGACCGGCGGAAGCCTTTTGCAGATGCTTTGCGCCCTTACAGGGATGCCCTCTTCCTCATCCCCGCCTTCTCCTTCATAGGAAACCATGATGTCAGCTACCGTGCTCTGTATACCATGGAGGACTTTGGTTTGGCTCAGCAAGCTGTCTTCCTGAACCCAAATTACCTGGCCCACATGGGTAACTACTGGAGGACGAAGGGTTTAAGGCCATACCGTCTCTCGTCTGGCTTCATGTTTGTCAATGTCGCTTTGGAGCTCTGTAAGCACATTACCCTTTATGGATTCTGGCCCTTTCAGCATGACCTTGCCAACCAGCGCATCCTCCACCACTACTATGATAACACTCTGCCTAAGCGCGGTGTGCATGCCATGCCGAGCGAGTTTTCACAATACCTAAGGATGTACTCCCAGGGAGTGCTGCGCTTACGTCTTGGCAAATGTCAGTGAGAGGGATGCTTGTGTGTGTGTGTGTGTCACCTGAACCATGGAAAAAAAGCTCAGCAAAACCTAAAGGTGGCAACACAGAAATTGTTCCAGCATGGACACAGGCTTTTAGGAAGGTTTGCCCAGAGGGAGTGTTTTTGCACAAGCGATCCCCTTCTTTCAGAGGCTGTTCATACAAATCAGAAGGTCTTTTTTTCCTCAGGATACATTAAGGAACATAAATGAAATTCCTCTGTAAGATCCAAGGAGGCGGCTTCTCTTACATCCTGAGATTGATCCAAACATGTGTTTTAAGTTTAATATGATGGGAACTGGGAACTCCCAAGAGTATGGTGCAAGCTTGAGAGGGGACTTTTCTTTTGGTGGGTGAGAAATATAAGTGTTCCCTCCTCATTTTTTGGATTGTCAGAGAACTGAAAACATGAGTAGAGCTGCCAACCTCTTGGGAGGCACAGTGCATTCTGGAAGACAGTCTTGGAGAGCTGTAGCACTGGAAAAGGAGGTGACTGGTTAAACCTTGGGAAAGTTAAGACTGATGTAATACGGCATTGTTTTCAGCTCCACCCTGTATTTATCCCCTGCAACACTGTTTCTGTTCTACTGCAATTCATCTTCCTCCCAAAACTCTGTTATTCGTCTCACTCCTCATTGTGGCGAAATCATGTAACTTACGTAATTAAGTGCTCATCTACATGCTAGCATTTCTTCATAGCAAATACACTTTTACCTTCCTTATGGATTTGCAACATCCACAGTTCCTTCTCAAATGGTAGCTGCCAATCCGTTTTTCCCATTCACACCAGTAGGCATTCCTGGAAGGAAGACTTTGTGATAGCTTCTGTTTGCCAGTAACGTCATTGTGAACCATGCGAATTTAAAGGAGATTAGTCTTGCTGTTCCTTGTGGCCCCATCCTCTAAGTGTACATTTCCACTCCCTCTGGTTGCTAGGTGACTGAAGATGCTCAGTCTGTTCTACCAACTGCAGTAGGTTCCTTTAAAAAAACCCTGGAAGTGTGAATATTTGTGTTTTCTGCCTATGGTTGGTAGGATACAACTGAAATACAAATCTTTGAGCCATGTTATGCTTTTGTGCACAAGTTAGGGGAAAAGGGAAAGGAAGGCCCTGTTTGCAGCAACATAAAAAAGGCCAGCAGAATGGAGGAGAGCAGCAGGATTTTGCTTGTCAGCCCACAGGAAACAAAATAAAAGAAGATAGGAGGAGATAGTAGGTGTGGAGCAAAATGTCTACAACCACTAGAGAAATGGAGGGGAGACTTTTTTCTCCTCTTTTCATATTATCAGGCGATTGGGTTAGTCCGGATTTACAGGGGGAACTGCGTCATAGCTTTTGTTTGCCAGTAATGTCATGTGAACCATGCAAATTTAAAGGAGATGTGAGTAGCACCAAACACACAGTGAACCACCGTGTAGATGAGCCCTAAGTTACATTATTGGTATGTCATTACATCCCATTTATTTCAATGTAAAGGAAATGCAATGCAAATGGGAAACAAGTATATTATGTATCATTTGCGGACTGAAAGCAACAACCAAGTGAATACCTGTCATATTTACCTTTCTCATTTCCCCCCACCTGCATTCAGCTTCCATTTTTCTTCCTAGCTCAAACAAATCCGACTTTTTAAACTTTATGGAATAACGGTGCACTTTCCCTAGGTGTATATAATCCATCACATTTCTAGATTGTGCTCTGACCATTTCCTTCTCTATGGGCCATCTGTACTCTCTAGGGGTCAACTCTATCAGTGTAATCCAGGGATGGGAAACTTGTGGCCCTCCAGACTGCAATTCCCATCATCCCTGACTATTGGCCACACTGCCTGAGGCTGATGGGAACTGGAGTTCAACAACACATAGGAGGACACGGGTTCCCCACCCCTGCTTTAACCATTCTCTTTCCAAACAGCATTGCCTTTATATCTGTTTTCCCCCTCCTTCTGTAAACCTCAGTACAGTGGGGGAAGGGATTGGGCAAGGGTTGTTGGTGTAGGGTGGGACGGAGGGGATATTTAACCCTTTCCAAATGCAGTGGAGCCAGTGTGGTGTAGTGGTTAAGGTGTTGGACTACGACCTGGGAGGCCAGGGTTTGAATCCGCACATAGCCATGAAGCTCACTGGGTAACCTTGGGCCAGTCACTGCCTCTCAGCCTCATGAAAATCCTATTTATAGGGTCACCATAAGTCGGAATCGACTTGAAGGCAGTACAATTGCATTGCAAATGCAGTGGTCCCAATGCAAATTGTCTTCCTAGCATTTGGGGCTGAGGAAAGGGGGGCTGCCCCACGTTTCTCTGGAGTGTTAGAAGGCTGAAGGCAGAATTGCTTTTCAATGACCAGCTGAAATCAGGACAGCAATGACTAGATGTTGCTCAATTGTTTTCTGTCTCTGGACTGGAAGTATCTGCCCTGCTCTGCAGTGGGACAAAGCTCAACTAGGGTGTAGGATGGGATGGTACAGTTCAGGCTGGACACAGGGCAGGGTCCAGGCTGGGCTCTGGGAAACACAGAGGTCTGGAGTTGCTCCAGGAGGAAGCCAAATCCCATTTAAACCAGGAGCCCCAGATGGCACCTAATTGTTAGCACCACCTGTGCTGAAAGATGCTGTTGTACTTCAAAGGGCCCAGCCTTCTCTAGTAACCTCAGGTCTTCCACCGTGGAGTCCTTGGAGCCACAGGGTGGCAGTGCCACATCCTCAGCTGGAGGAGGTTAGGTTTAGGGTAGGCACTGGCCCCACAGGGTCATCTGGTGATAGCATCTCTGAGGCTAACCCCGTGTGCCTTTCCCCTCTAGGTTCAGAGTCTTTGCCCCCACCACCTGATGATGGCGGGTCGGCTTCAGAAGGGGGTGCTTGGGGAACATTGCTCGGCCCCGTGGATTCCCCTGTATGGGGTTCTGCAGGGGTCACTTCTGTCCCCCATGCTGTTCAACATCTACATGAAACTGTTGGGTGCAGTCATCCGGAGTTTTGGAGTGCGTTGCCATCAGTATGCTGATGACACACAGCTCTGTTTCTCCTTTTCATCTTCTTCAGGTGAGGCTGTCAATGTGCTGAACTGGTGCCTGGCTGCGACAATGGATTGGATGAGGGATAATAAACTGAGGCTCAATCCAGACAAGACTGAGATGCTGTTAGTGGGTGATTCTTCTGACTGGATGGTGGATGTCCAACCTGTCCTGGATGGGGTTGCAGTCCCCCTGAACGAACAGGTTTGTAGCTTGGGGGTTCTCCTAGAACCATCTCTGTCTATTGAGGCTCAGGTAGCCTCGGTGGCACGGAGTGCCTTCTACCAACTTTGGTTCGTGGCCCAGCTACCCCACTATCTGGACAGGGATAACCTGACTCAGTTGTCCATGCTCTGGTAACCTCTAAATTAGATTACTGCAATGCACTCTATGTGGGGCTGCCTTTGAAGGCGGTTCGGAAACTGCAGCTTGTGCAAAATGCAGCAGCCAGATTGGTAACAGGGACCAGACAGTTCGAACATATAAAACTAATTCTGGCCCACTTGCATTGGCTGCCTGTATGTCTCCGAGCTTGATTCTTTTTTTTTTTTTTTACAATAATTTTTATTCAAATTTTCATAAAACATACAAAACAAAATCATAAAACATTCAAAGACAAAAAACAAAACAAAACAAAAATGATTAAACAAAAAAATAAAATGTTGACTTCCCATTTGTCGCAGATCAAATCAGTTATAGGTCTACAACATATAACAATCCTGTCTCTTAAATTATATTATAAAATCACTTTCCTCCAGTAGTTATCTTAATTAATCATCAAATCTCATAAACATTACTTTATTCTTTCCACAAAAAGTCAAAGAGAGGTTTCAATTCTTTAAGAAATATATCTATCAATTTTTCTCCTAATAAACATGTCAATTAATCCATCTCGTTAATAATAATAATAAACTTATTGTCATAACCATAGTCCAAATAAACATATCGATTAATCCATCTCATCAAAATCTGTTAAGTCCAATAATTTCAATAGCCATTATTCCATTATCCATATTAATTCCATCTTCCATCTTCAATAGTCCTGTTAAGTCCAGTAATTTCAGTGTCCAATCTTCCATTATCAGTATTCCATAATAATCTTGCTGTCATAACCATAGTCATATAATAAGAGTCTGATGGGAATTTCCTCTATCCCAAATATTTTCTTGCCATCCATTCTGAATAAGTTGCTGAAATATTGTTGTAAAGTCATATCTCTGTTCTTTTTTACAAAATGCACTGGCTCATCTCTTGAGAGTTTTTCCATTGTCACATGGCTGCAGTTAATTCCATAGATTTTCTCTATATCAAGCTCCATCACGTCATTCCAGTCCAGAAGATTATCCAAGCCATTGATAACTTTATCTCTAATATCTTCATTAATTTCTTCAGAGATAACGTTAAATTCCAAACAGTAGATTTTATTTCTAATATCCATAAACTCCAGATCTTTTTCCAATTCCACATTTGTTCCAATCTCCAGGGCTTGTATCTTCCCTTTATTTTTTCTTTTCTCATCTCTGATCTCATTCTCCTCTCTCACAGGATCCCCTATTTCTTTAAGCTCCTGCGTCATTTTGCTCAGTTCAATTTTCAGCTCCTTACTGCCCTGTCGCAGGGTTTGTTTCGTTATCTCAATCTCATCCATTATTTTCTGAAACATAATTACTTCCAGATTCTCAGCCACTTTCTTGATTGCCATTTTTAAAACCACGAAAACAAAACAAAACAAAAATAAAGAAGAACCACTTCTTATTTCAGCAACAATTGGGTTAATATTCCAGGCTTGATGACATCACAGTATAAACAGAGCAGCCTGCCTTATCTCTCTATGTTCAAAAATACAAAACAAATTTAGTTCCCAGCATCAAAACAGTTAGTGGCGTCGTGAAGAAGCAGATTCGTCAAAATAAAATAGACCAAAAAGAGAATAGTCCCAGACAATATAATGTTCCTCGGAATAGAAATCCCTCTTCTGTTTATATCTTTAGAATGCACTTCCAGGACAGCTTTTTGCAATAGAAACAGAGATAAGCTGTTAATTTCGTGAATAACAGAGAAGAGTTATAGCTCATCCAGAAGTTCTTTAAAGCTGATTCATTTGACAAATCTCTTTTTGCTGCAACAATTTAAACCAAGTAAAAAAAATAATAGAAAGAAGGGTGCTTGCCTGTTAGTCTGTTTTCTCTTTGAAGAAAAGATAAACGTATCGCATTAAACAGATAGAGCTTGTTCGAAAGTCCGTCCGGCATTGCTGGCTGGACCTTTTCTCATAAATTAATGAAATCCAGTCCTCCCAACAAAAACAGGCTTTTGAGGTTGATCTCTACGTTTCTCCCTGCCCGGGAGAAATTTCATCAGTCAAAAAGAAAATGTTCTGACTGATTTATATCTGAATAAGCTTCTTTTGAGGCGGGAGCCCGTCTCAAAAGCAGGCACAAGCGAAGTCACCCTTCCCAGAAGTCTGTCTCCGAGCTTGATTCAAGGTGCTGGTTCTAACCTATAAAGCCTTACGCGGCTTGGGACCACAATACCTGATGGAACGCCTCACACGACATGAACCCATCTGTACACTATGCTCAACATCCAAGGCCCACCTCCGGGTGCCTACTCTGAGGGAAGCTGGGAGGCTGGCGACAAGGGAGAGGACCTTTTCAGTGGTGGCCCCCAAATTATGGAATGACCTTCCTGGTGAGGTATGCCTGGCGCCAACACTGTTGTCTTTTTGGTGCCAGTCAAGACTTTCCTCTTCTCCCAGGCATTTTAGCATGTGTTTTAATTGGCTTTTAAATTTGTATATTTGTTTTTAATGTTTTAATTGTAAACCGCCCAGAGAGCTTTGGCTATGGGGAGGTATACAAATGTAATGAATGAATGAATGAAGAGGAATCTGATTCCTGGCCACTGACAGCACCCCCACCGTCTGGTAAAGAAGTGCCAGGATTGCAGAAACTTCATGTGTGGCTGTTTCTTATTTCCTTTTCCGTAACTCTCCCTTGTGACTCTAATGGGGAAGCTGAACATAGACCCCTTG
Source organism: Rhineura floridana (assembly GCF_030035675.1). Taxonomy (NCBI): domain Eukaryota; kingdom Metazoa; phylum Chordata; class Lepidosauria; order Squamata; family Rhineuridae; genus Rhineura; species Rhineura floridana. The sequence goes on from NC_084490.1 coordinate 9,171,691, forward strand.
CAGACCCTTGACCTATGTGAAACTAATAGTAAGAACAAGGTCCCTCTGAGCTTATGCAAAAAGTCTCTCTCACCAATGAGCAATTGCCAATCACAGCTTAGATCGACAGCATGGGTGACTCCTCCTCCTCCCACCAAGCCTCTTCTCTATAATCATAGCAGTTGATTTATGTTTTTGTAGTGTATAATATATGCCATGGTTAAATTACTGCTTTTCCGAGGCTGAATTCCCCTGTGGGGGAAAAAAACATCCACCTTGATTTCTACCAAAGATCCAACTCTGCCATAGAAACATATGCACCCTTCCTCCTCACATGTACCTGGACTTTTAAAAAAAGAAAGAAAAGACTGCAGAGAAGCATATACTAATATGTCTAATAGCTGTTGCCGAGAGTCCACAAAAAGTTGCTATACATTTTCCTCACATGGTTGTTTTGCCCCTTGATATCATGTGCCAAATTATCCTCTCTTTTTTAATTAATTAAATCTATATTTGGGACACACCCCTACCCTGCAGTTTTGCATCGCAATCATTTAATTTTTGCTGCTGTTAAACTGCAATTCATAATCCTGTTTTTTAACGTCTCACTGCAATACAAATCGAAAAGGTCCCATTCTCGGAGAGAAGAGAACATTGTATTATAATCTTTATTCTGTGTCCACTTTTCATGATTGCCCCACCCTCAGATGGGAGAAGGAAAAGTGACTTCTTCCCACACCTCTGCTTAACTTTTGTATAGAACAATTCTCCCCACTAAACACCTGGTCCCTCCCAGCAACAAGGTCCAGAGCAGTGATTCTAAACCTGGGGGCCGTGAAGTAATCCAGAGGGGGCCGCAAACAGTAAAGAAATAATTCCCCCCCCCCAAAAGTCTTCACTGTCTGGATGCTGTCTGCTCCCCACTGCCGCTGCAGGTGACACCTTCCCTTGCTCCAATGAGAGGAGAGGACTTTTGCTGAAGTGTCAGAATGTCTTTGAGGTGTGCCGAGGGCAGATAAAACATGTGGCAGACACCAAAGAAGGCTGAGGATAGAACTACCAGGAAGAAGAGGGATTAGTATCACTGACTCCCGTCTCCTCACACTGCCGTTTCTGATGACGTCCTTACTCAGAATGAGGGGAGAGGGCTTTTCATGAAGCACAAATAAGCAAGGCGGCAAGGAAAGGCTGCTTTCTCCCTTCTTTCCTGATAGCCTGCCTGCCTGCCTTTCTTGGCTCCTGCTTCACTGCCACTTCCTTTTAAAAATTATTCTTATTTGCAAGGCCATTTAGATCTTGCTTTTGATCCAGACGGAGTCAAGGAGCAGTGAGGAAGCTCAGGACTTCCTCGCTGCCCATCTCTGAGGCTGTGTGCCAGCATCCCCCCTTTCTTCCACCTACATTCTACCCCCCCCGTCACTGTCTCCAAGATGCTGCGGCAGTTGAGGGTTCTCTCCTCCCATGTGCCCAAATGCATGCACGCCTGCAGATGCTTGCGGAAAGGGCAGGTGTGTTTGTGTGTATGTGTGCTGATCTGTCTTCTGCTCCACTCTCATTCCCCAAGTGCATGCTAACCAAGTCGTTAGTTCTGATGATCATTCCAAGGCCTAAAAGCACTAACCTCAATCTATCCACCCTTTTGTCTTCACAATCTAGCATCCCCACCACTACTTATTTATTGTTGTTATTCTTAAAAAGCTGAGCAGTTTGGCTGAGGCTGGGACCCACATACTGCAACTGAAATGTGTTTATTTATGTAGTTATTATTGCATTTATATCCCATCTTTCCTCCAAATTCCCCCCTTTCCATTCTATCCTTACACCAACCCTGTGAGATAGGTTAGGCTGGGAGACTGTGCCTGGTCCAAGGTCCAAGTAGGCCTCATGCCTGGGCAGGGATTTGAACCTGGATCTTAGTCCAATACTGTAACTCACTGGTGTTGGGAGACAGGACTGTACATCTTCAGACTATGTGTGTGTGAGGGGAGCGGGATACCAATTTGATAAACCTTTGCATTAAGAAAGGAAAGCAACACCTCCCTATCTGCAGGGAGCTTTTTATGGAAAAGTATATTTGGAGTTGTCATTTTGCCACACACCATTTTTCAATTAGCAGAGATTAAAATTACAATTAGAGTGTGTGTGGGGTGTGTGTCACAAAATGTTTTGAACTTACAAAGGGGGTCCTGTACTCGTAAAGGTTGGGAATCACTGGTCTAGAGTGCAGGAGCAAAGCCAAACAGCAACTCAGACTACAGGATTTTTTTCTATAAACAGATTTATTATTTGCTGAGTATTTCGTGCAAACTTTCAATGAGGTCAAGGTCAGCTGTTGCCAAGATCTTTCATCAAAGGCCTCTTCTAGTGCCCCACCAACCTCAGTCTGCCCCCATCTCTGTTTCCACCTACTGCTGGTCTCCCTGCCTACTGGCTCCCACCCTACCAGTCCCCACGGCAACCAGTCACCACTGGCATTCCCCTCTCCCTTGCTTTTCTTGACATGGAGATCAGGGCAAGCTCCAGGTTTAAGGGGGCTTTGGATAAATTTATATTTATTATTCATTTATTACATTTACTTATCTAAAGTTCCCAATTCCCCCCCTAAATGAAACCACTTGAAAATTGCCAGTGGTCTTGGTAGACCACTTTATTATTATTATTATTATTATTATTATTATTATTATTATTATTATTATTATTATTATTATTAACCAGCCTTTCATCATAAGGTCCCAGGCTGGGTTGCAACATAAAAATACAGTTTCTTGGATATTAAAGGTTGGGGGTAAAGAGGTATGTCTTCGGCATATGATGGAAACTATGGACTACAACCTGGGAGACCAGGGTTCGAATCCCCACACAGCCAAGAAGCTCCCTTGGTGACCTTGGGCCAGTCACTGCCTCTCAGCCTCAGAGGGAGGCAATGGTAAACCCCCTCTGAATACCGCTTACCATGAAATCCCTATTCATAGAGTCGCCCATAAGTCAGAATTGACTGGAAGGCAGTCCAACAGAACAACAACATATTTATTTATAAAAGTATTTATATATTGCCCCCGCGCAAAACATCAGGGTGGTGTAGAACAACATAAAAACAATTAAAAACAATCCAAAACAAAAGCTATACAATGAAGCCTCCAGACACACCTCTGTGAAGAGGCAATTCCATAGCTTGGGGGCTGCCACGGAGAATTCCCTCTCCCCGGGTGCCACCCCTCAAACCTCAGACTGGTAGAACAGAAGACAGGGAGTCCAACAGTAGGGGGAGCCAGAGCCCATGACAGGCACAGCCAACTAATTCTAGTTTGTCCCCACCTTCCTCCCTGCTGAGGTCAGCAAGGGCAATACTGGCATTAAAGAGGAGGAAGCTGGCAGCAAGGACTGCCCTCTGAACTAGCTGTAGGTATGAAGACAGCTGGGCTTGGAGGATACAAGACTTAGATTGGTGGCACAGTACCCCATTTGCCCCAATGGACCAGCCTCCACTGCTACAGAGCCAGCATGCTGTAGTGATCAGAATGTTAGGGCTCATCCACACGGCGATTTACTGTGTCTCTGGTGCTACTTGCATCTCCTTACAATTCACATAATTCACATGACACTGCAGGAAAGCAGAAGCTATCGCGCAGTTTCCCCCTTTAAATCCATATTAACTCAATATGCGACTAATGAGAGAAGGAAGGGAAAACCCATCTCAGCTGTGCTGCGCTCCTCCTTGTAGGCACTTTGCTTCAATGCTTTTTTAGTGGGGGGCTCTCTTTTGCCCCATCACCCACACTCTCTCTCGCTCTCTGCCGCCCGCAAAAGCTGCTGCAGTCACTGGCTAGTTTGCCTTTCACTCACTCCACCCCCCATCCACCTTTCACTCAGGATTGGACAATGGAGCAGGGGGTTTAGTCAGTTTCATATTTTCTTGCCAATTTCACACCAAGGTGCTCTCCTGGCTTCAGCCTTGAACTGGAGGGAGTAAACATGTAAAATTAGAGGGCGGGGCCACAAGGAAACAGCAACACCAATTCTTCCCAGAAGAACGCCTACTAGTGTGAATGGAAAACTGGATTTGAAGCTACCAAGTGTGAACCTTGCAAATCTATCATGACAGTAAAAGCAGTGTCTTTAGTATGAAGATATGCTCCCACGTGGATAAGCTTTTAGTCTAGGATCTGGGAGACCAGGGTTCAAATTCCCACTCAGCCATGAAGCTTGCCATGTGACCTTGGGCCAGCCACTGTTTCTCAGCCTAAGCAACCTCACTGGGTTGTTGTGAGGATAATGAGGCTGGTAGAGCCATGTATGCCACCTTGATTCCTTGGAGGAAAGGTGGGATATAAGTGTCATAAGAATAATTTAAAAATACCAAGAGGGCCCGCTGTGGTGATCTGAACACCAAAGACGGCGTGTAGAAAAAGAGGTGCTCTTTCAGATATTTGTAAGTTTATTTACAAAGGATACTTCATGCTGGATGCTCATAATCCAATAAACCAGTTGATTTGCCATGTTACCTGATACTGGGCAAGGGAACTGCAACAAAAGGCCTCAGAGATTATCCCCCCTTTCTGCGACTGTATTCCCACTTACCGTTTGCCCCTGCCTGGATCGAAGTATATAGCAAACACAGCTGCTCCTCGTGTATAAATACAGCCTGTCTCCCAGGCAGAGACTGTTCCCTGAAAAACCATCCAGCTAAAAAGCATCTGCTTAGCTCATCAGGTAAACAGCTTGGGGTGGCGGCAGTGGCAGGAGGGAGGGGAGATCGGAACTTTCCTAGCTATTTAAAGGACTCAGAATGCAGGCCCATGGCACAAATCTGCATATGCTAATTTGTATGTGATGTGCGAATTGAAGCCTCATCTGCACTATACATTTAATGCACTATTAGACCATGTTAAACACTCCTGGCTACAGTTCTCAGAGTGGTTTAACAATCTTCAACACCCCTTCCCAGGGAGGTCTGGAAATTGTACCTCTGTGATAGAGATGGGGTTTGCTGCCTAGTTCCAATCTGCTTGTATTCCGATAGTCTGTTGTTCCATCCCGATACTCCCTCTTTTGTTCCTGCTTGCTTTGGCACTTGCCAATTCGATTTTTCGCAACCAAAAACAATTGTGTAATTTTTAACATAGATGCTTATGGGAATGGTGATGGTGGTTTATTTTTTCCTATTTATTACCCCTACATACTGTTACAAATGCATCAGCTTAGATGAAATGACAAAGATAATTACATAAAATTGTGTGTGTGTGTGTGTGGGGAAATTGGGAAAAAAATCTGTGCCGATCACAGCTGCCGCCTGCCACAAAAAATCCATGCCGATTGCAGCCACAGCCTGCCACAAGAAATCAGTGCACATCCGAAAAGATAGCAGGCTGTCGAATTCAGTCAGAATCTGGTACTAAGTCCGATTTAGTGGATATTATATCGCTACTCTGTGAGGGGAATAGGGTTTTTTTCCTAACAACTCTTAGCTATCTTCACAAATGACACTTCCCAGGATGCTTTGCGGGAAGAGACAATGGCTATGTTCTTCTTCCAGTGTTGGTGGCAATATACTTCTGAATGCCATTTGCTGGGAATCACAAGTGGGGAGAGTGGTCTTGCACTCAGGTCCTGCCTTCAGGCTTCCCACAGGCATCTGCTTGGCTGCTGTGAGAACTAAATGCTGGACTAGATGGACCTTTGTTGGCCTGATCCAGCAGCCAAATTCTTCTCATGTTATGTACCTGGGGAGCGGTGTGTGCTTGGACTGCTAGCATGGATTCCTAGGGTTACCTTGCAAAGGTGTGGCCCTTGGGGATGCACTGCCATCTTGAAAACCAATGCAAAATCTTTGGTGGGACTGGCCATTAACAGCAGCTGCCTCCAGCCCAATAATCCTCTGGGTGTTTGCAGTGCTGCCGGTTCCACAGGGCTTGTTATCCCCTCTCCTCAACTGCAAACTTGCCTGCCACATTTCCCTTCCTCTGGTAGCCTTCAGTTGCCGTTTTGCAGCTCCCTTCCAAGGAAAGGAATGCTGCACAACAAGCAGAAAATCAAACAGCCATCCCTGTTCCCTGGTACCTGTCACTGATAAAGCCCTGCGCTGATTTTATCTCTCCCTTTTGCCCTTTGTGGGATGTCTCATCAAAAGTCATGCTGGTGTGAGCTGTGACAGCTGATGTTCTTAAGGGTTCATTTTCCTCCCCAGCATTGTTGCTGTGATGGTATTATCTGCAACAAAATGTTGCAGGGGGGAGGGCTCCTGCTCAGTGTTTCAGCTAGCCACCTAGCCATGCCCTCCTCCATGATACTCTGTTCCATCTCCTCAAGACCACAACAGAGACTTAGCATTCTGCACCTAGTAGGGTTGCCAGGTTCAGGGCCTGAGACTGATCCTGTATCTTTGAATGGAATTGGACTGCCTTCAAGTCGATCCCGACTTATGGCGACCCTATTAATAGGGTTTTCATGGTAAGCGGTATTCAGAGGTGGTTTACCATTGCCTCCCTCTGAGAATGAGAGGCAGTGACTGGCCCAACGTCACCCAGTGAGCTTCAGTGTGGGCATTCGAACCCTGGTCTCCCAGCTCGTAGTCCAGCACCTTAACCACTACACCACACTGGAAAGGCAGCCGAGGCCAACCAAGAGGTCTTCTGTATCTTTAAAAGTTGTGCAGGGGAAAGGGAAAATTCCACCTTGTGGTTTTTCCCATTACAATGTTGCAAGAACACCTGCCCTTGGCTGACTTTCTCTTCTCCTAAAGATACAGGATCAGTCTCAGGCCCTAAGCCTGGCAACCCTAGCACCTAGTGAGCATTCTCAGTCCTCTTTGGGCTGGTTTTTTGGGGGGGTTGGCGGCCTACCCTCTTAAGCTTCCTCCCAATGTCCTTTTGCACTCCTGCAAACCATAGAATTCCCCAGCGCAAGCCAATACCTCCTCCAGTTTCTCAGTAGCCCTGTTTAACCTACAATTCTGTCGGCACTCACCACTTGAATTTGCTGTTAGTATATGACAATTACTGATTATTATAGGACAAGAGAGCAGATCCCTGCCCTGAAGGCCTTGGAGAAAGACAACAGAGGAAAGGGGGCGATACGGAGGTGGAAAACGGGAAGGAATGAATATGTGTTTATTTTCATTTCAGATTACTGTAGAGCGTGGAGAAAAAAGGTTAAGTTGTGCTAAAGCCTTCACGAAAAGTCCTCATGAAAATTCCTCAGGAGTCAATGTAGACAATGTTGAGCTAAGATGGACCAATGGTCTGACTTTATAAGGCAGCTAACTTGGTTCCTACCCTTATCTCCCCACCCAAACCATGGCTTTTAAAAAGATGGATGGGTGGATGGGTGAACAAATGCTGAGACAATGATTCTTGGAATTGGAATAAGGAGTGTCCCTAGTTTGGGGTGTGAACCATGGAAGTTGTAATGCTGAGAAAAACTTCAGTTTCATGGCCACTGGATTGGGCTGACGGGAGTTGTAGTTCAAAAATGCAACTTTTCCAAACTCTGATAACGGTGTAATGTAACGGTTAGAGTGTCAGTCTAGGCTTAGGAAGACCCAGGTTTGAAAGTTCACAAAAGGGCCTTGGGCCAGTCATTCACCCATTCTCTCTTCCCTCCCTCTTTCTCTGCTTAACTAACTTCACAAGGTTGTTGTGAAGATTAAAATGGACAGGAGAAGAAGCATGCTTGTCACCCTCAGCTCCTTGGAGGAAGGGCAGGTTTTTAAAAAATGAAATAAATAAATAATTCCTGCTTATTATCACAGCGCTCTTCCAGCAGCCCTGACACTTTTTTTAAAAAAAATCACAATTTACACTAGCCCCTCCCCCCACATCTGTGGCTTGGCCAGGTGGCTTAGGAGTGAGGAAGAAAGATGATTTCTCAGCTGGAGGGTGTCTCGGGCAACTTCCCCTCAGTTTAGGACACATCCACACAATACCTTTAAAGCACATTTATACCACTGTAACAGTCATGGCTTCCCTTCCTCCAAATCCTGGGAACTCTATTTTACCTTTCACAGAACTACAATTCCCAGCACCCTTTACAAACTACAGGTCTCAGGATTCTTTGGGGGGAAGCAATGTGCTGTAAATGAGTGGAGGTGGGCTTTGTTTGGAAGTAGCTTCTCCTTCTGCAGCACTGTTTGCCTCTACAATGCAGCGTCCACGTTCCCAAATCCTTCTCTTCACGGATGGCAGCTTGGCTTGCTGAACTCGTCATGACCATCGCTCTTGTGATTGCAGGCAGCGTGGTGGCAGGTAGGGCTATCATGGACAGGAGGGGACAAGCAGAGCTGATTTTAGGTTTGGGGGCAGGCAAAGCATCCTCTGGTGGTCCTTGCTGCTTGGTTGGTAGACCCAGGTGGTAGATCTGGGTGGGCTTGCCTGGCAAGAAATCTGACCTTCTGGGGCTAGGTCCTAGCAGTATTGAAGACTGCAACCCTCAGAGTGTTCTCAGCCTCCTATTATCCCAGAGGATAAGGCTTAGAGTTGATCTAAACTCATCTATGATTGGCAAGGGGAGGCACTGTTGCTGGTGCCACCCCTGGCTCTTGCCTGGCTGGTGTTGACCTATGACAGGGCCTTCTCGGTGGTGGTTCATGGTTTGTGGAATGCCATCCCTGGTGAGGTGCATCTGTCTCCATCAAAATTGACTTTCAAGAGAAAATCAAAAACGTTCCTGTTCATCTAGGCATTTGATGGCTAAAATTAGCAACTGTGGGGGTAAGATGGATTTATTTTAAATGTTTTTAGATACTGCCAATATTCTGAAATGTTTTAGTTGATTTATAAATAGTTTTAAAATGTTTTAAATATGATTTTATTTTATTTTAAATTGTATTATTTTAACTTTTTGATAGCTGCGACGGGCTCCTTTGAGACGAAGGGTGGAACAGAAATGAAATGAAATAAATAAATAAGGCAGGATTGAGGACCACCTCTCCCTCCTGAAAAAACATTAAGCATTCTCACACAGTCTTCCTTGGACATGCCTTTCTGCTCTTTTCTTTGCTCTGTCCTCCGTCCTAAGAAGAACCCCTTTTGGTTCAGGCCAAAGGCCCATCCTAGTCTAGCATCCTGTTCTCACAATGGCTAACTGGATGCCAATGGGAAGCTGGCAAGCGGGGCCTGCGTGCAACAGCACGTTCCCCTCTTGCTATTCCCAGCGACTGGTGTTCAGAGGTATATTGCCTCCAACAGCAGAGGGAGAACATAGCCATTGTGGCTAGTAGCCATTGATAGCCTCATCCGTCAAGGATTTCTCTAATCCCTTTTAAAGCCATCAAAGTTTGTGGCCATCGCTTCATCTCGTGGGAGCAAATCCCACAATTTAACTATGTGCTGTGTGAAGACGTATTGACTTTTGTCTGTCTTCCTTTCTCTCTCTTTCTCTGTGGCTTATAAAGCAGAAAGAACTGCACCTTGCCTTTGTTTTTCCTAGGGTTGCCAGGTTCAGGGCCTGATCCTGATTCTGTATCTTTAGGAGAAGAGAAAGTCAGCCAAGTGCAGGTGTTCTTGCAACCCTGTAATGGGAAAAACCACAAGGTGGAATTCTCCCTTCCCCCTGCACAATTTTTAAAGATACAGAAGACCTCTAGGTTGCCAGGCCCAGCCTCCAAGAGGTCTTCTGTATCTTTAAAAGTTGTGCAGGGGGAAGGGAGAATTCCACCTTGTGGTTTTTCCCACTACAGTGTTGCAAGAACACCTACACTTGGCTGACTTTCTCTTCTCCTAAAGATACAGGATCAGGCCCTGAACCTGGCAACCCTAGTTCTTCCACCATCACAACCCACCTGTGGCACCACTGGACCTGATTCGAAACAATGTGTGTTTGCTTGCTCCGTCTGCTGCGCACATGCTATTGATGAGCGGCTTCAAGGCCCCTTCTCTTCTCCCTTCATCATCTTTAAACCAGATTTGGCCTGGATATCCTTTCAGACAGAGGCCAACTTCAAATAGAGGATTGTCCTCTGGCAGCAGTTCTAATAGAGGACTGTCCTCTGTAAAGGGGGACACCCTCATGTAGGGTCATGCTCAAATATAAATATTTATCTTTAAATAAATATCTAATTTTATTTATTTATAAAAATATTTACAGTATATGCCGGCTCTGTATAAAAAATATCAAAGTGGTTTACAACATATGTAAATACAAGATAAAACCATAAAAAAATTAAAACCAGAAATCATTAACTAATGATAGACTTACTTACAGTAGACCTATTGAAATTGGTGAGTGTGGTTAACTTAGATACATTAATTTGGAGTCCAAGAACTTCTGGAGTGCACCATGTTAGCAATCACTGAGCTAAAATGTCAATTTGTGTGTGTATGTGTGTGAGTAGAATTCTCCACCCCTTTGTCAAAGTAGTTCTTTAACATTTGAAACACAGCAATAATGAATGAGCTAACCTGCTGTTCTCTGGGCAAGGGAAAATGTATTGTACGAAAACAAATTTGTCCAAAGATGGGAGCTTTTATTTCCTTTTGGAATGAGAAATTTTGTGGTGATGTGAGACCATATTTCTTAGTTTAAAATGTGAGTTACATCTTTCCTTTACTGTTTTGAATTAATGGGTATGGGTTATATGCAATTAAGTTCTACTCAGAGAGTAGACCCACTGAAATTAATGCATGCAAATTAATCATGCCAATCAATTTCAGTTGGTCTGGTCTGAGTTGGACTAATAGTAATAATAATAATAATTTAATTTATGCGTCGCCTATCTGGCCGATGGCCACTCTAGGCGACGTACATCTCGGTTACAATAAAATACATCATCATAATACAATATAAACAATAAAAATTATAAAACAATGACAGTTCAGAGTAATAGGCAATTTGTCATAGAGATTAACCCTCCCCGGAAGTCCCGAAGGCCTGTCTGAAAAGCCAGGTCTTCAAGGCCTGGCGGAATACATTCAGGGAAGGGGCATGCCGAAGATCATACGGGAGGGAGTTCCAGAGAGTGGGGGCTAACAGTGGATACTATCGTATGTTCCTCTTCTCCCCCCCCCTCATATTATTTTAAAAACTACAATAAAATAAAATATATATTTTCTACTTAGATCCCGAAGACACCATGCAGAGAGTCTGGAGGGATGACTACAGTGACGAAGAAGGCAGTCCGGCTGCTCAGCGATCAGGTCTCTGTGTATCATTTTGTCATGAGACAATTGGAATTTGTTAATGCAAGCAGGGTGAGCATCAAGGGCTGGCTTAGTCAGGCATCTGCCAAGGGCCCATATCCCCAATAGAGGGCCCAGTGTCAATACCCTTCCCTTGGACCTGCTCCTTCTCTTCACCGTTGTTTGCTCATCTGAGTCTCACTCTGGCCCATAGGGATGGGTGAATCCGAGTGAGATTAAATGCCTTAGATTAGCCCAGCTTGCGTGCTTGCTCAGTCAGTCAAGTAACATGCTTATAGCGAGGGATGGGTGAATCTGTCAAGTTTGGTTCCTCTCCTTTTCTCTTTCATAGAATCATAGAATAGTAGAGTTGGAAGGGGCCTATAAGGCCATTAAATCCAACCCCCTGCTCAATGCAGGAATCCAAATCAAAGCATTCCCAACAGATGGCTGTCCAGCTGCCTCTTGAATGCCTCCAGTGTTGGAGAGCCCACGGCCTCTCTAGGTAACTGGTTCCATTGTCATATGGCTCTAACACTTAGGAAGTTTTTCCTGATGTCCCGTCGAAATCTGGCTTCCTGCAACTTGAGCCCATTATTCTGTGTCCTGCACTCTGGGACGATCGAGAAGCGATCCCAGCCCTCCTCTGTGTGACAACCTTTCATGTACTTGAAGAATGCTATCATATATTCTCCAGGCTAAACATGCCCAGTTCTTTCAGTTCTCTACATTTCCACATCAGTTTGTGATTTTTTTTAAAAAAAATCATCATAAAAATTCACCGTCTTTTTAGTGCAAATTTCTCCTACTGTGTACAATTTTTAATGAAAATTTACCTAATATTTTTTGCAGAGCGGTGTCCCCTAGTACAATGTATTCTGTATGTCACGTTCATTAATATATGCATTTTTTAACGCACACTTTACCCAAATGTGTGTGTCTTTGTTCACATTACTTGGCTGGAGAACTACACTGCAAAATTTGGGGAAGGGTGAATTTTGAAGGATGGCGGTGTTTCACTTTGCATATTGCTTTCAGAAAGTGTGAATTAGGTCGGTTTGCCTTTAAATGCAAACTGAAGTTAATTTCTGCTCCATCCCTGGCCCCTGACAAAAGTGGTGGTCGTAAGGAAAAACAGATGCCTCTTCCTGCTTCCTCATTGGCTGTTTGCCTGATATGCAAGCTGGTGATAGCAATCAGGGGTATGGTCATCTGGGGTCGCAGGGGGTTGTAGATCCTTAATTTTTTGGGAGCAGGGTCCCAGCCAGGTCCCTATGAACAAGCCAATCATCATGAAAAGGAAGCATGTTAGCCACTGAGATCAGCCCTTGTCTTTTCACGCTGACTGGAGCCAGAATGAAAGGAGGCAAGTCAGTCACTGAGAAGATTCTTCTCAGTAGCTAACACACAGCCTCCCCTTTCATGCCGATTGGTTCTTAGGGATGTCTGCTGTAGTGGAGTGTGGAGACGACACAGAGAGCAAAGGAGACGAGCAAAAGTGGAAAGGGTGCATGGCTGTGAGGGGATGTGGCTGTGACTATCATGAGGGGACCCTGCACTTCTGAGTTTGCCACTACACTACTGGCAGTGATGAGGAAGATCAGCAGCAGCTGGTGATGATGATGTGGAGATATATCCTAAATGATTTCCTGTCACCATTGACATGCTTTATGTTCGTGTCCTGGATGTCGCCCAGGTCCATAGGAGGCTGCCTCATGCCAGGTCAGAACATTGGTTCATCTAGGCCACAATGGCCAACTCAGACTGGCAGTGATTCTCCCAAGATTTTGGGGTAACCTCAGTGACCGCTGTCCCAGCTCTCTGAGATCCTTTTTAATTGGGGACACCAGGGATTGCGCTTGAGGCCTTGTGCAGGCGAAGCATAAGAACATAGGAAGTCACCTTGTTCAAAGTCAGTCCATGTGTCCCTCTAGCTCAGTATTACCCACACTGACTGGCAGCAGCTCTCCAGGGTTTTAGACAAGGGGCATTCCCAGCCCTACCTGGAGATGCTGGGGATTGAACCCGGGACCTTCTGCATGCAAAGCATGTGTTCTGCCACTGAGATAGAAGTCCTTGTCACGAAGCTCCACTGCAGCTGCACTCCCCTCATAGAAACCTGTTTCCTTCTTTTCCAGGACTCTTATGTCCTTGCACTCAGGGGTGCTGCGATGAAGGCTGGTTTCAGTACAAAGATGCTTGTTATCTGCCAATCACGGACCAGGCCCAAAACTGGTTTACTGCTAAGGTACATGGGGGTGGATGTGTTTGTGTACAAATTTGCAGACACCAATGGATGGATGAAGATGCCCTAAGATACATGATCCTAACCTGTTGTTGTTGTTATATGCCTTCGGCGACTCTATGAATCTTTTGGATGTGTGCATAGGGTTGTCATGGTAAGAGGTGTTGAGAGGTGGTTTACCATTGCCTTCCTCTAAGCCTACGGCACCCGGTATTCCCAGGTGGTCACCCATCCAAGTACTAACCAGGCCTGACCCTGCTTAGCTTCTGAGATCAGGAGTGCTCAGGGTAGTATGGCCGTATGCTCCTAACCTCTAGAGATGGACAGATCTGTCAGTTCCGGTTTCTATTAGTTTCTAAGTTTCCAGGTCTCAAGTTCAGTTCTCCACATTTCTGTATCAGTTTGTGATTTTTTTTTTAAGTCCTCATGAATATTCATCAGCATTTTAGTCCAAATTTCTCCTAATATCCACATTTTTGTATGCAGTTTTGCCTAATGTACAAATTTATGCAAGCAATTTCCCCTAATATAATGCATTTTTATACATTTATATACTATGTTGTGGCTGGACTGGTGACAGGATCAGAGTACAACACATGACAAGGGTATAAAAGATCTGCACCGGCTTCCTATCTGCTACCGGGCCAGGTTCAAGATTTTTGTACTGGTATACAAAGCCCTGAATAATAATCAGGAATCCAGGATACCTTACCCTATACATCCCAAGTCAGTAATTCAGATCAACTGAGGGAGCGCTATTAGTGGTCCGCCATGGACCAGAAGCATGACTTATGTTAACAAGGAGTCAAGCCTTCAGTGTTGTGAGCCCAACTCTGTGGAACTCCCTCCCACTAGAAGTTAGACAGGCACCATCCTTACTGAGTTTCAGATGCCTGTTTAAAACCATTTTATCTTGGGAGGCCATTCCATCATGAATGCTTCTCTGATGTCTCACATTTTCTGGGTTTTTTTTGAGGTTTTAAACTTCTGAAGTTTTAAATTTATGTTTTAAATTTTGTATGTTGTGTCATTGTAAGCAGCTCTAAGACCAGATGGTGAAAAATTATATACATATATTTATAAACAAAAAAAAAAAATATGTACATTTAACTGATCACTTTCTCTTAACATATATATTTTTGTACACATTATTTGATTGGAGAACTGCATCACAAAATTCAAAAGAGTGTGAATTTGATATTTTTCCCAACTTCTGGAAAGAGATAGCAGTTCTACCAACTCTTGCTCTTCTTATTTCACTTCAGGACCACTGTGGGAACGTTGGTGCCCATCTTGCCTCCATTCATAGTGATGAAGAACAAAACTTCATCTTTCACCTGATGGGAAAGCGCAAGGATTACTGGATTGGTGCAGAGAAAACTAATGTAAGCAAGAGGTGGTGGGTGGGATCCACAGCTTATTACACAATGGGAGGTGTTCACATCGGACTTACCTGCCTCATCATTTCTGGTGTTCTAAAAGTTCTTCAGTTCTCTAGATCAAATGAGCAGCCTAGTCCATTTAGACCAGGTGTAGGAAACCTGTGACTCTCCAAATGTTGCTGGAATCCAACTCCCAGCGTGGCCAATAGTCAGGTTGTAGGCCAGCAACATCTGGAGGGCCACAGGTTCCCCATCTTTGCTTTAGATCATCCAACCTTTCATACTAGGTTTGCATGGACACACGTTTGTACTTTCTACAGCCAGGGCCAGCTCTAGATCAAACGGAGAATCTTTGGCACTTTCCCCTCCGTTTGTTTTAGTTTTGATTTTTTTTTTATTCCACTTACAGCCCATCTCACAACTCTGATGCACAGTTAGCATGTGTGATGTTTCCCTGTCATATGAGACAATAACAGATCTGATTACAATCACCCACATGTGTACCATTGGCTGATGGGAAGTGATGTTGTACATTTCCCCACAAATTAACACCACCACACAGATGTGAACAGAACTGATGGCTGTGCAAGTGGAGAACTGTTTTCATGGTTTGTTTCAGCTCCATGAGTTGCCTGCCCCTAAAATTAGCTCTGAGTGGTTTCACAGTAGGCATGCTGGATTCTCTTTCCCCACTTCCTGCTGTCTTCAATCCTTAATCATATTTGCTTTTGCAACAAGAAAAGGAAAGTGATATAATTCAAACTAAGAGCCATTGTGGAATTCCTTTTTTAAAAAATGATCAGATTTGCTCTGAAGAAGAAGAAAAAAGTAAATAGCAGCCATGCCATACCTGCACCCACACCCACAGGATCTGGATTGTGACCATACCATAGGGGGAAGGAGACTTCTACCCTTTTTGCTAATATGCACATTTTTGCAAAGCTACTGTCTCATATATAATGCAGATTTGTATATGATTGTCATGAGTATATGCATATGTATATGCACATTCTACCCTAGTATATGCATTTTTGTACACATTACTTTGCTGGGAAAGTGTCGCAAAATTTGGAGAAGTGCAGATTTTGAAGGATGGCTGCGTTTTGGTTTGCATAGTGTTTCGGAAAGTGCAGATTTGGTACTCCCGCCTTTAAATGTGGGCTGAATTGGATTTCTTTCCCATCCCTCCATTAAACTCAGTTGGGCTTATTTCTGAGTAGGCATGGGGGGTTGTGCTGCTAGTCTTGCAATCAGTGCCAGGCCTCTCCTGTTTTTTTTAACATCAGTCTTTTTGTTCTTTTAACTGTTTGATCCATAGGACCCAACAGAGCTCTGGAAGTGGACTGATAACTCCGCGTGGGACTATTATACATTTGCGCGGTCTTTAGATGTGGAAGACCCCCGGAGTAATTTAGCAGTCGACAGAAATGATGGTAAAGGTTCTGAGGGGGAGACGACAGAGCTGGGTGCAGGAAGGTCTTTCTTTCTCCCTTTGATTTTTACTTAAGCGCATTCAACCTACAACAGCCAATTAGCTTCCATTGTTGTTCAGAAACAATGGGATGTCAGGCTCGAGACAGATGTACTTTCCATGGGGAACAGGGGTGAGGTTTGCCATTGCGTGGTTCTTATTTCATTCATTTTTATCTCACCCTTCACCACAAGAGTCACATGGAGATGTACACAAAATCAAATTACAACACAATACAATAGTACCTAATACTATAATTGAAACCAATTCACATAAAATATCTACATAACTAATATAGAAGTGGCGTCACATTTTTAAAAATTGACTTCATCCATCACACCATTCCATCTGTAAACACCCGACAAAAGAGGTGCGCTTTCACCTGTCACTGAAACAAATACATTGTGGAGCAGGTGTTCTTAACCTGAGGGCCACCTGTGAACCAGGTGCAAAAAATTCTATTTTGCGTATGTATTTATGTGCATTTGTCTGAGGAGGGGGGTCCATAGCTTTCATCAGATTCTCAAAAGGGTCCATGACCCAAACAGGTTAAGAACCACTGCGCTAGAGACAAGGCACACCTCACGGTCGGCAGCGGGGGGAAATGACTCCACAGTTGTGATCAAAAGCACAACCCCCCACCCCAAAAGTCACATAAATTGTCTTATAACAGGTATATATCACTCTTTTCTTAAAAATATTCCAGTAGCCTTGGCTATTGAATAGTATACCAACAACCTTTAATATGTACAAGGATGTCGTGAAAATATATCACATCATAAATTCAACAACTGTAGACATTTATATGAACATCTGAACTTGTACCCCAAAGCTTGAATACATTTCTGGATGTGTAAAATACATGAACCAAATGCTGTACAGGTGTTAAAGTTGCCCATACATATGCAGCTGAATATATTATACCTCAACGCAGCTCAAAAGATGTGCTTGATATAATCCAGTTGTGCTTGATAGATCCTGATGATACCAGACATGTCTTGGCTTTTAAGAACCTTCTTCAATGGCATATCTCTGGTAAAAGGGGTCGAGGTCCGCTCAGCCTTCCATCCATCCGTGGTCGGTAAAATGAGTACCCGGCATATGCTGGGGGGTAAAGAAAGGCTGGGGAAGGAACTGGCAATCCCACCCCATATATACGGTCTGCCTAGTAAACGTCGCAAGACGTCACCCTAAGAGTCGGAAACGACTTGCACTATAAGTGCGGGGACACTTTTACCTTTACAATATCTCAGACAGGTCAGGTCTCCTGCTCCCCTGCTGCATTCACTATAGCTGCCCAATTTCCCTGCTTTTTAAAGTTTGATAGAAATATCTGTTGACTATAGGTACGTTCTTAAACCACAAGGGCTTTTTGCCTGTTAGTGAAATTTTTACAGTTGATTTAACACCTTGACTTTTTTGTGTTTTTGTATAGGGAAGATATTCTTTTGGGGGTTTTCCACAGCTGCGGAGCCATCAGCGAAAAGGCTCTTTCATATGTTTCATATAAGTTTGCTGGTCTGTGACTGTAGTAAATAATGATGATGATGATGATGACTACAGAAAAGGCTCTTTCACACACCTCCAGCTACACATCTCATTTAGAACAGGGACAACCAAGAGAGCCTCACCTGCTGATTGCAATGAGTGGAGAGAGTGATACAGGGGATGATGCTCTCTCAGATATTTGAGCCCAAGGTCATTCAGGGTTTTAAATGTCTGTCAGTCAAGTTTTATTGTTTGTAGCCAATGGCCATTACAATATAAACACAGAACACAATGTATATATATCTAAAAAGAAAAAGCAGTCAATCCAGGAAAACAGGAATAAAATCCTAAAAGTACAGAGGAACAAAATCTAAAACAATTTGTTTAGATTAAAAACTTTCCCTAGCATTAAGCACTAGTATGATTAAAAAAGGCCACTTTTATCTTTGTTGCAGCTCGTGCATATAAAGCTACCCTGCTGCTAACAAATTTGTCTACATCAGCCAGCAACCATCTAATTTTAAAAATAATCTGATTGGGCTTCTAAGACGGTCTGGAAAGAAAGAAGAAACCTAGCCCTTGGTGAATTATATAAAGGGCAACATTCAGATATAACGCACAACATCCTCAGTTTGGCCTAATCCACATATGGAGAGGCGTTCTTTTACTGGCCTGTTAGAAAATTTGCCAGCCAAATATTCAGAAGGCATTGTTTGATGTGCTTATCACAGTCAAAGATTCCCAAGGCAGCTAACAACATGTGTGTGAAGACAGTAACGTAATTGTCCAATTGTCAAGGTAGGCTGAGAGGACTCACCACCCCGGAAGCTAGACAAGAACTTTATTTCTTTTCTAAACAAGAACAGAACAGCACAGGAAACTAAGTCCAGTGCCACCTAATCACGAAACTACAAGATGACACTTGAAGCTTTCCATCCTGGATGGCCACAACTATATACTCTAGTCAATCATTGTGCTCTGCAGGTGAGGGCCTCCTGTAGATACCAGGAGGTCCATTTTGCACAACATAGGAAGTGGACCTTTAGTGTTGTTGTGGCACTGACACTTGGGAATTCTGTCCCCTTAAATATTAGGAAGGTGCCATCTCTGTTAGCCAACTGAAGACCTTCCTCTTTCAATCAATCAATCATTTATTACTGTCAATGACCAGCACTATAAAATGTAAAAACAGTAAAACAATAAAACATATTAGTATTATACAGAGGAGGAAACAAGAGCAGCAGCCTGAGATAATATGGTACTAATGGTGTTGAATTAAGGTATCAATGGCCCACTCAAGATTAACTATTATTGTTATTTGCCATCACAAGCCTTTTAAGTAGAGACCTTATCCCAGTCTGCGTCTGTGCTGGAATTGCTTTTTAAGATATTTTTAAAGTTGTTTATTAAATATGATAGCTGTCTGACAGATGTGCAGCTCTGAGCGCTTTGGAGAATACTACATAAGTGGGTGTGGCTTCTTCACAAGAGGGCAGGATTTCTCTGAGCTCTGACTTAGGGCCAATCTTCCTTCATCTTCTACTTCCATAACCCAGCATTCAATCTGCTGCACCACTCTGGCCTAGCTTGGGGCAGAGCCACAGTAATTTAATCTAGTCACAGTAATATGAACAAGGAGTGTGAAGTGATATACAGGATGGTGAGGCATCAGGGTCAGCACCAGACTTGGGGTGGGGGGAACCCCTGGCATGGTGCCAATGATTGCCCCCAACAGCTCTCCAACCAGGGCAGGACCCAGTCCTGTTTATGGTGGTGCCCATCACATACGTTTTCTGCCACCGCCCTCCACCAGGCCCCTGAACATGCTTCAGTGGTGGAGGCATTGATGCTTTTTAATGGAAGCTAGTGACTGCCTGGGAGTGCCTGCTATCCTAAGTTACACAGAATGCAATGCCTCAATCCATAGATCTATTTTTAAACCATTTAGAGGTTCTGTTTATAATCAAGCAATATATACATTTTGTTAAATACAAATATGAAATCTATAATTTTCATAGATTTATAGTCCTAACCACGCTATAGATCCACGAAAACAATAAATTTTATTGAACTATGGGCTAGGACATTACTTAAAATGGCAGGCAGATGCTGAGGATGGAACTGAGCTTGGCTTTGTTTCAAAAGCAGCACCACCACCTCCTGCTGAAAATCATTGAGGGGCCTGATGGGAAGGGTAGTGAATAGCAGCGCACAGCTTGGTTGGTCCGGTAAGGGGCCCTTTCAAGCCCTCGGCTAGTGCCCAACCTGGCTGACTGATGGTGCTGGGCCTGGGAGGCATGCTGCTGTTCAGATTTGCTTGAATCCATTTTCAGCTGTCTCATGTTTCTTTTAGGTATCCAGTGGATCTATGTACATAAGCATCATCTGGGCACGTATGTTTGCAAATACCTTCTGGACTGAGGATGCACCCTAGAGTTGCTATTAAAATCCTTCTGCATCTAAGAAGTGTTTGTGTGGCTTGGCTTAGCAATTATTATTCCAGTAGCTGAAAATGTTCTGAAGCAGATTTGTGCCCAGATGGTTGCTCTCTGATGACAGCCAACTGAGTGCTGAACTTTTGAGTTGCATAAAGAAAATGCTTTTGGCCTGTAGAGAATTGTTGACATGTAGGAGCCTTCAAATGTGTGATACCCCAATTGCATTCTGTGATACAATCCAACAAGGACTGTACTGTGCACCTCTTTTGAATGTTTGAATTAGTAGTGAGAATAAATATCTGATGCTGGAGTAAGGGAAAATCCAGAAAATTAAATGGAAAACCAATGGAATATATATGACTGAAAAAACAGGATGCAGCTGAATGGGTTGACTGTTTTAATAAATCTTTATCTTGTACCTTCAAAAAATAAAATGTCTGAGGCTGCTAACAAAAATAATAAAATACATTTTTTTAAAAAAAAAATCACAAAACTATAACATAAGAGCCGGACAAGAATGAAATCCAAATTAAGATCCAGTAAAACTAGATAATCACAACAGCAGCAAACAATACAAAATTTTAAAATACTGATTAAAAGCCAAAAATTAAACGTTTGTATCTGTTGCTGGAAAGACATGCGTTTAGGTGCCAGGAGGCAGAACTGGGGAAGATGTTCCACAGGCAGGGGTCCACCACAGAAAAGCCCTGTTCCCCTGTACCCAAACCTGGAGAAGGGCCTCAATCAGAAGACAGTCTAAAAACATGAGCATATCTATATGGCAGCAGAGTGCTTGTTGAAGTCTAAAAGCTTTTTGTTTTATGGCAGGAGGTAGAAGCGAAACTCTGGGCTTGCCTCCCCCACTCCCTTGTGCTGAATTTGAGCATGAAAAGCTTCCTCCAACCTGAGGAACGAAAATGCAGTGCACTCTGAATTCAAGCGCAAAATATAGATTTTGGAGGATGTCTTCCACAGCTCACCTTTCAAGTCATTTTCAACGTGCAATGAGTTTTACCTGTAGTTATTGCATTCACCCTCACAATCAGGGGTGTAGTTGTCCAGGGTCTCGGGGGGTGTTAGACCCCTTACTTTTTTGGGAGCAGGGTCCCAGTGTCTCCAGCATCTCATGAGCCAATTGGCAAGAAATTGGGAAAGAGAGTGTGTTAGATACTGAGAAGAGTCTTCCAACATGCTTCCTTGTCCTTTCCTGCTGACTGGAACCAATCAGAGTGAAAGTGTGATAAATGAGATATATAGTTTGGGAACTATAGTATGTGTAGTATTAATATGACACAGCAGAAAATGGATTAACCTGAATTAGCTTAGAAGCAGAAAAGCAAAATTCCTCTGTGGATACTAAAAGTGCCTAAGAAGGCCAAATGCTCAGTTGCTGTTTTGATACTTAAAATGCTAGTTTGCTCTTCTCATGTAACGGGACACCTTCCAAGAAGATAGGGACTAAGCTAGAATATGCTGTGCCTGGGGGAGGTAGGAACAGCACAGGGAGCGCTCAAGATTAGAACGCTCTAAATGCAAAGACAATGGAGTCGCTGACAAGTGTTGCTAACAAGCAATAAGGGAGGGGCTATGTGTGAGGAGGATTTGGAGCCATATATCAATGTAATCTGTATAGCTATGCTTTCAGACCAGGATTCTGGCGTTAGCCGAATACTTCGTCTCTCTTTTGCAAAAGATGTTTGGTAATCAATAAAGGTGTTGTTTTATATCTCTGGTTTCTCATCTGGTGATTACTGAAGCTTCCTCCAGATGTAAAGAGCCTTTTGGCGTAACAAAAGGAGGTGAGTCATCCACAGAGAAGACTCTTTTCAGTAGCTAATACTCTCCCCTTTATGTTTATTGGCTACTAGGGATGTCTGTTGTTATGGGAGAAGGCATTAACAAGGATCTCATTCTCAACCCCACAGCAAAAAAAGGGGTGGTGGTTGTGACTATCATGAAGGGACCCTGCACTTGTGAATTTGCCACTACGCTACTGCTCACAATAAGTGGCACCCTTATTAATGTTGTGGCCAGAGCTTGGAAAAGTTACTTTTTTGAACTACAGCTCCCATCAGCCTAATCCAGTGGCCATGTTGCCTAGGGCTGATGGGAGTTGTAGTTCAAAAAAGTAACTTTTCCAAGCTCTGGTTGTGGCACCCTTTGGAATTCCCTCCCTTTAAACAGTAGACAGGCACCATCTCTGTCAACTTTTCGGCACCTACTGAAGACCATCTTCTTTCAACAAGCCTTGTAAGTCGAGGCCTTATCCCAGGCTGCGTCTGTTTTGGAAGTGCTTTTAAAGATGTATTTAAATATTTTTTTAAGGAGATGTTTTTAAGATGTTTTATTTTTAAGATGTTTTAAGATGTTTTAAGTGTTTGTCCCTTGTTTGCTGCCCTGGGCTCCTTCTGGGAGGAGGGGCAGGATATAATAGTAATAGTAATATTGAGCTTGATCATTAATATCCCAATTTTCCAAAATGAGAAAACTGAGTCTTTGTTGAATCCAAAGAGAGATTGGACCTTCCTGAACCTGCACCTGCACTTCACTGACCTCTTCTAATACTCACAGGCAAATTTGAGAAAGAGTGAGAAGCGTCCCTGGGGAAACTCAGTGCCTTGAGAATTGTTTCCCCACATTAAGGCCCCATCTGTACTTCACCTTTAAAGCACTATCATGCTACTTTAAATGGTCACGGCTTCCCTCAAAGAATCCTGGGAACTGTAGTTTGTTAAGGGTGCTCAAAGTTGTTAGGAGAGACCCCCATTATTCTCAAAGCTACAATTTCCACAGTTGCTTTAACAAGCAATCCCTCTTCCCAGGGAACTCTGGGAATGGTAGCTCTGTGAGGAGAATAGGGGTCTTCTAAGAAGTCTCTGCAAACTATAGTAATATATAGTCTATAACAAACTATAGTTCCCAGGATTCTTTGGGGGGGAAAGCCATGACTGCTTAAAATGGCGTGATACAGCTTCAAATGTGGATGGAGCCTTAGTTCTGCACCACAGCCTGTTAAATGCCGGTGCGTTTTTCCCTCTGCATGAGGAATCTTCTGGTATTCAGCTCGGGGTACCACAACAAGATGTAACACTTGGGGAGAAACATCCCACAGAGCAAGGCTGAATTGGAGGCTAGGATAGCAAAGGCCTCTGTAGCTGCGGCATACCATGCTCTCGATGTGAGATAGGCCGGGACAAATGCCAGCCACACCCCAAGGCACCCCAGTAAGCTGAAACATATCAGCCAGGCCTCATTGAAGGCATCGGGGAGATTCCGCGCCAAGAAAGCCCCCATCAAGCTGAGTCCTGCCAGCAGGCCCAGATAGGCCAACATGCCCCAGAATGCAACGGGCGAGCCTTCGTCACAAAAGAGGGTGATGGCGTGTGGAATGGTGTGCGAGTCTCTCCTGAGGGAGGGAGGGGAGGCCGCTAGCCACGTGGCGCACAGCAGGAGTTGGGGTAGGCAGCCCAGCAGGACTACAGCACGGGGCATCCGGGGGCCAAGCCACAGCCTCATGTGGTCGCCGGGGCTGGTGGCCCTGAAGGCTGCCACCACCACCAGCGTCTTGGCCAGGATGCAGGAGAGGCAGAGGGCAAAGGTCAGCCCAAAGGCAACTTGGCCCAACAAGCAGGCCCTGGGTGTGGGCCGTCCAAGAAACAGCAGGCAGCCGAAGAAGCTGAGGGCCAGCCCTACCAGTAGGAGGTAGCTGAGCTCCCGGCTGTTGGCCCGAACCAGCGGGGTCTCTTGGTGGGCAACGAAAACGGCGAGGATCAAGACGGGCAGGAAGGAGCCGCAGATGGAGGCAGTGGCCAGGCTGGCCCCTAGAGGTTCATGAAAGGGAAGAAAGAGCTCCTTTTTAGGTATACACTGCATCTGCCCTTCACCAGGCCATTGGTCTTCTGGGCACCTCGAGCAGACAGAAGAATCTGGAAGCAAAGACAGAGGCAGTGAGCATCTCATCACTACCGTACACCAATGGTTCCCAAAGTTTTTTTAACCCACAGACCACTTGAAATTTCTAAGGGTGTTGGCGGACCACTTAATGATTTTTCTGCCGGTTGTAATGTGCAGGGCTAGGTGCTGTATGGTTTTGAATTGTATTTTTGTTGCTTTTATTTCTAATATTGTAGTTTATTGTGTTACACTCCATAGAAATATGTATATTTAATGTGGGCATGCCACACACCACCTGAATGAATTTCAAGGACCACAGTTTGGGAACCCCTGAACTACACCAACCAACCAGCCTCCCCACACCCTCCAACCCCCCCCCCCAAAAAAAAACTTAAGGTGTGCTTCTACAGGATCTTGGGTTCATCTTCATTCTGAGATCCCAATCCAGATTTTCTGGAAGGAAACTGGTGTGGGTGGCCCCCTAAGCAGATTCTGTATTGGGGCTGGGGAAGGAGGTCGCTTGTTTAAGCATGTTTTTTGGAAGAAAACTGGTGCAGGATCCCTGTGTAAATTGGAAGAACATTCTGGGTTGAGGTGTGAGGTGTGGCAGCTTCACCCCATCCCCAAAGCAAAAGTGGCCAGTTTAAGCATTGTTATTTTTTTGCAAAGCATGAAAAACAAAACACATAGTTTGAGGCTTGGATGGTTTCAACAGAGGATTTGGAGAGTTCATGGAGGATCAATCTATCCATGGCTATTAGATGGAGCCTCCATGTCCAGAGGCAGTGTACCTCTGAATACCAGTTGGTGGAAGGAATAGCTGTGAAAAGCAATTTACTCCAAGATTTCTTGGAGGCATCTGATTGTCTCCTGTGGGATAAAGGATACTGGACTAGAAGGACCTTCAATCTGATCCACAAGTGCTGTTCTTAATATTATTGTGAACTGAATTGTAATCCTGTGATAGAGGTGAGGTCCAAGGGCCACATTTGTTTGTGGGCAACCTTCTGGGAGGGCATGCCAGTGGTGGGCAGAGCCAGAGCCAAAGTGGGCAGGGCAAAAGTCGTGACTCTGACCTTTATACAATAGGCTACATTCTAGCCACAGAGGTTTCTACACGCACATGCACATACACCCTTGATGATTGTAAAGTAATACTAAATTTAAAAAGGAGTGTCTCCAAACACGCGCTGAGGAGTGCTTTGTAACTGGGAGATGATGGTGATATATTTTATACAGTACATTTGTTAGGGAACACAAACTTGAATCAAGCAAGGGTTAATCAGGGTACAGTCCAGGGACTGGCTTCTAATGCCATCATAGAATGTTAGCTTCAGGTGCCTTTCTACATTGCAGACCTAAAGAGGTTTAGGGCTACAATCCCATACCAATTTTAGGGAGAGTAAGCCCCATTTTTAACGCACTGGGACTTATGTCTGGGTTGTCTTGCCTAGGAGTACTATTGTGCTCACACCCTGCTTGTGGGCTTCCCATGGTCATCTGCTGGACTAGATGGGCCTTTAGTCTGTCCTAGCAGGATTCTTCTTAACAGTCTGTGGCACAAGTGGGCCCTGGTACATCCCAAGAAATCTACTGATTTTTGCATTTGAGACCAGTGAGACAGTGCTGGGGCAAAATATTTCAACAACAACAAAGCCCCCCAGCATATTTAGGGGCCAAACTACATGTTTGCTAGATCTGTAGCTGCATATCTCATTTAGCCCTTAAGTATCCATCCAAAATTGTCTTTCTGAAACGTGAAAAGAGCCTGGGACATGAAATAGCTCAAGAAACTTATTTTTGCCATCGAGTGCTTTTTTTTTGTCCCAGCCAATGAAAAGTATTATTTAAAAAAAAAAAAATCACCCATGAGGTTATTCAACCAAAAATTGATCCAGGGAAGCAGACTTGAGTACCTTGTAGCTGACTCAACACGCACGTGAATCCAGTTTTTAGACATTTTACTTTTTGAGATATGATGGAGTTTGGCTTGGGGTAGTGGCCCCATCAACCCTTTGTGTTAGTTCCTTTGCAATTTACATTCATTGCTCCACACACAACTGCCATATGGTCCCCAAGAAGATTGTCCAGAAGGGAATGCGGCCCTCAAAATGGAAAACACTCCTCATCCCTGGCCTAGACTTTCTAACTACAGTCAGCCATCTGATTAACAACAACTACTACAAGGGATTTGGCAACACTCTCTTCACAGTACTCTTGTATGCATTTTACTACAGGACTTACTCTCTAACCTGGCAGTAATGGCCACCATCATAGAAGGTTTTAAAAGAGGGTTAGACAGATTCATGGAAGATAAGGCTATCGATGGTTACTAGCCATGATGGCTATGCTCTGCCTTCATAGTCAGAGGCAGCATGCTTCTGAACACCAGTTGCTGGAAACCACAGGAGGAGAGATTGCTCTTGATCTCAGGTCCTGCTTGTGGGCTTCCCATGGGCAAGTGGTTGGCCGCTGTGAGAACTGGCCTGATCCAGCAGGCTCTTCTTATGTTCTTAACTGTAGTTCTGTGAGGGCGCCACTGTTACATGAACATAAGAACATAAGAAGAGCCTGCTGGATCAGGCCAGTGGCCCATCTAGTCCAGCATCCTGTTCTCACAGTGGCCAACCAGGTGCCTGGGGGAAGCCCGCAAGCAGGACCCGAGTGCAAGAACACTCTCCCCTCCTGAGGCTTCCGGCAACTGGTTTTCAGAAGCATGCTGCCTCTGACTAGGGTGGCAGAGCACAGCCATCATGGCTAGTAGCCATTGATAGCCCTGTCCTCCATGAATTTGTCTAATCTTCTTTTAAAGCCGTCCAAGCTGGGGGCCATTACTGCATCTTGTGGGAGCAAATTCCATAGTTTAACTATGCGCTGAGTAAAGAAGTACTTCCTTTTGTCTGTCCTGAATCTTCCAACATTCAGCTTCTTTGAATGTCCACGAGTTCTAGTATTATGAGAGAGGGAGAAGAACTTTTCTCTATCCACTTTCTCAATGCCATGCATAATTTTATACACTTCTATCATGTCTCCTCTGACCCGCCTTTTCTCTAAACTAAAAAGCCCCAAATGCTGCAACCTTTCCTCGTAAGGGAGTCGCTCCATCCCCTTGATCATTCTGGTTGCCCTCTTCTGAACCTTTTCCAACTCTATAATATCCTTTTTGAGATGAGGCGACCAGAACTGTACACAGTATTCCAAATGCGGCCGCACCATAGATTTATACAACGGCATTATGATATCGGCTGTTTTATTTTCAATACCTTTCCTAATTATCGCTAGCATGGAATTTGCCTTTTTCACAGCTGCCGCACACTGGGTCGACATTTTCATTGTGCTGTCCACTACAACCCCGAGGTCTCTCTCCTGGTTGGTCACCGCCAGTTCAGACCCCATGAGCGTATATGTGAAATTAAGATTTTTTGCTCCAATATGCATAATTTTACACTTGTTTATATTGAATTGCATTTGCCATTTTTCTGCCCATTCACTCAGTTTGGAGAGATCTTTTTGGAGCTCTTCGCAATCCCTTTTTGTTTTAACAACCCTGAACAATTTAGTGTCATCAGCAAACTTGGCCACTTCACTGCTCACTCCTAATTCTAGGTCATTAATGAACAAGCTGAAATGTACAGGTCCCAATACATGTAACACCACAGATCATTCTCAGCACCTTCTCCAGACTACACCTTTGTCAGGAGGAGTCTTTGAGGAAAGTCACCACAACAGTTAAACACAGACATTTGTAGTATAGATCATCCATGCTGGGGATCCCACGCACCGGTCTGGTTTGAAATCTCCCCCTTGGCACATGGTATACAGTTGAAGCAGCAAGTAGCCTCGCCAGAGCGGTGGGATCTGCGGTAGCCCATGGAGCAGCTCGGTGTACAGACTGAGATGGGGATCTGATCAAGACAAAAGAGGAAGGTTCATCTGGCTCTTGGCATTTCTTGTTAACCAGGTCAACGTTTACCTGCATTACGTCAATTAAAATTAATATGAATGGCATGGCACATACAGAAAGGTTGGCAAAGGCTGTTTTAACAATTGGTAGTATTTTTTACTGCCAAGATGGGGAGAAAGGTGTGGGATTTTCTGCCTCAGATGCCAAAAAAACCTGACCAGCCTTCAGTACTATGCATCTTGATCAGGGAACTGTGGAAGGCGGGGGGGGGGATGGGACAGCACCATTTTCCATCCCAGTTCAGGCAGCAAAATGTCTTGGGCTGGGCCAGCTGAAGCAGATCCTAGCACCCAGAGCCCTTGTTGCTCTTAGCCCAAAGGGATATGGACATATCAAGCCTTTAGGACTCTCATCCATGGTAGGGATACTTGTCTTTAAGGGAGGGCTGATGCAAACCTCCCCCCACTAAGAGCTACTCACTGCCCAGAGGACCTTAGTGAGAAAACTCAGGACCTCCGCAACCTTCTCAGGGTGGTATCCAACTAACACATCCCAACTAGCTCAAGGATTTCCACTTGTGAAATGGAACTCCCCTCCTCCTGTCTGTGGTATATGGTGTGTAAAGGGTTAAAGGAGATTGATTGCAACCAAGATAGAAACAAAACTCAAAGGGATCTTGATAGGCTGGAGCACTGGGCTGAAAAAAACAGAATGAAATTTAACAGGGATAAATGCAAAGTTCTAAACCTAGGAAAAAGAAACCACATGCACAGTTATAAGGTGGAGGATACTTGGCTCAGCAATACTGCATGCAAGAAGGATCTTGGGATTGCTGTTGATCACAAGCTGAATATGAGCCCACAGTGTGATATGGCTGCAAAAAAGGCAAATGCTATTTTAGGCAGCATGAACAGAAGTATAGTTTCCAAATCACTTGAAGCATTGGTTCCTCTCTATTCAGCGCTGATTAGGCCTTATCTTGAGTACTGTGTCCAGTTCTGGACACTACACTTTAAGAAGGATGCAGACAAACTGGAATGGGTTCAGAGGAGGGCAACAAGGATGATCAGGGGACTAGAAACAAAGCCCTATGAGGAGAGACTGAAAGAACTGGGCATGTTTAGCCTTCAGCAGAGAAGACTGAGGGGAGATGGTACTTCAATTACTTGAAAGGTTGTCACACAGAGGAGAGCCAGGATCTCTCCCTGATTGTCCCAGAGTGCAGGACACAGAAGAATGGGCGCAAGTTACAGGAAGCCAGATTTTGACTAAACATCAGAAAAAACTTGTTAGAGCGGTACAATGATGGAAACTATTATCTTGAGAGGTGGTGGGCTCTCCAACACTGGAGGCATTCAAGAGGCAGTTGGATAGCCAGCTGTTGGGTATGCTTTAAGTTGGATTCCTGCATTGAGCAAGGGGGTTGGACTCAATGGCCTTATAGGCCCCTTCCAACTCCACGATGCTATGATTCATTGCCCCTGCTGTAATTCAGTACATGGGATTCATATTTTGTATGTGTGTGTATAAGTGTGTTTCAGCTAGGGATGGAAAGATCTGCTAGTTTTGGTTGTCTCCATTTCTCGTTTTTTAGTTCTTCACATTTCTGCAGCAATGTGCAATTTTTTAAAAAAATCCTCATTAAAATCCTCCAGCACATGAATGAGAATTTCTCCTAATAAACACATTTTATTGGCAGTTTTAGCTAATATACACATTTTTGCAAGCCATTTTTCATCTTATAATGCATTTTGCATGTTATTTTCACTCATTTATTCATTTTTATTATCACTTTCCCCTAAGATGTGCATTTTTAAAACATTGCTTGATTGGCACACTGCATCGCAAAATTCAAGTAAGTTCAAATTTCAAAGGATGGCTGGCTGTGTTTAAGTTGTCACATTGTTTCAGAAAGGGCAAATTTGATTGATTAGGCTTGAAATGCAAACTGAATTGAATTTCTCCCCCACCCCTAGTTTCAGCCCTCTACCCATTCCGTTTTGTGTTTAATTCCTGTTTAATAAGACAACGGTTGTGTTGTTCTCCTGAAGTCATATTTGGCACATGGTCAACAGGAATGTGTGTAACTGTGCGAGAACAGATGCAGAAGGACCCACTTAAGAATTTTACACTGCCCTCCACCTTCCTCTTTCAACAAGCCTGTTAAGTAGAGACCTTATCCCAGTCTGCATTTGTGTTGGAATTGCTTTTTAAAGATGTTTTTAAAGCTTTTTTTAAAAAAATGTTTTTAAAGCTTTTTTAAAAGATGTTTTTAAAAATGTGTTGTTTTAATATGTTTTTAAGGATGTTTTGTTGCAATATATTTTAAAGTCTGTTTTTATGATTTTTTTTTAGTGCTTTTGTTTGCCGCCCTGGGCTGCTGCTGGAAGTGTGGGATATAAATCTAATAAATAAACAAATAAATCTGCTCTGGAGGGTTGGGGAAACCCTCAGAACAGATTTAGGGGGCATGCAGGGGGATGGGAAAAGTCCTATTGCGCAAAAAGAAACCCTCACGCTGAGAGGACTTAGTGCTAGTTTGGATACAACCTCTTGCTTTTCTGTATGCTCTCTCTTACCTTTTAAGAAACAGCAGACACTCTGCAGGCCAGCTGTAGCAAAGTTCCCAGGTGCATCTCAGGGCTCTGGTGCACAGGAACATAGAAAGCTGTCTGGTGCTGGCGTCAGGCCATGGGTCAATCTAGCTCAGTACTGTCCACACTGACTGGCAGTGGCCTTCCTGCGTTTCAGACAGGGGACGTTCCCAGCTCTACCTGGAGATACCAGGAATTGAACTAGGACCTTGTGCCTGAAAAGCAGATGATCTACCAGAGCTTGGAAAAGTTACTTTTTTAGAACTACAACTCCCATCAGCCCCAGCCAGTATGGCCACTGGACTGGGCTGATGGGAGTTGTAGTTTTAAAAAAGTAACTTTTCCAAGCTCTGAATCTAACACTGAGCTGTGGCTCTTCCCTCCTGTGCGGTGCCGTGCCTAGTCCTCCTCACATAGGAATTCTCCCCTGGGGAGAGTGAATGAGGGGGTTTACATCTGTGCTGTAGGTATGCCCTTTGAGGATAACTGTGTCCTTCTCTTACCTCTATGCTCCCTCCGGTCCACATGATGGCGCTGTCATTCACCTTCAGGTCTTCGCCTTGGGAAGGGCTGAACACAATCTGCCCCACGCGCACAACGTTGATATTGTCTGCGGAGGGGATGCGTGTGTTGAGGATGTCAAAGAGGGCCGGGGGGTCGCCGTGTTGGTCAAAGGAAACTTCCTCGCGCACTTTGTTCTGGAAATGGACTTTCCTCAGGTACTGAAGCAGCTGGAAGTGGCGTGGGGAGAAAAGTGATGGGCGCTAGATCTGTACCACACATAAATGTGCATAGGATGGGTTAACGGGAGAAAGCTTAGGCTTTCTGCTTGACTGAGTATACTGCCCTAGATTGGATATTTTATTTTATCTATTTATTTAAAATATTTCTATCCCGCCCTTCTACCCCACAATAGGGCACTCAGGACAGCTTACAATAAATCGCACACATGCATAATAAAATTATACACAATAGAAACACAAAACATTACAGTACATTAAAATACAGAAAGTAATTGGCCAAATTTCGTTGCTAGCTACTGGGAACTGAATTGCTGTGATGTCTTCCGAACTGGAGTTTGTGAAGGGTGCTGAGAGTTGTTAGGAGACCCCTATGCCCCTCACAGAGCTACAGTTTTCAGAGTTCCCTGGGCAGAGGGATTGATCGTTAAACCCCTCTGTCAACTTTAGCTCTGTAAGGGAAATAGGAGTCTCCTAACAACTCTCAGCACCTTTACCAGACTACAGTTCCCAGGATTCTTTGGGGGAAGCCATGACTATTTAAAGTGGTATGATACTGCTTTAAATGTATGGTGCAGATGTGGCCTTTCTCACAAACAGCACTATTTCCATTTCACAGCAATCCCACCCAATACTATGTTAATACGTCTCACTGACCACTATGGCCAAATTTAACGTAATTTCTGTTATAATTATTGTTGCTATTATTACATGATTTCATAGCACGTATTCAATCCTGCTTGGTTTAGGTGTGTGAGCTCTTGCGTCCCGAAACCCTGCAGAAAGCAGAATTGAACTCCCTGTACACCAGCTGATGTGCGGGGAGTTCAGTCCTGCTCAGTTTGGGTGCTCCAGCCAATTCCCTGTCAGAAATTGGCTGACGCATCCAAACACCGCAGATGCACAGGGAGTTCAATCCTGCATCGTTCAGGTGTGCAATTGTTCCTCCCCGGGAAGTCTTTTGCAAGCCCAAGCCCTGAAATTGAGATGCAAAAGAACATTAAAAATACATCACTAATGGCATATCATTTGAGGACTTAAAAAATAAACCAACGATGACGATGTGAGCAAATACCATTTGCATTTGTGTGCTTGAATTTCGGTTTTGGGGCACAAAGAAACATGCAAAAACAACTTCATTTCCCTAATTTTTTTCTTTTCTTTTTGCCATATTGCCAAGAGGTGTAATGTGGCCTGCTAATGAAAGTAATGTTATATTTAGCGTATTGAAATGGTTTTTGTGTTTGGTGTGACATTTGTTATTGTTTTATTACTGTTATATTATTTTATTATGAAATTGTTTTTTTAATTGTTGTTTGCTTTTGTTGTAAGCCACTTCGAGCACATTTTTTCATTTTTTGTTTGTAAGTCGCTTTGAGTTCCATTTTGGGGAAAAAGCAACTAATAGATATCA
Source organism: Rhineura floridana (assembly GCF_030035675.1). Classification (NCBI taxonomy): domain Eukaryota; kingdom Metazoa; phylum Chordata; class Lepidosauria; order Squamata; family Rhineuridae; genus Rhineura; species Rhineura floridana. The sequence continues at coordinate 9,204,351 of NC_084490.1, forward strand.
TTAATGATAATAACAACAGTCATTGCCTTTCAGCCTAACCCACCTGTGAGGATAAAATGACCCTCTTGGAGAAAATGTGGGATAAAAATGAAATCATAAGACAAATAAAATAAAAACACGTGGAAGGCAAGCCAGGAGAGGGAGTGGCAGCGGAGAAATTCTGAGTCTTTAGATGTGGTGGCGAGCCAGAATGGGGAAGAAGCGTGGAAGATTATACTTTGAGAGAACGTGAGGGAGAAAGACTTGGGTGAAGCATATTTGTCTTGGTTGGCTTATGTGTGTGTGCTTATGAAGGTCTTATGGTATTCTTGACACCCATAAAAGAGGCTAAGGACTTATCACATCTCCTTTGCAACAGGAGACAGATGTGGGGCTCTGAGGTTTTTTCAGTGATTAACAGCGGTGCCTGGTGCTGGCGGAAGGCAGTGTGCCCAAAAGTGGGCACAGTCAGAACCAATGACAGAAAGAGCCAACTAATTTTAGTTTTGCCCCCATCCTCCTCCCCGCTGAGAGGAAGCTGGCAGTCAGTGCCACATCCCTTGTACCGGTTGCAAGAAAGAAGGCAGACAGGTGGATGCTGGCTGAGGGAAGACTGAACTTGGTGGGGCAGAGCCCCAATTTGCCCCAGTGGACTAGCCTCCACTCTTGGTTAACCCTCCTTCCCCTTTCGGGGGATAGAACCTGATAAATCAAAACCACTTCTGGAGGGTACCACCTTGGCCATCCCACAAGCAAACACATCAACATACCATTGGAGTCAGATATTACCTGCCAAGGCTTGAACCCAGGAGTTCCCACTTGAGCCCTGTATGCAAAGGTCCTCTTCCGCCCTCTTGGCTCACCTTGTGCCATGTTATGCAGGGCGTGGGCAATGGCGTAGACAGCATTGTGGACGTTGAAGGACAAGCCGAAACCCATCATATTGATGAAGGGGTTGGTGCCGTCCCGCAAGCTCTCATTCCCCGTGCAGCGATTGCAGCCATTTGCCAACTCCACAGAGCTTGTGTTCCACCAGCAATTGAAGATTTTGCTCCAGAACTCCTGGATGAAAATGTCTTCCGGGGAACTAGAAGGGTGGAGCTGGACTATGAAGTCCCGAAGGCCTGGGACTTGCTCTTTGCGAGATGCGATGGACAGCGAACCGTTAAACATCAGCAAGGCTTTCTGGTTCCTGAAGATGGTGATGTGGCTCATGGCTTCAGAGCAGAGCCACACCCTCCCTGACATCCCCTGACGGTACAGCTGCATCAGCAGAGGTTGAGCCTCAAACCCACAGAAGGTGACAATGACGTGGGCACGAGATTCTGTAACCACTTTAGCGGCGTTCATGATGTCAGGCATGTTCGGCGATGCAGGGAGCAGTTGTGAGAAGGCAATGCACACCCCCTTCCTGGCAAACTCCTCTTGCACAATCTCAATGCCTTGCTTCCCGTATTCAGAGTCTGACGTGACCAGGCCAACCCACGTCCAGGCAAAGTGGACCACTAACCGAGCCAGGCCAAGGGCCTGGAGCCTGTTGCTGGGGATGGTGCGGAAGAAAGACAGGAACTGAGACCTGTCACTTGTCACTGGGCCAGTGGCAAAGTAACTGATCTGGGTGCAAGAGGAGAAATCATCCATCCATTAAACCAAACATGTCTACAAATATCGTGCCTTTTGCTTCCATGCTCAGAATCAGATGGATATCCTACAATGTTTCATAGTTGGCACTTTTTTTGGTTGCTGTTCTCGTGGTTGTTTTTGTATTGCTGCATGTTTCCTAGTTCCCCAAGCAGGGAGAAACTCAAGGGGCAGCTCAACCTGGGTGCGGCTTAGTAACATAGCCCTGCCCTGTGCCAACCTGTCCCTTTAAGATGGCCCAGTTTCTTTGACCTTCCCTCAGATATAAGTGGAGAATTCACATCTCTGCTTCAATAAAATAAGGGCCTCTCCAGACATCCTTTTTACTGTACATTCACAATGATTTGTTAATAGGGCTGGCCCCAGACATGCCGGGGCCGTTGGGCACAAGCCTGCCACAGGCCCCGGTGCTCCCCTTCTGTGATTCGTGGCAGGATCACTGCCGCAGATCGCACGCACGCCATTCCCTTACTTAACCTACCTTTCTCAGCTGTTCTGCAGTTGCACACACAGCGCTGCCCTTAACAAAGATGGCGATCGAGGTTTCCCTAAGGGGCTGAAGCCTCTGCTGCCTTGTTGGCTCATGGCAGGGATGTGCACGCGCAGCACACATGTGTGCCATTAGTCAAGTTGGCGGCAGAGGCTTCAGCCCCTTAGGGAAACCTCAGCCGCCATCTTTATTAAGGGCAGCGCTGCATGTGCAACCGCAGAACAAGGTAGGTTAAGCAAGGGAATGGCGGAGCCCCGAAGCTCTCGCCGTGTGATCCGTGGCAGCAATCCTGCTGCGAATTGTGGAAGGGGAGGGGCCCTGTAGCCCCAGGGGGCCTCAGCCAGTGCCCCACCTGGCCGCCCTTTGGAACCGGCCCTGGTTATGGATTTTAAAATTATGCTTAAATCAGGGTGAATGCTGAATAAAAAGGTCAGAGGATCCCCTTATTCTGAAATAACAGCCCTGTCCTCTGCTGACTTAAAAACCATGAGCGTTTTTTAAATATGGCTTAGTAATATACTAGAAAAATGTAACATGTTCAGGACAGGTAGCTAGCCATCTTAGTCCATTGGAATAAAAGCAGCCTTGCGTTATCATTTATATATCTCCAGGTATCCACCAATTCTAAATGTCCCATCAGTTCAAAGCAAATCTTCGGTAATTTACCCTGTGTCTCTTTGATATTTTTTTCAGAAAGCCTATCAAGTTTTGGTGAGATTACCCCATTCCAATCACCCATAACGCACCAATGGTCATATGAAAACTCTGACAATTTTTCCATAAGTCCTGTGTAAAACCTTGTTTTATCTTCATTGGGGGCATAGATACCCACTATCAAAATGTTTGTACCCTGTAGAGTAATTTCGACCCCCACAAATCTACCACTATCATCCAGTAATACCAATTTAGGAAGCAATTGTGGGTTAATGTAGAGAACAACTCCATTTTTTTTTTTTGGTCCAGCCGAAATAAATTCTTCACCCAAATTTTTACAAATCAAATATTTGGAATCTTTCTTCTTAATATGAGTTTCTTGTAAACAAATGATATCCAATTTTAATTTTTTCAAATAATGAAACACTTTCTTTCTCTTCTGCGCCGTATTGGCTCCATTTATATTCCAAGTTAGATATTTGTAATCCATCTTTAAGAGTGTATTTTAAAATGTGCCTGATGCTCCTTTTAATCCATCATCTTCCTTCCCTTTCTCTGCATATTTTGTTGACTTTGTTCCCCAGGAATTATATCCATATCTTTGAGTTTATCTTCATCCATATCTTTTGAAGCTTTTCTCAAGAAGTCCCTTGCTTTTTGAACAGTATTCAATCTATATTTCTGTTGTCTGAATGTAAAGATCACTCCTTCTGGAACATCCCATCTAAATTGAATTTTGCGTTGCTTAAGTTTCTCTGTAAAGAAAGCATATTCTTTTCTCTTACGTAAAAGTCTAATAGGAATTTCTTTCATCACCAGTATTTCCTTACCATCAATTTTAAAGGAATTTACTTATTTTTCAGAAAGACACAAAACATTCTCGAGGATTGATATGATTTGGATGTCTAAAATTTTAGCGAAGGACACTTTTAAAATGGATATATTACCAAAAACTTTTTCGGATCATAACTCTGTGATATTAACTTTAAAAAAGAAAAATCTTGGATTTAGATGGAGACTAAATGAATCTTTATTACAGAATGACAAAGTAGTACAAGAATGTAAGAAGAAATTAAAAGAGTTTTTTGAACATAATTTACATAAAGGAACAAGTGAAAATATCGTTTGGGATACAAGTAAGGCATTTATGAGGGGATATCTTATTAAATGTAACTCTGAATTAAAAAAAAAGAAACAACAGAAAATGCAATTAATCTTGGAAGAAATAAAACAAAAAGAGGAAGAATTGAAAAAGAATCCAACTAAAGTTTCTATTGTAAATCAAATCAAAATGTTACAGAAGCAAGTATCAATGCTGACAGAGAAATTGAAAGAAAACTAAATTTTGCTAAACAAAGGACTTTTGAATTTGCAAATAAACCTGGGAAATGGTTAGCATATAAATTAAGAAAAGAACGCCAAAAAAATATCATTTTAAAGATACAAGAAGGAGATGAGACGTTGACAGATAATGTAAAAATTAAAAATATTTTTCATCAATATTATTCAACATTGTACAAATGTCAGGAAATTCCATCTGAAAAAATAGAAGAGTATATATCTAAACAGAATTTGCCTAGAATTACAGACTTTCAGAGACAAGCTATTAATGGTCCTATTACGTCAAGAGAGATATCTGAAGCTATAAACAAAATTAAATTAGGAAAGGCACCAGGACCAGATGGGTTATCTGCAATGTATTATAAATGTTTGGAGGAAGAACTCTTACTACCTTTACAGTCTACAATGAATCTTATTCTGCAAGAGGGAAAGATACCGGATAGTTGGAAAAATGCTAATATAACATTAATACCTAAAGAGGAGCAAGATTTAACTAAAACAAAAAATTATCGACCAATATCTCTATTGAATAATGACTATAAAATTTTTACAATGATCTTGGCAGAAAGATTGAAAATAATATTGCAACAATTTATTCAGGAAGATCAATCAGGGTTTTTACCTAAAAGACAATTACGTGACAACGTCAGGAATGTCTTGAATGTCTTGGAATATTTAGAACAACGAAATGATAAACAAGCAGCTTTGATTTTTTTAGATGCTGAAAAAGCATTTGATAATTTGAATTGGAAATTTATGTTTCAGGTTTTGGAGCAAATGGATTTTGGAGACAATTTTATAAAATGGATTAGATCGATTTATACATCTCAGAAGGCTCAGATAATTGTTAACGGAGATTTAACGGATTCATGTGAAATACAAAAGGGTACAAGACAAGGATGTCCTTTATCTCCCCTTTTATTTATTTTGGTCTTAGAAGTGCTGCTTAGAGATATAAGGCAAGATAAAAGAATTTCGGGATTAAAGATAAAAAAAGAAGAATATAAATTGAGAGCATTTGCTGATGATTTGATAATTGTACTAGAAAATCCTTTGGAAGGAATTAATGTATTGATGGACAAATTAAAAGAATTTGGACCGTTAGCAGGATTTAAGATCAACAATCAAAAAACAAAGATGTTGGTGAAAAATTTAACTTTAAGGGAACAGAAAGAGTTAATGGACAAGACAGATTTTACAATAGAGAAAAAGTTGAAATATTTAGGTATCATTATGACAAATAAAAATTCAAAGTTGTTTCATAATAATTATGAAAAATTATGGACAGAGATTAAGAAAGACTTGCTAAGATGGGATAAACTACAATTGTCATTAATGGGTAGAATATCTGTGATAAAAATGAATGTATTACCGAGAATGATGTTTTTGTTTCAAACAATACCTGTAATATCCTCTGATTTACCTTTTAAACAATGGCAAAAAGATATCTCTAAATTTGTATGGCAAGGAAAAAAACCAAGAGTTAAATTTAAACTACTACAAGATGCCAAAGAAAGAGGAGGACTGGGATTACCAAATCTGAGACTTTATTTTGCTGCCTGCTGTCTAGTCTGGATAAAGGAATGGATTTTATTGAGGAATAAAAGACTATTGGATTTGGAGGGCCATAATTTGAAGTGGGGATGGCATGGATATCTATGGTATGACAAAGTAAAAGTAAATGTAGACTTTAACAATCATTTTATAAGACGTCCTCTGTTGAAAATATGGAATAGATATAAACCAAGGTTTTATTCGAAAATACCATTATGTGTCTCAAGTCAAGAAGCGTTTTATAGAAGAGAAATGGCTGGAAAAGAGAAATGGTTAACTTATCAAGAACTATTAGAAAATGTACATGGAGAATATACAATGAAAGAGAGAGAACAACTGACAAAGGAAGGATACAGTTTTCAATGGTTTGCCTATTTACAATTGTTAGAAAGATATAAAATGGACAAGAAAATGTATGGGTTTGAAATAAGTAAATCTGATTTTGAAATAGGATTGTGTACAAATGATGAAAATATAATTGCGAAAATGTATAAACTCTTATTGAAAATGGATATGGAGGAAGAACAAGTAAAAGAGTGTATGGTAAAGTGGGCAAAAAATTTTGGTCATAACATACAAATGGATCAATGGGAAAATATGTGGAAAAAAGGTTTGAAATTTACACTATGCTATAATCTTAAAGAAAATTTTTATAAAATGATGTACCGTTGGTACATGACTCCAGAAAAGTTGTCAAAAATGTATAGTAATGTTTCTAATGTTTGTTGGAAATGTAAACAACAAGAAGGATCATTTTATCATATGTGGTGGTTATGTAAAAAGGCAAAATCATTTTGGGCACAGATAGGTAGGAAGATGCAAAAAATTCTAAAGATAAATATTCAGTCAAAACCAGAATTTTTTTTATTGGGTTTTATGGATAAACAAATAGAAAAGAAATATGGAAGAATAATATTATATATGATTACGGCAGCAAGATTATTATATGCACAAAAGTGGAAAATGGAATCAACACCAACAATGGAAGAATGGTTATTGAAATTAATGGACTTAGTAGAAATGGATAAATTGACATGTTTACTTAGAGAAAAATCGACAGATACATTTCTTAAGGAATGGAAACCTCTCTTAGACTTTTTGTTGAAAGATCAAAATAAAATGATGATACTGGGATTTGACGATTAATTAAGACAGCCTATGGAGAAAAGGGACTCTGTATGTATACATTAAGGGACAGGTTTGATGTATATTATATACTTATAGCTGATCTGCGACAAATCGGAAGTCAACTATTTTATTTTCATTTTTTGTTGATGTATTGTTATGTTTTTTTGACTTTGTTTTGTTTGTTTTTGGAAAAATTTGAATAAAAAATATTAAAAAAAAAAAAAGGAATAAAAGCAGCCTTGCAATATGTTCTCAGCAGCTGCAATGTGTGAAAGGCCAGGCTGTGCACTGTGCTTATGGAGAACTTAATGGGCATGCATTTATGTACAAAGATGTGATATAGTCAAGATGCATCACCCACTATTGGGGGGGGGAGGAATTCAATTCAGTTTGCATTTAAAGGCAAACCTCCCTAGTTTGCTCAAACTGAAACACAGCCATTCTTCAAATATTGCACTTCTCCAGCCAAGGAATGTGTACAAAATGCATATATTGGGGCAAAATATGCACCAAAAATGCATATATTCATGAAAGTAACATACAAAAATGCTTTACATTAGAGGAAATGGCTTTGCAACAATGTGTATCTTAGGCAAAATTTATTTATTTATTAGATTTATATCCCACCCTTTCTCCCAGTAGGAGTCCAGGGCGGTAAACAAAAGCACTAAAAACACTTTAACACATCATTAAAAACAGACTTTAAAATATATTAAAACAAAACAACCATTAAAAACTTATTAAAACAAAACATCATTAAAAACATTTTTAAAGCTTTAAAAACATCTATTTTTTTTTTTTAAAAAAGGTTTAAAAACATACTAAAAAGCAATTCCAACACAGAAGCAGACTGGAATAAGGTCTCTACTTAAAGGGCTTGTTGAAAGAGGGAGGTCTTTAGTAGGCACTGAAAAGATAACAGAGATGGTGCCTGTCTAATATTTCAGGGAAGGGAATTCCAAAGGGTAGGCTCCACTGCACTAAAGGTCTGTTTCCTATGTTGTGCGGAATGGACTTCCTGATAAGATGGTATCTGCAGGACTCGGAGGCCTTCACCTGCAGAGCTCAGTGATTGACTGGGTATATAAGGGGTAAGACAATCTTTCAGGTATCCTGGTCCCAAGCTGTATAGGGCTTTGTACACCAAGACTAGAACCTTGAACTTGGCCCGGTAGCAAATGGGCAGCCAATGCAATTCTTTCAGCAGCAGGGTGACATGTTGGCAATACCCTGCTGCACTGAGCAGTCTCGCCACTGCATTCTGCAGCTTCCGGACCAACCTCAAGGGTAGCCCCACATAGAGTGCATTGCAGTAATCCAGCCTGGAGGTTACCAGTGCGTGGACAACAGTGGTCAGCCTATCCTGGTTCAGAAACGGCCACAGCTGTCTTACCAGCCGAAGCTGGAAAAAGCCACTCCTAGCCCCTCAAGTCACCTGGGCCTCTAGCGACAAAGATGGATCCAGGAGCACCCCCAAACTATGGACCTGCTCTTTCAGAGAGAGTATGACCCCATCCAGAGCAGGTAACTGACTAATTATCTGAACTCCGGAGCCACCAACAGCCTCTCCGTCTGTTTGTTTTGCATAGAATTGCATAGGGAAATGTAGATATTAGGAGAAATTTGCACCCAAATGTTGATGAATTTTCATGAGGACATGAAAAACAAATAAACCTCAAGCTGATGTGGAAATGTGGAGAACTGAAATTCTGGAAAAAGGGAATTCTGGGAAAAGCTTCCAAGAAGGGCTTGATGAAAAACCTAAGACAATACTCTCTGTTATTCAGAGATAGACTGCTTCTGGACAGAGAAGGTCCATCTCGGCCATTATGGTGATGACTTTTTGTATCTGCCTTTTAGGACTGTGATATGAAAGGCTCTTGTTCCTTTTTCTTTTTTTAAACAGCATTCCAATCTTCATGTTTTCATTTAATTAAATCTTTTGTTCACCTTGGCAAGAAATCTAGAAGAGCAAATTTGTTTGTCCTGTGCAAATATCATCCTCTGAGTTTGGATCCTGATGTAGCCAAAAGGGCACAATCCACGCACAAAAGGGAGGTATCAGCAGGCTTGCAAAAGCCTCAGCATTTGCGAAAGTACAAAAAACTTTTTTAGAGGAAACACTGAGCAAACTCAGTGGGCACAGAATGCTGACTAACTTGTGGTAGGAAGAGGCATAGAAAACTAGGGAGTAGGAGTGGAAGAGGGCATGGCTGGCTGGCTGGCACAGCGAACACTTCACACTGCAACATTTTGTTGCAGATCCCACTGTTTCATGATGACAGTTTATCAGTTCAGATTCCATGCTAAGCCTCCTACAAAAAATGGGACTGACAGTGCTGGAAATAAAAGTCTCTAGGATTAAACAGTTATTCATATTGGGAGAGACTTTAATATAAGTGGGAGTGCCTGTATACAGATTGGGGCCTAGTCAAGGCAGAATGACACAAGCCATTTAAAAAGGAAATAAGAAATTGACAGCAGATTTCAGTCACAGGCTAATACAGTTACTCCAATGGAATAAATCAACAGTGTGCACCAGGTACAATAACAGTGTGCACCAGGTGCAATCCGTGCAACCACATTGCCCTCTAATGGCCGTTTGGTGCACTACAAAATCCTGCCAAAAGGATGTTGTAAAAACATACAGTAAAAACAAACTTTACTATAGCATAAGCTTTTGTGGAGGAGAGCTCCGTTTCATCAGATGCATCTAGTCCACAAATGCTTATGCCACAATAAAACTGGTTATATATATATATATATAAAACTCCATTCCTACCTGAGGGTATCTATAGAGATCCAACAACCTAGCTATTGTCCTGGATGGGATTATGTCTGCCTCTGCTATAAGACCAGCTTGAGGTGGGGTATGCCGGCACTGAAAGTTGGGGATGGCTTTTTTACTGCCCACAAGAAACTGCATGGTACTCAAGAGGGCTCGTGAAAGAGTTTGGCAGGAATCGAAGATCTGGAAGCCGAGAGTGATGTTAGGTAAAAGGCTTGAATCCTGGTTAATCTCTTCAATGGCAAAGACCATAGTTTGGATGTACTTGTAAAACCAAAAGGACAAGCTGTGGAGAAGTGGGAGAGAATGTAGGGGAGTCCAATCAGGATGTGGGAACTGATCTTTGGAGTTCACAGATTATTGCTACCAAGTGAGATGGGTTTACGTTTCAGAGAGACTGAAAGAACTGGGCATGTTTAGCCTTGAGAAGAGAAGACCAAGGGGAGATATGATAGCACTCTTCAAGTACCTTTTATTTATTTGTTTGTTTGTTTAATTTATATCCCACCCTTTCTCCCAGTAGGAGCCCAGGGTGGCAAACAAAAGCACTAAAAACACTTTAAAACATCTTTAAAAACAGACTTCAAAATATATTAAAACACAACAACCATTAAAAACCTATTAAAACAAAACATCTTTAAAAGCATTTTTAAAGCTTTAAAATCATTTTAAAAAAGGTTTAAAAATATATTGAAAAGTACTTGAAAGTACAATTGCTTGAAAGGTTGTCACACAGAGGAGGGCCAGGATCTCTTCTCGATCATCCCAGAATGCAGGACACAGAATAAGAGGCTCACATTACAGGAAGCCAGATTTCGGCTGAACATCAGGACAAACTTCCTAACTGTTAGAGTGATACGATGATGGAAACAATTACCTCAGGAGGTGGTGGGCTCTCCAACACTGGAGGCATTCAAGAGGCAGCTGGACAGCTACCTGTCAGGTATGCTTTAAATTGGATTACTGCATTGAGCAGGGGGTTGGACCTGATGGCCTTATAGGCCCCTTCCAACTCTACTATTCTATGATTGTCTGACTTTCACAATTATGCCTCAATCCCCACGAAAGTGGTTCAACAACATGCAACAAAAACCCTGCCCCTTCGAACTCTACTGTTCTATGGTTCTGTGATTGTATTTCAAGTCTTTTATTTAGCCAATAGCTAACATTATTTTCTCAGTACATATGAATAATGAACAGATGTTTCTTCAATGGCTTTTGATGGCTGGTGGCTACAAGCTACTGAATTCACTTATCAGTTAGGGTGAGTAGAGTGTACACACATACCTTTTGATTAAAATAAAATTAAAAAATAAACTGAACGTTAATTTTCTAAACATTTCTGTTGTTTTCTGTTAACATAACAGACAAAAACTTAAATATTGAGAACCTAAAACAAATAAAAGGCTAAATACTGAGATTCCAAGATAATAACTACTAGATAGCTAGGGGACCACCTTTAAAATTAGTAGGTAGGCCACCCCACCTTTCTCCCACATTCCACTCCTAAAACTTCACAAAATCAAAATGAAAAACACTCCTTCCTTCCCTGCTCAAACTTACAAGATATTAACGTTTTAACACAATCTTCACCAACCTGGTGCCCTTCAGACGCTTTGGACTATAACACCCACATATTGTCTGGGGCTGATGGGAGCTATAGTCCAAAACATCTGCAGGGCACCAGGTTGGCGAAAACTACCTTAACAGAAGCTGACAGCATTACAAACATCTGCCCCCTCTCCTTGCAAAAGAGCTTCTGAAAAAGATTAAAAACAAAAAACACCAAAAAGAGATATGAAAGAGGGGTGGGACTAACTGAACCCCTTTTAGTTGGGAATTTGATTAATGCACTCCACTGCTGTTCACTCTGTATAAAATCAGGGTTGGGAACGTGTGGCCCTCCAGATGTCGTTGGAATTTAACTCCCACCATCCCTGACCACTAGCCATGCTGGCTGGGGTCGATGGGGGTTGGAATCCAACAACATCTGGAGGACCACTGGTTCTCTACCCTGGCGTAAGCAAATCCAGTGCCCCCCCCAATCAGACATCCTTTTTATTGTGCATTCCTGATGATTTGCACTCATGATACTACTGGGGCAGTTATTTACACAATCCCACTTTCAGTGCCGTTTATGCCTGCAAAAGCTTTGAGGCGGGCATACTGCTTCATTTCTAGTCAGTACTTATCTTGTAACTTCCTGCTGAAAGCCTGTAACTTTTCATACCGCAAAAGTTCTGGTGTATTTTATTTTTGTGGTCACTCCCCCCCCCCCTTTTCATTTGGTGCTAAATCCTCTCTGGACAGCAATAATGTGGCAATATTTGGGAAGCATCACAGAACATCTAACGAAGCAGAATAAATCCTCCACTAAATGCAGTATTGTGGTGTCAAGAACACTTTGCAGAATACACCTGCGGTAAAACACCAATCTGGACTGGAGCCCCAAATGATGTCTATGCATGTGCGAGTGGACCAGGCCTTTTTAGGCAGCAGAAAGAAGTAGACGCCCTCCCCAAGCAGCCAAAACACACCAGATTTATTTATTTATTATTTGTTATTATTATTATTTGATTAAATAAGCTTTACCTTAAGGGGTGGCTTCCATTGGCAGTCCTAGTAGGATAGGTCAGATTTGTCAGAAGGGGTTGCTGACCTGACCTGTGGCTGTGACAGTATGTGGAACTAGGGGGCTCAGCAAAGGTGATGCTCATAGCCTCGCCTGATGTCTGCCAATGCAGTGGGAAGACCCCTCCAATGAGGATGTCTCCTCCTCTCTCAAAAGCCTCCATCCTGTGGGTGGGGAGCTGGCACTGGTGCCCATTGACAGGGACCACCAGGATGAAAAATGGGAGGCCGAGGAAGTTCATAGATCCACAAGCAGATCTGTATCGAGTTCTCTCAGATAACATCTAAAGAAGAAGCCCTTGGCCTGGATGGTGTTATGGTTCAGAGAAGGGAAGAGAGGGTTTCAAAACCAAATTGCAGCAAAGTCTGCCAAAATTGAGGGTGCGAGGGAAGACTGGAAGGTCTTCTGTTCTGCTTCTTGGTTGATGGCAAAAACAAACTATAAATAATACCTCACATTGTGTTAGTTAGTGGGCAGGACCAGCAAGAGGTAGTGGGCAGAGAAAGGGACCAGCAGCTCCCTGACATGGCCCCATCAGAGGACTCATCAGACGAGGATGACTCTGGAGTAACAGCAGCAGACCCAGAAGGAGAAACGGAGGAAACTCCTGAGAACCCAGCTCCTTCTCCCCCTCAGCTGCAGAGCACCCCAGACGCAGCTGAAGCCCTTCAGCCAGACGCAGACAGTGAACAGGATACTCTCCCCTCACCTGCAGAACGTAGACAACAGAAGGTCAGGCAGAAGAGGGGCAGGCCTGTCCACTTAAGGCCAAAACGCTGAGGGCTCACACCTGCTGACAAACCTGCTCCTTAAAAGTCAAACCTTGGGTTCAGCTTGTTGCTGACTACAATGTCAGGCGTGACCACTGTGTGTCTTCCTATCCCCTGAACCTTGACTTGGACTGATCTCTCGGCAAACTAGACCCGGACCTTCACTGATGTCTCTTTTGGATTTCTGGCTTGGCATGTAAGTTTTGAATGGCCTCTGTCCTTATCTTGCTTCCTCCTTGCTAGCCTGGCAGATTTATAGCCAAGCTGCCGGCTGAGGACTTACGGCCTGGCAATTACCAAGGAATCTCCAGCCCTGCCTGCACCCCCACCGACACTGCTGTCTCAGTGAAGAGCTGACACTCCCTTGGCTAAGGATGTAGAGGGTGTGCCAGGACCCCACAACTCTCTTAGATGGTGCAGAGAACAGGATGAAGATCTTGTTGGCTCTTACCGTCCCTGGTGCATTTCTGCCAAATGGAAAATTGTGGGGAGAAGAGGACGGACAGAGAGATGAGCAATGTGCCACTGTACGCCACAAAAGGAAGAGCACAGTTGAAAAGAGTCTCTGGGGACAGCACACTGGGGACTCCAGTCACTCGGCAAGACAGCCTTTGGCTTCTGTCATCGTAGCTAATAGCACAAAATTATTTCCACCCCCCACCTCCTCTGAAACTTTTATCCCCAAGTGGGCTGTTGCAGATGATCGAGCAAGGCCAGAGAATTCAGGAATTGCTCATTCTTTCATCTGGGAGATGGGAGAAAGAGACGTCATGTACTTCATCACATCTTTGCCACTTGGCTTGGGGCCCTCAGGCCAACAAGCCTCTCCTGGCAAGGCTGTATGCTTCTGGGTGTATTCTGTACAGACTGTTGAGAAACCTCCGGGTTCCAGGTCTAATCCAGGGACCAGGGTTTGGTTTCCTTGGAATGCAGGTCACTGGAAACTGTGGTGTCTTTAGGATATATGGCTTTATTTGCACATATATACATCCTGAGCATAAGATGGAAGGCTTTAACATTTCAACAGATTTTGCTTCCCCATTAGGTTTCTAGGGGATTCCCCAAAGCCATAATTTGGGATTAAGCCTCTGCCTCATTCAAGGTCCCAACTCCAGACTACTCTAGCCAAAGCCACTTCCTAGGCTATTGTTCTCCAACCAGACAACCTCCAGCCAGATGATGGCTGGGGGAGGCGGAGATCTACCCTCTCCTGAAAGATCAGCACCAGCCAGTTGTTCCTATGGCAACATGGCCAGCTCTTTAGTCATGCAAATAGGATGCTTCACAGACTTGGCTGGGGCCATTATCATCAAAGGGATACAGAATTACAGGCTTGGGAGTGGGGGTGGGGAAGAATCCAAAGACATCATCCAGAGACCAATCCCCCAATCCTATAACACTATGTAGGAGTGTCACATTAGTGTGGAATTTTGTGTCTGATGTGGAATTCAACCTCTTTCCATTTTATCTGAATAGGTTTATAGACCTCATGATGTCTGAGGAGCCTAGCATGCAGACACAATGTCTGTCCTTCTTACCATTGGTGGCTGGTGCCCAAGGGCACAAGAACAGTGGAGTAGGGCTCCATCCATCCTACTGGACCAGCCTCCGCTGTTTCCTATATAACACTTGTTAAGAAATCCAAGTGAAAAGTGTTAACAAGTAGCAAAGGTTCAAAATGACTAAGGGGATAGAGCAACTCCCCTGTGAGGAAAGGTTACAGCATTTGAGGCTTTTTAGTTTAGAGAAAAGAGCCAGTGTGGTGTAGTGGTTAAGGTGTTGGCCTATGACCTGGGAGACCAGGGTTTGAATCCCCACACAGCCATGAAACTCACTGGGTGACCTTGGGCCAGTCACTGCCTCTCAGACTCAGAGGAAGGCAATGGTAAACCACCTCTGAATACCGCTTACCATGAAAGCCCTATTTGTACGGTCACCATAAGTTGGAATCGACTTGGGCAGTACATTTACATTTAGTTTGGAGAAAAGGTAAGAGGAGATTGATGATTGATTGAGTTTATTTATATGCCACATTTCCACAGCAAGCTGTGCCCAAAGTGGATTACAACAAAGAGACGTCGGTTTACAAAACATAAATTCAAGCAGGACAAAAACCAACAATGTAAAAACATAAAATAAATTCAGTATTACAAAAGAAATAACCTTAATTGAAATACATTAAGTACAAAGCGAATAAGTAAATTTTTAGCTCAACTGAGATGTGATGCAGGTGTATAAATCTATGCGTGGTGTAGAAAAAGTGGATAGAGAAACGTTTTCTCCGCTCTCCTGTCTATAGAACTCATGGACATCCAGTGATGCTGAATTGTGGAAGATGCAGGACAGACAAAAGAAAGTACTTCTTCAGCACATCACTAAACAATGGAATTTGCTCCCACAAGACGTAGTGATGGCCACTAACTTGGATGGCTTTCAAAGAGGATTAGACAGATTCATGGAGGGGAAGGCTATCAGTGACTACTAGCCATGATGGCTATGTTTTTCCTCCACTCCTCTGGCCTTACTTGTGGACTTTCCATGGGCATTTGGCTTGCCGGGTGTTGGCTGAACAGGATGGTGGACTAGATGGGCCATTGGCATGATCCAGCAGGCTCTGCTTAGGTTCTTAACAGAATGCAAAAGCCACACAGATTCTGTATGAATGATGAGGAAAGGCAAGAATCTATTGTCTTGCCAGACTTTGACAAAATCCACACTGATACACATTCCCACTAGGTTGCCAATTTTTCAGTGTCAGAGACGATGTGAAAATTAAATGGGTGCAGCTTTTTCCGACTGAGAGATGCATTGGTGGGGAAAACCTTTGCCCTGTTGAATTTCTGCCCATTTTTCACCTGTAAAAAGCACAGGAACCTCAGTGCGTGCCCTACTTGAGGACAAACTTTGGGCCATGAAACTTTTGCAAGCTGATTGTCACTGTTTACAGATTTATTCCCAGTTGCTATATGCAATTAAGCCAGTTCCTGCCCTAAAGCTCATTTTGTCTCATTAACCAAATAAGCCAACACATTAGTAACTCAAGCGACACCCTTATCACCCACCAAGGGCGGGTAAACTGCATATGGCAGGGGAGTTGTTAAGATTATTTTTGTTCCAATTACCATTAAGAAAATAACAGATAAGTGCATGAAATTGAGGGCAGGTTCAAACATGAAGCAGAACACTTACTTACACCTCCCTCTCCCAATTAAGTGCCTGTTAGCTTGTGCGTGTATGTTTGTGTGCATGTGTGAAAGAGAACGGTATAACAAAGAAACATTGCCAGTAGTTGGTAACTGGCAGCCTATGGTGGCCAACGGTAGCATTCACTTTGCCAAAAAAAGAGGAAATGCATCATCAGAAAACATGGCAAAAATTGACTGAATGTGGCTCTCTCTAACTGGCCCTTGGGACTCTTCCACACCCATCCCTGGTCCTGCTCCACACCCTCCTTGAGTGCTTTTGCTTGGCTGAAATGTGTCTCTGAACTGTTGATAATGCTTCTTGCCTGCCTGGACAAGGATATGTGAATGTAGAAACCTCTGACTTTTGCACAATTGAACAAAGACAAGAGTCAAATCTGTTGCTTTGCCCACTTCCACCCCCTTTTCGTTTTTACAGCTGAAGACATTCTGTCTGACATTGAGCCAGCGCTCGTCCTGCCTCTCAGGCCTGTCTTGTGTCGCCTGAGCCACCACTCGTGCCTCCTCCCAAGGAAGAGGAGGCTCAGCCAGAGGCAATGTTAGGGGAGGATCTGACTAAAGCGCCACCATCGCCATTGCCAAGGATGCACTGGCTGATGCGCAGGTGTCAGTAGATAGTGCCAGCTTTTCATCCTGTTCATAGGAGTGCTTGGTTGCTCACGCAGCCCCATTCAGAAGAACCTTCCCCACACAAATAGAAAGCCCACCGCATACCTATTTAAAGTGTCTCCAGGGGCCTGTCTAATTGCTGTGACAACAGCTTGAGTAGCCATGCCTAGTTATGCTTTGTAGAGATGCAGAGTCCTGTGTAATCTGTAAAACAATCTATAAAAGACTGAGCCAAGATTTCACATTAATGGAGAAAGGCACACCAGTGAATCTCAGTCTGAATCCAATGGGGTTGGCCAGGACAATGCCCTTTCTCCAAATGGAGCATCTCTGGCTCAGCCACCATCCACGACAATGTGACCCCAAGAAAGTTCCCAATGAGGGGATGTGGCCTTCAGGCTAAAGAAGGCTCCCTAACCCTGGTTTAAATAGAAATAAGATGCATCTTGCCATAGTAGGTAAAAATGTGAGTAGGTGACCTACTTGCTCAATCTGCTGTCTAGGTGCTCACTGTTGATGGGCAACTTCAAGGCACCTCCAGCTCTTCTGCTTTAAGGTTCTTTATTTTTAAACCAGACTTGGACCAGAGAGCCCTTCAAACAGATGACTGTCCTCTGTAAAGTATGATACATGACCTCCCTGGTGGCACATGGGTGGTACTCACTCACTGATGGTCCAAAAAAGAAGTTAACAAAAAAATGTTCTTCAAGTTCTTCAGATCTTGGTTTGGGGGAGATGGAAGGGAATCTGCCAGGAACATAAAGCCCTGCATCATTTCCTGTAGGTCTTCTTTTCCATTAGGAAAAGCAGTGTTTGGGCCTGTTTGCAGAAGGGGGGCATGGAAGCAAAATGGATCCTTTGTTTGTGTCCTCCTTAAATTAGTCCAATTGTTTATAAATCTCTGATTTCCACTTAAACAAATCACTAGGGTGGGGAACCTGTGCTGCCCCTAGGATGGTGTCAGCTGCCTAGACAGATCCAGCAGCAGAAAGGGGAATAGCAATTCCCATCAGGCCCAGCCAAGAGGACAGCCAATGGTCAGGAATGATGGGGAGTTGTAAATGATTTAAATATGAGGCAGGTAATTTGTTGTACTGTTTTGGATGCTTGCTAAAATCTTTTTTGTTTATGACAAGCCAACCCAGATGTGTGTGTGTGAGATCCAGCAGCACTGACTAAGAAGGAGAACTTTTGGATATACTGTCTGGAGGCATTGGTCACCCAGCAAGCTTCATGGCTAAATCAGGATTTGAACCCTGGTCTCCCAGGTTCTGGTTTTAATCTGTTATTATGTCTTCATGTTTTTAAGTTTCATTTTATCTGTGTTTTGTATGAATATATTGTTTTATGTAAACTGCTTAGAGGTGGGTTGCTGTCGTTTTGGATTAAACCAGAGCTTGGAAAATTTACTTTATTTGAACTACAACTCCCATCAGCCCCAGCCAGCATAGCCACTAGATTGGGCTGATGGGAGTTGTAGTTCAAAAAAAGTAACTTTTCCAAGCTCTGGATTAAACGGTATAAAATTCTTGTTAAATAAATAAATAAATTCGGGCAATATCTGGAAGGCCGCATATTTCCCCACCGCTGCTTTATCTGCCTCAACTCTTCCCGTCTGAAAAATGGGAGATTTCAGATCACAGCCTACGTAATACTCAATACTAAGAGATATTACTAGTACTAGTACTAACAATACGCAGTATTCTCCTCTAACCTCTGCCCACACCCGCGAATAGCCTATGAGGCGGCGCGCTCTCAGGGTTGTCATGGTAGTGTACCGATGCTGGTTTTGTGAGCATTGAGGGGAGGTCATTTCCTTTTCCTCCAATGAACGAGGAGGAGAGGAGAAGGCGGGAAAGACACTTTCCCCCATAGGAGTTTCCCGCCGCCACGGAAACGAAGGAGCGCACGCGCAAGGTCGTCTTTCAGAACCTCGCCTCTCGGGTTTTTTTGCGCAGGCGTGCGCGCGCGACGTAGGGAGCAGAAAGGGAGGGGTTCGTGGCTGAAAACATGGGGAGTGAAAGGAGGAGGGGAGAAAAGGGCTGTCATAGAGACATCTGCTCTTTTGTCCTAGAGTAACCAGGGGGAGGGATAAAGGTTCCATTTCCGTGGGATGACTACTTCCGGCTCTGATTCTTGGGTCTGACGCGATGGAGTCGGTGCTCAGCGAAGTGGTGGCGTTGGAGGATCTACAGGTGAGCCAGAGGTTTAACTGGAAAGGACCCTTCGCCCTCCTGACTCTAGTCGTGAGACGCGACAGTTAAGTGGAGTCCCCAGGTTCAGGGGCAGTCTACCTTTGAGTGCTGACGGTAAATAAGCAGAGTGGGGTGTGTCCTGCCTTTGAGTTTCCTGTGGCCAGCTGGGCTGGGTGGACCATTTGGGCCTGGCCCAACATTGCTCTTCCTTAATAATAGTAACAATTATGATAATAATTTTTATAATAATTAATTATTAGATTTATATCCCACCTTTTCTCCCAGTAGGAGCCCAGGACAGCAGACAAAAGCATTAAAACATTTTAAAACATCATAAAAACAGACTTTAAAATATATTAAAACAAAACAACCATTAAAAATATATTAAAAGAAAACACCTTTAAAAGCCTTTTTGAAAAAGCTTTTAAAACATCTTTTTGTAAAAGGTTTAATAACATATTTTAAAGCAATTCCAACACAGATGCAGACTGGGATAAGGTCTCTGCTTAAAAGGCTTGTTGAAAGAGGAAGGTCTTCGTAATATTAATATTTATTACCCACTCTTCACCCAGAGGTCCCAGGGTGAGTTACAACAAGCATATAGATAGAGGTGATCCAGTGGACATAGTGTACTTAGACTTTCAAAAAGCGTTTGACAAGGTACCTCACCAAAGACTTCTGAGGAAGCTTAGCAGTCATGGAATAAGAGGAGAGGTCCTCTTGTGGGTAAGGAATTGGTTAAGAAGCAGAAAGCAGAGAGTAGGAATAAACGGACAGTTCTCCCAATGGAGGGCTGTAGAAAGTGGAGTCCCTCAAGGATCGGTATTGGGACCTGTACTTTTCAACTTGTTCGTTAATGACCTAGAATTAGGAGTGAGCAGTGAAGTGGCCAAGTTTGCTGACGACACTAAATTGTTCAGGGTTGTTAAAACAAAAAGGGATTGCGAAGAGCTCCAAAAAGACCTCTCCAAACTGAGTGAATGGGCGGAAAAATGGCAAATGCAATTCAATATAAACAAGTGTAAAATTATGCATATTGGAGCAAAAAATCTTAATTTCACATATACGCTCATGGGGGTCTGAACTGGCGGTGACCGACCAGGAGAGAGACCTCGGGGTTGTAGTGGACAGCACGATGAAAATGTTGACCCAGTGTGCGGCAGCTGTGAAAAAGGCAAATTCCATGCTAGCGATAATTAGGAAAGGTATTGAAAATAAAACAGTCGATATCATAATGCCGTTGTATAAATCTATGGTGCGGCCGCATTTGGAATACTGTGTACAGTTCTGGTCGCCTCATCTGAAAAAGGATATAGAGTTGGAAAAGGTTCAGAAGAGGGCAACCAGAATGATCAAGGGGATGGAGCGACTCCCTTACGAGGAAAGGTTGCAGCATTTGGGGCATTTTAGTTTAGAGAAAAGGCGGGTCAGAGGAGACATGATAGAAGTGTATAAAATTATGCATGGCATTGAGAAAGTGGATAGAGAAAAGTTCTTCTCCCTCTCTCATAATACTAGAACTCGTGGACATTCAAAGAAGCTGAATGTTGGAAGATTCAGGACAGACAAAAGGAAGTACTTCTTTACTCAGCGCATAGTTAAACTATGGAATTTGCTCCCACAAGATGCAGTAATGGCCACCAGCTTGGACAGCTTTAAAAGAAGATTAGACCAATTCATGGAGGACAGGGCTATCAATGGCTACTAGCCGTGATGGCTGTGCTGTGCCACCCTAGTCAGAGGCAGCATGCTTCTGAAAACCAGTTGCCGGAAGCCTCAGGAGGGAAGAGTGTTCTTGCACTCGGGTCCTGCTTGCGGGCTTCCCCCAGGCACCTGGTTGGCCACTGTGAGAACAGGATGCTGGACTAGATGGGCCACTGGCCTGATCCAGCAGGCTCTTCTTATGTTCTTATGTTCTTAACAATTTTAAAACACATAATTAAACCAGTTAAAAAAACAGCCTGAACAACATCTCTCCATTGTACCTCGTCTCTTGTTGCTTCATCCTTCTTCCCACGTAACGCTCCTTTCCGCCTACCTAATGGTGGTTGTTGTTTTTAAACTGCCTTTTCTAAAAAAAAAAAGTTAATCTGTGTTGTTGGGTTATATGTCCTGTCCAAAAATGACATGGGGTGGAACTCTGGACTGTAGTGGGAATACTTCATGATAGCAACTGTGGGAATGATAATTGTTTTGTGCTGGGCAACCACACTGTGAGGTGTGCTGGAAGTCTCTGTGCATTATATGCCTTTTTCTGAGTGAGAGAAAGGAATATGGTGACATCTCAGATTACTTGTTACCATAATCATAATAAAACTTATTACCTGCCCTTCACCGGTAGGTCCTAGGGCATGTTGCGTTCAATATTAAAAACAGTTAAAACAATTTGCAATCACAGGAAAAGCGTGGGCCCTGAAAACATACAACTTTGGTGTCAAAGGCCAAGGTAAGAGGTGCACCTTTGCCTATTGGTCCCAGTCTTTCAAGGCTGGAAAACATCAGGCCTGGGGGCTGAATGTGGCCCTCCAGGCCTCTCTGTTTGACCCTTAGGACTCTCCACAGGCCTTAAAGCTCCCTGGGTCACTCCATTCACTAGCCCTACTCTGTACTGCCCTCAAATGGTTTTGCCTGGCTGGAACATGTTCCCAGCTATGATTATGCTTTTTTGCGTGCCAGGATGGAAAGTAAGTGTAGAACCTTCCAGGTTTTGCATGGCTGAAATGTAGCCTATGTACAATCTCTGCCTATTCTTGCATCTGGCCCCAACCACCACTGGAATGTGGCCCCTAGAATAAACTGCAGGAGGACAGAATGCTGTTGTGCTCAGGTCTTGGTTTCTTGTAGGCATCTAGTTGGCCACTGTGAGAACAGGATGCTGGACTAGATGGGGCACTGGCCTGATCCAGCAGGCTCAATATGTTCTTATATCCACAAGGAAAGGAGGTCCTCTGGCTGAAAAAGCTTCCCCACTCCAGCTCTCTTGGTTAATTTTGGGTAATGTCCAGCTAAATTATGCTTGGTGTGGACCACTGAATGGCTCTACTCTAGTTTGATACTACCCTTTATGATTATGAATATTAGGTATGACCTGGATATTAACTCACTTAGGTAAATTAAATTAGTAAACTGCTTATACTATGAATGTTTGCTGTTAAAGTTCTATATTTCTTCTTTCTGCCCACCCACCCCAGTCTCAGAGAGCTCCAGAAGAATATAGGCTGTTTTTACTGTTCACCTGTGATCTTTCTGCATCCCACCAGTTACTCTTTCCTCCCCACAATAGCATACACATTGAGGCAGTTTCATGGCTGAGGCTTCTTCCATCCTGCAGTTAGGATTCCTGTGCAACAGTGTTTACCGCATATCTGAGTGCTGAAGTAGCTTTTACACCCTACCAACATGCCTAGAACGAAAACTGAAGAAACACTTCCAGTCACAGTTTTTCATGCTGTGACCTTTGAGGGTGTAAGAATGATTTCCTGTCAGTGCATCCTGGCTGTGTTCCACTGTCATTCTAATTGGAAGGAGGTCAGAGTATCAACTCTTGGAGAGACATAACTGGTATAGATTTGTTGTGGAATTATTTACTTCCAGTAGAGTCTGCTTAGAAAAAGACAGGCCAGAGCAGATAATTTGGGCAGCCTTCTCTGGATGAGTGATGTTGGGCTTCTAAGATCCTTTATAGTTTGCTTATTTTTCAGGGCACAGTTTTCTTGCAGCGTACAGTCTGGGAGTTAGTGCTGCAAAGGCTTCTCCTACATAACCTTGAGGAACATTTCCTCCTTCACCCTCTGATTTTGCCTTCTCTATAGATATGTATGGTCACTAACCATTTTTTCTTTTTTTGTAGTGGAAGGTCACTCTTAGTAGTGGTTTGCACATGACAGACCATGGCTCATACTCCCCCTCCCTTCTCCACCCTCCCCAATCTGCTACATGGCCCTCCAGGTATTACCAGACAACAACTCCATCTGTGACAATTGGTCTTGCTGGCTGGGGCTGATGGGAACTGGAGTCCAGCAATATCTGGAGGGCTGTGGGTCCCTCATCCTTTGCTTACAGATGACCAGGTGCTGACCCCTGCCACAAGGTGGACTGGCTGCTAACTTCGTATGTCTGCAGAATCTTATGCATTGATAGGTTTGCAGGGAGCACCCCTGCATAACTGCTATGTGACAGCTGCATGTTGCAAAGCATTCTGGGGTACGCTGTTGTTTCACAAGTGGTGTTTGGGTGTTAGGCCTTCTTGTTCTACACCAACATTGCACCCTGGAATGTGCCCTGTACCACATGGTAGTGCCACATGAACTGAAGAGGAAGGATAAACTCACACACCCATAATTGAATGAGAAGTAGGCCCCATTGGCACTATACAGTTGCAGCACTCTTATACCACTTTAAACAGTCATGGCTTCTCCCAAAGAATTCTTGGAGCTGTAGTTCTTTAAGGATGCTGAGAGTGGTGGGAAGACTCATATGCCCCTCACGGATTCCCAGAGTTCCTGGGAAGATGAATTGATTGGTGAACTGCCCTGACAGTTGTAGCTCTGTGAGGGGTATAGGAGTCTCCTAACAACTCTCGGCACCCTTCACAAACTGCAGTTCCCAGGATTCTTTGGGGGAAGCCACGATTGTTTAAAGTGGTATATTGCTGCTTTAAATGTGTAGTGCAGATGGGGCCTTAGGTGTGGCAGATCAAGTCCTTACAGGTCAGTACCCGGAAGATGATGGGGAGCACTGGACTGAGGAGGCAGGTCACCATGTTGCATGATAATTGAAGCCTCTGTGTGGCTGTTGAAAGCAGCCCCATAAGGAAGCACGTTGACAGCTTGTAATCTGATGATTTATTTTACGCGGAAGTAAATGGCTTAAGAAGTGAAGCAAAACCACTAGGGGGCGTCGGATCACTTCTGATAGCTCTTGAACGCTTACTGCCGAAACCTAAATGAGTACACTTATGTATTAAGTGTTGTTGAATTCAATGCAGTTTACATCCCACTAAGGATACTTAAGGTTACAGCCTTGCATAATTTTTTCCAGGGTAGCACTGAGGATTGGTGAAAGTTGTGACTAAACCAATGTCACGGCTCTTTTTGCAATCTCTTGAGTGGTGTCTTTGTTGTGAAGCGTTGGCGCTCTGTCTAGTCCTGTGTGTTGCACTTACATGGAATCTGCTGACTTGAGAGAGAATAGAAACCATAGTTTTCTGTGATTTCAGTGCAGGATAAGAACTGGGCATTCAGGTTCAATTTACTGTGAAGCAGATGTCTAACCCCTAAAGATATGAAGACAGAAATATGTGGGGAGTGGCTGTTGGAATCTTGGAAGGTCAGCCAATGCTGAGTGTAGGTTAGATTTCTTGGCATGTTTTTGCATTTCTCTTGAGCTCAGGACTGGCATTTCCCCCTCTCTCCCGGAATAGGTATTGAATGGTACAATGCAAAATCCTTTCCCTTTCCTCTAAAAGGGAGTTGATCCCGAGCAAATAGGAAGTGCTGTGGAACCTTATAGGTAAAATAGAAGCTGCCTTATACTGAGCCAGATTGTTTATTTATTTAATTAATTTATGTCCCACCCTTTCTTTAGTATGAGCCCAGATCATTGGCCCATCTAGCTCAATACTGACTACACTGATTGGAAGCGGCTCTTGAGGGCTGCGGGCAGGAGCTTTTTCTACCCCTGCCTAGAGATACCAGGGATTGAACTTGGGGCCTTCTGCATGTAAGGCAGGTGTTCTATTACTGAGCTACAGTCCTTTCCCTAGAAGAACAACATAACCAGAGATGTGAAGGCTTGGAAAGAAAACAGAATTTTTTGTGTGTGTGGGAACCGTTTTTCCCCTGTAAAAAAAAATGAAGAAAACCCCATTTTCCTCCCAGTTTTTCAGTCCCCCAGGCCTTCACATCTCTAAACATACCTCTCTGCAGGCTGAGTGGCCTGTGGCTAACTGCTCACTAAGAAGGAATGACATGGCACAATAAGGAATGGCCAAGATGTCTACAGCTGAGAGCTATTTCGCTAAGGGCGGTATATAAATTGAAATAATAAATAAATAAATACATTATTAACAACTGTTTTTAAGGACGACTGTTAATAATGCGAGAGCCAGTGTGTTGTAGTAGTTAAGGTGTTGGACTACAACCTGGGAGACCAGGGTTCAAATCCCCACACAGCCATGAAGCTCACTGGGTTACCTTGGGCCAGTCACTGTCTCTCAGCCTCAGAGGAAGGCAATGGTAAATCCCCTCTGAACACGGCTTTTCATGAAAACATTATTCATAGGGTCGCCATAAGTCAGAATTGACTTGAAGGCAGTCCATTATAGTATTATATAGTCAATAACGTAATTGTCACTGTCTTCTACTTTTTCTGCGTTTCATTTCCCTCTGGCCTTAGTGTTTACATTCCACCAAACTGAGTATCTATCTTATCTCATGGTAACATTTTTTACACCTGATGAAGTGGACTCCAGTTCACAAAAGCTTATGGCATAATAAATATGTTAGTCTTTAAGGTGCCAGAAGACTCTATGTTAAGTCTATCACAGGCATACTAACATGGCGACCCCACTGGAACTGTAAATTCACAAGGCCATGTGTGTTCATGCTATGACAATCAGTCAGGGTGCCTTTTACGTGACCAAGAATAAGGGCTGATTTTTAAAACTGATAGTTAAAGTAGGGGTTTCAGTGTTTTCATTCATAAATCATTGCTCCACAACAATGCATACTAATGTTTTGTTATAGCAACTAATGTCAATTTGCAACGAAATATGTTGGTTGCCCTTGGAGTAGAAATACTGGGTGGGGTGAGATACAAATGGAGCCTTTATGGTATTCAGGAACACAGTTTAAAACATTTATTCATGGAGTCTACTTTCCTTTTACACTACAGAATCTCTGTGTGTAAGGGAGCAATTGTGAAATTAAGGGTTTTTGTGGGGTTTTCTGTACATCTTTAAGACACTTATACAAATCAGGAGAAGGGATGGTAGCTGCAGAGCAGAGAGGTGTTTCTCCATGCCATGGAAAGTAAACCTTCATGCTGTTTATCAGTTTAAATAGTCAGTTGGAACCATAATCAGTTCTCATACTATTTGCCTTCAGAGACTATTTTTCTTATTATATTTCTATGTGGCTTTCCATTCAAGTGAATCCCAAACCTGTGCAAGCAATAAATCACAGCAATAAACATATCAACAGAAAATTACAGTTAACAGCACCAAACATCCCAATTGCAATGTCTAGGCTATTGGGAGCTGACCCGACCAAGTCATGTTAATACCATTAAGAAATCCACGATAGAAAAAGAATGGTAAGTAATTATACTCTTAAAACAAGACCGCAGCAAAAAAAGTAGTGGAAACATTACTGCGTTCACCCACATCCCACTGCAATAACATTGGTTTGTTCATTTACATTGAAAATGAAGTTTAACGTCATGGCTGTGGCAGGACGACTTGCTAACCCAGGAGTGGCGAACGTTCTTTGGGCCAGAGGGCTGCATTGCCACTTTGCAAACCCTCCAGGGGCTGCATGTCAGTGGTGGGCTTGCTCCAAAAGTGGGCATAGCCACCCACAGCTAGCATGGCCATGTCCATATTTGGTACCCTAGGGAATACATTGAGACTCACACTCAGAGACAGACAGGTGTAACATTGGCCACTCCCTTTGGTCATCAGACAGTCGATCTGATGAATGAGGGGAGGTCATGTTCTGAATCCTGTTGGAAGTGTTGATTCAGCCATCTCCTGAGCAGTGCATGCATTTGATGGACGTGGCTGAATCCTGATGTGATATAGTGGGCAATGCAGTTTTGGACTGTAGGTGGAAGGATGCCATTTTTTTTAAATCCTCCGCATGCGATAGAAACTCCTTGCAAGTAAAATAATAGCCTATAAGTCAAAGTTGGGGAGACTTGGCACCAGTTTTTCTTTGGCCTCTGGGGTTTCCCCCCCCCAAACCATGCCCTCCTACCATCATATGTGATATTGGGTGTGGGGCTAGAGATGTGAAGGCCTGGGGGGGGGGAAGTGCCCTCCATTTTTTCTGAATTCTGTTTTTGTGTGTGTGTTTGAAAAACTGGGGGGAGGGAAACCAGGGTTTTTTCCTATTTTTCCCCTGGGCCTTCACATCTATATATGGGGCAGATGGAAATACCTTAAAGTGCTCCCAAATGGTCCTTGACGAGGGAGACTTGCTGTCCAGCGCTCAATAGCAAGCCTGCAGTGATCACCTGCACTTTGGAATTCCCTCTCAGGAGCTCTGTAGCACAGCCAATACCTATAAATGGAGGGCTGCAGTTTCTAAAAGCTCCGTCGGTTAAAGGCTACCCCTTTATTTGCAGGAAGTTTCTATTGGGAAAATGGCCCCACTCTGTATATTTCCACCATCACACCTCTCTCCATGTCTGTGTATACTGTATAATTTGCCAGCTGAAGAGAATGCCTCTCTAGTCTGCAGAACCTTATCTGATAATAAATCTGTTAGTCTTTTTAAGGTGCTGCAAGCCTCTTGCGTTTTGCTGCGAGAGATGTAACTCTGATACCAGTCTGGAGGTTGGTACTGGTGAGAATGCTTTTAGCCCAGCCCGCTGCTTGAGGTGATAGACTTCCACTTGCGGAGAGTTTCTTACACGAGGGGCCATTCAAGACCTGTGATCGCTCACCTGAGGTCTGCATGGGAACAGTCCATTTCTGCCACCTCCAGGCTGTTTTACTTTCAGACCAGGCCTGTCTCATTACACCTTTGAGATAAGAGAGAGGACCAGCGTGAGCAGGGTACTTTACTTCCGAGGAGGAGCACTGTAACTGATGCTTAGAGTTACACATTGTGTTTATTTTATTGTGTCCTCCTTAACCCCCAGGGACTACCATGTCATCACTGGTGCTAGGATCCAGGCGGTGTCACCTTGTCTCTTGTCTACAGTGGACTCCTTGAGCTCTTCTGCTGTTTTTGCTTCTCAGATTGTCTGTTTCAAAATGTGGAAAATTGGACTTGAATCATAAGAACATAAGAAGAGCCTGCTGGATCAGGCCAGTGGCCCATCTAGTCCAGCATCCTGTTCTCACAGTGGCCAACCAGGTGCCTGGGGGAAGCCCGCAAGCAGGACCCGAGTGCAAGAACACTCTCCCCTCCTGAGGCTTCCGGCAACTGGTTTTCAGAAGCATGCTGCCTCTGACTAGGGTGGCAGAGCACAGCCATCACGGCTAGTAGCCATTGATAGCCCTGTCCTCCATGAATTGGTCTAATCTTCTTTTAAAGCCGTCCAAGCTGGTGGCCATTACTGCATCTTGTGGGAGCAAATTCCATAGTTTAACTATGCGCTGAGTAAAGAAGTACTTCCTTTTGTCTGTCCTGAATCTTCCAACATTCAGCTTCTTTGAATGTCCATGAGTTCTAGTATTATGAGAGAGGGAGAAGAACTTTTCTCTATCCACTTTCTCAATGCCATGCATAATTTTATACACTTCTATCATGTCTCCTCTGACCCGCCTTTTCTCTAAACTAAAAAGCCCCAAATGCTGCAACCTTTCCTCGTAAGGGAGTCGCTGCATCCCCTTGATCATTCTGGTTGCCCTCTTCTGAACCTTTTCCAACTCTATAATATCCTTTTTGAGATGAGGCGACCAGAACTGTACACAGTATTCCAAATGCGGCCGCACCATAGATTTATACAACGGCATTATGGTATCGGCTGTTTTATTTTCAATACCTTTCCTAATTATCGCTAGCATGGAATTTGCCTTTTTCACAGCTGCCGCACACTGGGTCGACATTTTCATCGTGCTGTCCACTACAACCCCGAGGTCTCTCTCCTGGTCGGTCACCGCCAGTTCAGACCCCATGAGCGTATATGTGAAATTAAGATTTTTTGCTCCAATATGCATAATTTTACACTTGTTTATATTGAATTGCATTTGCCATTTTTCTGCCCATTCACTCAGTTTGGAGAGGTCTTTTTGGAGCTCTTCGCAATCCCTTTTTGTTTTAACAACCCTGAACAATTTAGTGTCATCAGCAAACTTGGCCACTTCACTGCTCACTCCTAATTCTAGGTCATTAATGAACAAGTTGAAAAGTATAGGTCCCAATACTGATCCTTGAGGGACTCCACTTTCTACAGCCCTCCATTGGGAGAACTGTCCGTTTATTCCTACTCTCTGCTTTCTGCTTCTTAACCAATTTCTTATCCACAAGAGGACCTCTCCTCTTATTCCATGACTGCTAAGCTTCCTCAGAAGCCTTTGGTGAGGTACCTTGTCAAACGCTTTTTGAAAGTCTAAGTACACTATGTCCACTGGATCACCTCTATCTATATGCTTGTTGACACTCTCAAAGAATTCTAATAGGTTACTGAGACAGGACTTTCCCTTGCAGAAGCCATGCTGGCTCTGCTTCAGCAAGGCTTGTTCTTCTATGTGCTTAGTTAATCTAGCTTTAATAATACTTTCTACCAGTTTTCCAGGGACAGAAGTTAAGCTAACTGGCCTGTAATTTCCGGGATCCCCTCTGGATCCCTTTTTGAAGATTGGTGTTACATTTGCCACTTTCCAGTCCTCAGGCACGGAGGAGGACCCAAGGGACAAGTTACATATTTTAGTTAGCAGATCAGCAATTTCACCTTTGAGTTCTTTGAGAACTCTCGGGTGGATGCCATCCGGGCCCAGTGATTTGTCAGTTTTTATATTGTCCATTAAGCTTAGAACTTCCTCTCTCGTTACCACTATTTGTCTCAGTTCCTCAGAATCACTTCCTGCAAATGTTAGTTCAGGTTCAGGGATCTGCCCTATATCTTCCACTGTGAAGACAGATGCAAAGAATTCATTTAGCTTCTCTGCAATCTCCTTATCGTTCTTTAGTACACCTTTGACTCCCTTATCATCCAAGGGTCCAATTGTCTCCCTCGATGGTCTCCTGCTTTGAATGTATTTATAGAATTTTTTGTTGTTGGTTTTTATGTTCTTAGCAATGTGCTCCTCAAATTCTTTTTTAGCATCCCTTATTGTCTTCTTGCATTTCTTTTGCCAGAGTTTGTGTTCTTTTTTATTTTCTTCATTTGGACAAGACTTCCATTTTTTGAAGGAAGACTTTTTTCCTCTAAGAGCTTCCTTGACTTTGCTCGTTAACCATGCTGGCATCTTCTTGGCCCTGGCGGTACCTTTTCTGATCTGCGGTATGCACTCCAGTTGAGCTTCTAATATAGTGCTTTTAAACAACTTCCAAGCATTTTCGAGTGATGTGACCCTCTGGACTTTGTTTTTCAGCTTTCTTTTTACCAATCCCCTCATTTTTGTGAAGTTTCCTCTTTTGAAGTCAAATGTGACCGTGTTGGATTTTCTTGGCAATTGGCCAGTTACACGTATGTTTAATTTAATAGCACTGTGGTCACTGCTCCCAATCGGTTCAACAACACTTACATCTTGCACCAGGTCCCGGTCCCCACTGAGGATTAAGTCCAGGGTTGCCGTCCCTCTGGTCGGTTCCATGACCAACTGGTCTAGGGAATAGTCATTTAGAATATCTAGAAACTTTGCTTCTTTGTCATGACTGGAACACATATGCAGCCAGTCTATGTTCGGGTAGTTGAAGTCATCCATTACTACCACATTTCCTAGTTTGGATGCTTCCTCAATTTCATATCTCATCTCAAGGTCTCCCTGAGCATTTTGATCAGGGGGACGATAGATTGTTCCCAGTATTAAGTCCCTCCTGGGGCATGGTATCACCACCCACAACGATTCTGTGGAGGAATCTGCCTCTTTTGGGGTTTCGAGCTTGCTGGATTCAATGCCTTCTTTCACATATAGAGCGACTCCGCCACCAATACGTCCTTCCCTGTCCTTCCGATATAGTTTATATCCAGGGATAACCGTATCCCACTGGTTTTCTCCATTCCACCAGGTCTCTGTTATGCTCACTATATCAATGCTCTCCTCTAAGACCAAGCACTCCAGTTCTCCCATCTTGGTTCGCAGGCTCCTAGCATTAGCGTACAGGCACTTGTAAGCAGTGTCTCTCTTCAAGTGTCTTTGGCACTTGTGGTTAGGCCTGTGGTAATTTTGCTCTTCTGAATTTATATCCTGTGCCCCTGCTCTCACAATGCCTACTTCTAGGCCTACCCCTTTTAACATTTCATCATTTCTTTGGTTTTTATCCCAGGGGGGAGGTTTATTCCGAACCGGACCTTTCTCAGCTCCTGTCGGGTTTCCCCCCTCAGTCAGTTTAAAAGCAGCTCTGCCACCTTTTTAATTTTAATTTTAATCAGTGCCTTTAAGTTGATTTCTCTCTTCCCTCCCCCCCTCGCTGGTTTAAATCAATGATTTTACACTGCTTAGACATAAATCAGTCTCCATCCTACTGGATCACGCCCTGTAGGGACGAGGAACCTGTGGCCTTCCAAATGTTGTTGGACTCCCATCAGGCCCCAGCCAGCATGGCCAATGTTCAGGCATGATGGGGAGATCTAGTCCAGCAACATCTGGAGGGCTGCACATTCTTCACCCCTTCCCTAAAGTGCATTGCCCGCAGGCTTCATGGCTGACCGTCGTACGTGCATTCCTCTGTTGCCTCTGGGCTGGAAACTGGGAGTGTGGGCTTGACTCGGGGTTGCTAGTTGCTGACTCCTGTAGTAAAATAATCTGCTCCCCACACCCCAAAGAGGCCAAGGTGCTCTTCAGGGCTCCTCTTGGCTCCACTTGGATGTTTCCATGCTTCTGAGCGGTGATGTCGCAACCAGAGTGTTGTTTAAACAAAGTTCTGTTTCCTTAGAAGTGAAATGAAAAGGGCACTTTTATGGCAGATGACGTCTCTTCTTTGAGCTGCTGTTTAGTGAACGTGGGATTTTTGAGTAGGCTTCTGAGAAGCCACCCACCCACCAGGATGGATCTTTGGCTGGTGTTGGCCATTGCTGCGACCCGTTTAAGGAGTTTATTCCACTCCCACCCTGGTAAAGGTTGCCTCATTTTCATCGTGGTAGTGGAAGATCTCCCATATGTGTTCCTTATTTTTACCCCTTACATGCTTAGTTGATCACTCCTGCAGATACCATTTATCTGTTCTGCACAACATAGAAAGTGGACTTTTAGCGTTGTGGCACGTACCCTTTGGAATTCCCTGCCCTCAAATGTCAGACAGGCACCATCTCTGTTATCTTTTCAGCACCTACTGAAGACCTTCCTATTCCAACAAACCTTTCAAGTAGAGACCTTATCCCATTCTCTGTCTGTGTTGGAATTGCTTTTTAAGATGCTTAAAAAGTTTTTTTTAATGGTTTTTAAGATTTAATATATTTTAAAGTCTTTTGTTTTTAAGATGTTTTAAAGTGCTTTTGGTGTTTTTGTTTGCTACCCTGGGCTCCTTCAGGGAGGAAGGGTGAGATATAAATTTAATAAATAAATACAAACAAAGGAAGCTGCCTTGCATCAAGTCTGACAATTGATCCAGCTAGACCAGGACTGTCCACACAGAGGCTGCATATCCACTGTACATGTAAAGCACATGACTTCTTCTGAAGACTTCTGGGAGCTGTAGTTTATCCTTCCAGAGCTACAATTCCCAGTGCCTTTTACAAACTACAATTCTCAGGATTCTTTGAGGGAAATCATGTGCTTTAAATGTATGGTGTGTGCTCATTCATTCATTGGCGATCACTCGTGGCCGAGTAAGATTGTCTTCCAAGATTGCTTGGAAGACGCCTGTGCGTGAGTTTGTTTTACGTGGGGAGATTGGGGCACCACGATCAACAAACAATCTTGACAGAAAAAGGCTTTGATCCAATGGCATGGGTACCATGATGATTGGAAGTCCTTTATCTGCTGCAGCCTTCATCCACCTTCACAGCCGTAACGTACACATTGTTATCCTCCGCCTGTTCTGCCGTTGAGGACTTTCTTGGATCGTTCTTTGTCTGGTTCCTCTCCCTTGACCTTACCGCCATGGGTGACCCTGCTGGGAGTACATGACTCCCGATGGCATCGCTCACAGGGTTCATTGGAACGTGCAAGCCCACTCACCACTACAAGGCGAATGAGATCTCCGGGGTTTCAGGGAAAAGGAACTGCAGCCCTTTCCCCTTAAAGTTTACTTTTGAGCCCATTTACTTTTGAGCCCATTTACTTTTGAGCCCATTTACTTTTGAGCCCATTTATTAAGCATATTAGCCATAACAACAGCCTGGCAACCTTGGGTAGCAGTCAGTGAGAGATACTAGCACCAAATCAGTTGATGGGAGACAAAAGGTTCAGTGTCTCATTTCTGACAACACAATGCTGGTTACAGAGGTGCTTCCTGTTCTTATTTCTTTGATACTTGCATAATGCTTCATCAAAGATCCGGTCGTTAAGCCAGGGCGCTGGTTCCTGTTGGAGCAATTCCTCATCTGGGAATGGTGTGTTCTCACTAGGTACTCAATGCATTCAAATAAAACATTCTGCCGCCAGGCCGTGGCAGAGGAGCCGAATTCTCTGATCTTTGTGTGTGCATCATTCCTCTTGCATAATCAATCCTGCATTGTTTACTTGAACGTCTTTCCCTCTATTTCCAAAGTTCATGGTGAGCGTGGATCCTTTTTGTAGCCAAGATACCTTTATCTTGTGTGTGTGTGCTGCTCCCAGCAGGCTTCGGGGGAACCCTGAGTTTTTCAGAAGTACAAAAATATTTAGGGGGAGAATCCTAAAGGAGGAATCCCAGAACCCTCAAATGAGGACAGTGTGCTCAGTGAGCACAGGCCTTTTTAAAAAACCCTTTGATTGTGCTCTTTGAAACCAAAACCATCATTTTTGTGCTGTGAATGTTTTTTGTCACCTGGCTTTATTCTTCTGTGTGCTGGAAATCTTTAGACAGCATATTTTACATTACTTTTTTATGTTTGCGCTGACCAGAGAATAATATTATTGGGTGGCGCTGTATAAATATAGTTCATAATAAAATGATGATGTTCCATTTGGTTTTTGGATCCGCCAACCCTTTCCCTGACCCCTTGCAGAGAAATTGCACCAAATGTTTGGGATCCTTGCCTGTCTCTCTTTTTCTTCCTCTTCCTCCCTGTCCCCTCCCCACTAGCATGTGATATCGGGGATGTTGGTGGTGCAGAAACGATTTCTTGGCCTTTTTTTATTCCATAGTCAGAAGGCAAATGATGCCACCTTGCTAAGGCTAAGCAGGTCTGGGGCTGGTCAAGGCCTGGATGGGAGACTTCTTGGAATGCCCATGTCAACTACCTTGATTTCAGTAATGGAAGAAAGGAGAAATAGGAATGTATTAAATAAAAACAAAATACATAAATAAAGAATCCAGGCATATACAATATTAGCAAGCTTGGCAGTTCCAATTTTTTCAGCTTTGTTTACTAAATGCAGTAAGGGCGAATCAGAACATTTTCTGATTTTCAAATTATCCTAATTTTCTGTGGTCCCCCCCCCCCCCGGAAAACCCATCCACCCTGGAAAACCCACATCACTGGTTGGGATTAGTTGGAAGCAGGTGTAAGGGTGATATTTTAACACAATTGTGGTGTCATGTATACTACAGACTAGGAGCATCCTTCCCTCTCTGCAGGAGTGTTCCTGTGTCTTAATAGAACAGGCAGAAATTCAACGGACAAAGCTTCCAGTGCTGGGATCTTAAGCCCAGAAGAGTTTTACCTGTTGAATGCACCTTTTTAAAAAGCTTGTTCTGGGATGGCACCTCTAGTTTGGCAAATAGCGGCAGTGTTATGATGCCAGCTGGAATCATCAGAAAATGGGAGGTGGTGTCATGGTGCCAAGGAATTCAAAAATGTTTTCCCAGCTCAGTTCATTTCGCTTTGTCCTCATGGCAACCTTCGGAGATAAACGCCCAAGTGGGAAGAAATCTGCAAACCGCTGGAAGTCCTTCCTGGCTATAGAGCAAGGACCAAGCTCCCTAGTAGGGGATTTTATTTTTTTTACATAAAGGCTTGTTCCCTGGCAGTCTGCAGCTCCTTCTAGAAGGAAGGGTGGGATATAAATTTAATTAATAATAATAATAGGGCCAGATAGCAGGTGGTGGACAAGGTCCTCTCTGTGAGGTCGATGGAGAGCTGCTGCCAGTCAGAGTAGACAACAATAGGCTAGATGGAAATATAATTTGACCTGGTGTAAGGCAGCTTTCTATGTATGTGGAGAGTTCATTGTAAGTTGAAGACCCACCTCTGCTGCTGTCCTCATTATATGGCCCTGGGTGGATCACACCACTTTGCTCTCTTTTCATTGAAGTTGGAAGAATAGTCGGCAGGGTCTCTTTGCATTGGGCTTTATGAATGATAAGTGATAGCCATAAAAACAGGAGTATCTGCATCAAGGATGGAGAACTGGCTATGCTCTAGGTGGTGTTGGACTCCAACTCCCCCAGCCCCAGCCAGCATGGCCGGTTGTTGATGATGATGGGAGTCATAGTCCAGCAACAGGGGGTAGGGGTGCGCATAGGTTTCCCATCCTTGATCTGCACCCTCTTTCCCCTGCCTGCTTGTAGTTTGAACACACATAATTCAGATCTTTTGGATCTTGTGGCACAGGCAGAGAGGAAGTACCCCGTAGAAAATGCAGCTGGGGTGAAAGGAGAGAGAGAGAAGTGAGTGAGTGAGTGAGTGAGTGGCCAATAGCCAGGGATAGGGAACGTCAGGCCAGGGGGCAGAAAATGGCCCTTCAGGCCTCTCTCTCCAGTCCTTGAGACCCTCCCAAGGCCCCACCTCTTGCCAGCCCTACTCTGTGCCCTCCTTTAGTGCTTTTCATGGCTAGAATGTGTCTGAGCTGCAATTCAGTGCCTCTTGCTTGTTTAGGGGTGTGGGTATAGAAACATCTCACTTTTGCATGACTGGGATGTAGCTTGCTGTCAAAGGTAAGAGTCACATCTCTTACTCCACCCCCTTTTGTCTCTTGTCTCTCCCCACGACTGGCATGTGGCCCTTGGAAGGTTGCCCACAAAACAGTGTGGCCCTTGGGCTGAAAAAGTTTCCTCGTTCCCGCAATTGGAGCAAATGGAGCAATTTATAGCCCAAAGTCTCTTATCTGTCTTTCATGGTCTGTGTGCTCTCTACCTCCCCCCCCCCCAGTGACATGCTGTGGTCAGGATCGTGTCAGGCTGACCCTACTGAGAAATTGTTCAGATAATCTGTGAAATCACTTAATAGGTGGGTGGGAGGCAGCACAAAGGAAGTGATTGATGCTGACACATTTTGTCCCTTGCGTGGGAATCGCTGCAGCTCACCCACACCTTTTTCATTTGTTCTGCAGAGATTTGAGAAGAAATACAATGCTGAGCTGAGCTCGGGCAATGTCTCCAAAGGGACCAAGTTTGAGTATGCCTGGTGCCTGGTCCGCAGCAAGTACAACGAGGACATCAAGAAGGGAGTTGCGTTCTTGGAAGGTGAGCAGTAGACAAAAGCAGCGGTTCTCAAAGTTTCCCCCCTGTAGACTGCTTGCAAATTATTGAGAGTCTTGGCGGACCGCGTAATGCTTTTTCAGCCCATTGCAGCAATTGTAATACGCTGCGCTAGATGCTATATGATGTGTTACTGTATTTTTAAAGACATACCGTGGATCACCTGAGTGACGCTT
This sequence comes from Rhineura floridana, assembly GCF_030035675.1. Taxonomy (NCBI): domain Eukaryota; kingdom Metazoa; phylum Chordata; class Lepidosauria; order Squamata; family Rhineuridae; genus Rhineura; species Rhineura floridana. The sequence goes on from NC_084490.1 coordinate 9,240,910, forward strand.
GTGGACCACAGTTTGGGAACCTGTGGACTAGAGCATCCACTAAGCCACCTTGTGGATTTTCCTCAAGGGAATCTGCTCAGTGAGCTCCATTCTACTTAGTAATGATGCAGTTGTCCAAATGCCACCTTGGAAATCTAGTAACCATTTAATGTAATGACCTCTTCCCTGTGGGCTCAGCAGAAGGCCAGAACAGAAGGACCAGAGAGGTGCTTTTGTGCAAAGTGGCGAGAGGAGAGAGGGATCCACTCTGCAGAGTAGCTTTTTCTCCTTATCAGTCTCTGTGAATGACACTTTGAATTGCAACGGCGGGAAGCTAGTGGTTCTGGGGCAAGGGACTGTTTCCAGGAAATTAGGCGTGTTGAAAAATAGTTTTTATTTGTGAAAAATACTCCAAAGAAAGTTTCCTCTCCCATTCTCCATAAAGTTTTTTTAAGCAAAGGGACTGTTCCTCGGACATAATAGCAACTTCCCATCTTCGATAAAACCTCGAGGCAACTGCTTTTGGTCTTATGAGCAATACTCGGTCTTCCTCAACCTTAGATCTCCAGATGTTGTTGAGCAACAGCTTCTGTCATTCCTGGTCACTGGCCAAGCTGCCTAGGGATGATGGGAGTTGAAATTCAACATCTGGGGGACCAAGGTTGAAGAACGCTCCTCTGTCTGTTAGTAACTAGCCCCAGTCCACAGGCGAAGGAAGCATATGTTATTGAACTGGGGTGCTGGCCAATGTCATGTGAGCAGAAGTCTTTGGAATGTTTCCTTTCTTCTCTCTGCACACCCCAGATTGGCTCTGGAGGGTGCATGGGAGGCTGCTTTGTGGGGGAAGGGAAGGCACAGTCTTGCTTCACACACAGACGTCCGTTGCACTTCCAGGCAGACACAACTGGATATTTCCCTGAGTGATTGTCCCCCAGCAATGGCCACCTTGGTATACATAAAATGCTGATTTAAACCCACAGAACATTTGATTGCAGTGTTGATCACTCCCATGCAAAATCAGCCATCATTTTGAGGACATGAGGAATGTCCTCTGTCTTAATGTCCCCCATCTTAATGTGAGCTCCATAGGATATACTTTTGCTTGTTTTGGAGTTCTTATCACAAAGGATAAAGCACCTGTTCTAATAAGAAGAGCCCTGCTGGATCAGACCAAAGTTTATCTAATCCAGCATCCTGCTTTCCCCACAATGGCCAATTAGATGCTTCCAGGAAGCTCACAGGCAGGGCAGGAAGGCAATAGCCCTTCTGTGCTCTTGTCCCCCAGCAACTGGGATTCAGTGGCGACCTGCCTCTGAACATGGAGGATCCATTTACCAAACGTGGCTGAGTGGTTTCTTTGCTTATATTTTTTTGGATGTTTGTATACCACTTTTTGGGACCATGTAGTCCTCCCAAAGTGGTTCCTATCATACAGGAAATTAAAATACAATATAAAATATCCAGTCTGCGGTAAAACCAACGAATAAAAACAAATTCTTCCATAAATATGTCTACATCCATTTCAAAGCTGCCTAAGTTAGTGTCCATTCCCACATCTATTGGCAGTGAATTCCATACATCGGTTATGTGTTTTGCAAAGACTTGTTTTGGTCTATCCTGAATCTGCTGCCAGTCAATTGATTGGGTAGTTCCCAAGTTGTACTGTTATGGGCTGTGGGGGGAGAGAAATTCCTTAGCCATATTCCCACACCATGCATAGGCTACATTCACACCATACATTTATTCCACTTTAAATAGTCATGGCTTCCTCCAAAGAATCCTGGAAAGCCTAGAGTGCGGAGAGGAGACTGCTATTCTCCTCGCAGAACTATAATTCCCCAAGTGGCTTAACAGTCAGTCTCCCTTCCCAGAGAACTCTGGAAATAGTAGCTCTATAAGGGGAATAGGGGTTTCCTAACAACTTTCAGCACCCTGCAAACTACATTTCCCAGGATTCTTTGGGGAAAGCTGTGACTGTTTAAAGTGGAATAATAGTGGGATAAATGTATGGTGTGAATGTGTCCATAGCTTCATAAACCTCTCTTATGGGTCTTCCTGTCCTCCTTTGCTGTATGAAAGGGTCCTCAGCATTGGTAGAAAACAATTTGGGTGTATGTAGCGGCTGGAATACCTCCTGTTTTTCCTGCCTCTTCTGTTTCATGCATTCCACCATCTGTACCACTTCAGTCTTTTCATCAGTTGGGTGTGACCTCTCAGTGCAATATGCTCTTTTGCACGGCAGCGTCCTGTAGCTGGTACACCCTCTCTTAACCTTTGGCTTGCCAAAGTCCAGGCACTGTGATGATATTTGGAATTTGATTGTCAAGGATCCAGGTGGGGCTGTTCTAGTTGCAAGATCACATTTGTGTGTCTTAAGTTTTTCACAAGCTGTCAGAGGCAGGTAATAATCCGCATGCCAATCTCTGTCTTTAGAATGATAAAGCTAATATGTAAACTTTCTTTCCTTCACCTTTTTTTTTAGAACTGTTGCTCAAAGGAAACAAAGAAGAGCAGCGTGATTATGTCTTTTATCTCTCAGTGGCCAATTACCGGCTGAAGGTGAGCCAGTGCTGGTGGCCTGCTGGTCCTACCTCTTTCTTTTTAGTTGGTGCTTAGATTTGCCAGGAGACCAGCTTTTATTTGCATCCCTGAGGTTCAGGCAAGGTTGGATCCCAAAGAGGTTCATAATTAAAATCCACAAAAAAATCCTAACAGTTTTTATGGAGGTTATTTAAGGTACTGGCTCTTCCCTCTAGAGCACCAGTAGGGAACCTCCAGCCTACAGGACTAATCAGGCCCTCCAAGCCTCCCCATTTGGCCCTTGAGATTATTTCATCAAAGCCACACCCACTTGCCCTAAACCTGGTGTCGTATGTGATGTCAAGTCTAGGGCAGGTTAAGATGTGGATGAGATGAAGGGGGGTTGCAGGCACCGCTGATCAGTAGTGTCTGCAAAGCTCCATGCATGGAGTTTTGCAAGCCCTCGTGAACAGCTGATTGCCAGCACTTGGGAAGAACAGGGCTGTGCCTTTGCTTGCTTGTTTCAGGTTCAAACCACGTGGGCAAAAATGGGAGCAGGGCTCTAGCTTGGCAGAGTGTTTGCTTTGCGTGCAGAAGATCCCAGGTTCAATCTCGTAGGTCTAGATAGGGCTGTGTATGACCTCTGTTGGAAATCCTGAAGAGCCACTGCCTGTCAATGTGGACAATACTGAGCTAAATGGACCAATGGTCTGACTTTGGTATAATATTGCTTCCCATGAGAGCCAGTGTGGTGTAGCGGTTAGAGTGCTGGACTGGGACCTAGGAGACCAGGGTTCAAATCCCCACTCGGCCATGAAGCTCACTGGGTGATCTTGGGCCAGTCACTGCCTCTCAGCCTAACCTACCTCACAGGGTTGTTGTGGGGGGAGATGGAAAGGTGGGGGGGAGAACCATGTTTGTACATCACCTTGAGCTGCTTGGAGGAAAGGTGGGATATAAATGTAATAAATAAATAAATGTATGTTTCTATGAAGTCTTCCTAAGTTCCTAAGAGTCCATGCTCACCAGTCTAAGGAACCCTCCAGAGAACATAATGCAAGTAAAGCCCAGCTAGATCTTGCCAAACGCCCCTTTGCTCCAGCACGGGGAAGGGCCGTAGCTCAGTGGTGGAGCATCTGCTTTGGATGCAGAAGGGCCCTGGTTGAATCTTTGTCATCTCCAGGTAGGGCTAGGAAAGATTCCCTCCCCAAATCTCTGGGCAGCTGCTACCAGTCAGTGTAGACAATACTGAGCTACATGGACCAATGGTCTAACTTGGTATAAGGAAACCCCCTATGTGCCTGATGTCATTGTGATGCCAGATGATTGACAGGCAGGTTGCCTTGCCCACAAGTCAAACTTAGCTTGTTGGGGGGGGGAGGCCTTCTTCAAAGTGGCCTTTACAAGTAAGTGCCTCTTCTTTATTGCCTCTTCTGATCTCTCCCTTTATCCCTAACTGGACCTGATTTGACCCAGGGCTGCTAGTTGCTGATCCCTTCTTTAGTGTTTGGGCAGTACTCCCCAGGGTACTAGCTTCACATAACGGCCTGCGTAGCTTTTTTGGTTCTTAGGGCTCTGATGACTGAAAATCAAAGAGAAACACTTGACTCTCAAAAGGATTCAGTAGGGCAACCAAAAGCTGATGCTGCACTCGTTCTTCCTATATTCCATCCTTATCTCTTCTTCCCACCCCACCCCAAAAACTGACTTAAGGAAAAGTTGGGCTTGAATTTTTCATCAACTTCCTCCTTGCACAGATTAGAAAATTTGCAATGTTTTGCAACCTGCAGATTCCTGTAGGTAGGCAACAGATGTGTGTTCTCCTAGGGTTGCTGAAACCATAAGGGTGAAGTGTGTGTAATCTGCAGTCACCTGGTGCGACTTGGACTATCTTCTGCACCCCACATACATCCAGCCGTGTGAGGAGAAATCAAGTCTTCTGGCAAGGGTGAAAGTCCTGCGCCTCCCATTACCTCGGCCCTTCCTTATCTCTGGCAGCTAATCCCAACTTCATAAACCTTGTTGAAACAAGGGTGGTGCCCACATGTATCAGTCTTGACCAGGCTTTTTATCTCTGCATTTTTATGGACTGCAAGAGCAGCAGATCATCACTCTTCGGTCCCGTGTGTGTGGAGGCAACAATGCAAGATAAGAAGAAACTTGGGCCCTAAGGAAGAATGCAAAGTGCGGCTAAGTTAACAGTGCAATCCTTGGCATGTTTACTTGGAAGGAAATCCCACTGTGCACAGTGGGTTTTATTCCCAAGTAAGACTTGTCTGGGACTTTGGCCTTAAGAGCAGTGATGTGCAGCTGTTTACCGCTGTCACGCAACAGAAAAAGTGTTGGAGGCGAGAGATCCAGGGCAACATCCAGCCAAGTAATTCTGCTGGCACAGGGACACTTGGCTGTGCAATAGCATGTTCCCTCCTTGTGCGCCTTCCTAAATTTGTTCTGGAGGATCCCTCAACCATCTTGAGCAGATTTGGGAGGGTGTGTGTTGGGCTCTGCAGAGAGAAGGGGGAGAAGTGCCATTGTGCGAGTGGAAATCCTAGCGCTGGCAGAAATACTTCATTGGGTACCTCCCCTCCCCTTCAAATCCTGCCCTGCTCAAAGCTTATGGTGGGGGTGGGGAACCTTGGGCCTGGGGGCTGAATGTGGCCCTCCAGACCTCTCTGTCTGGCCCTCGGAATGCTCCCCAGCCACATCCCTCACTCACCGCCCTGCTTCATACCCCAGTGTTTTTGCCTAGCTGAAAAGTGTCCTTGAACTCGTGATAATGCCTCCCTCTTGTCTGGATAGAGAGGGATGTGCGAGTGTGGGCAGAAACTACTCTACGCCATAAGGGTAACATTTACATTTGTAGCTCCACCAACTTTGCCTCTAGCCCTGCTCTTTACTGGCCTGTGGCCCTGGGAAGGTTGCCCGGAAAGGAACACAGCCCCAAAGCAGGAAGAAGGTCCCCAACCCCCGGCTTATGGGGTGACCCTGGACAAGTCGCTATTCCTCGGTTTTACTGTGCTCGCAGCCTTCTTGTGTAAAGCACTTCCGTGGCTGCCTGCCATGAGTATTGTCACCTCCCAGACAACCATCCGTTTCCCCAGTTAAATCAGTGTGCGGCATTTGAATCTCCCGTGTAGCTTGAGCTCCTTGCTTTTAGCTGGCAGGAGGAAGAGCTTGGAGCCCTGACCTGGGCTTGTGAGGCAGGAGACACTTCAGGTGCCTCAATTTCCTGCAGAGGAATTCTGTCTCTCTTTAATAAGAGCTGCCAGGACAAAGGTTCATCTAGCCCAGCACTCTGTCCCTGATGGTGGTCATCTAGATGGCCACCTGAAAGTTTGTAAACTGGGCTGTTGCCTGTCATTTGTCCCTGTTATCTGGTACTCGGAGACACCCTATTTTTTTAATGTGGAGGCTTTGTTAAACCATTGTGGCCAATGGACTCATTTTCTGTGAACCTGTGCAGCTCTTCTGAAACCTATTTCGGCAGCCGCAAGAGAGGCTGCGAGCCAGTACTTATCTACTCAGAAGTAAGCTCCGTTGGGTTCAGTGGGACTTACTCCCAGGCAAGCGTGTATTGGATTGCAGCCTAAGTCTCTCTTTGTCCAGTCTGACCACACTCCAACTTCACTGGGTCATCCTCTGCTGTAAGGGTTGCATTCAGTTAAGTCCTACTCAAAGTAGACTCATTGAAACTAATGAACCTACGTTAGTCATGCCCATTTCATTGGGCCTCCCCTGAGTAGAACTGACATCGAATACCATTGAAAGTGTATATGAGTGTGGTTCTTACAAGGGAATGCATAACTCCTCCCCACCCCACCCTCTACAAGCCTCCATCCACTGCATCACTACCACAGCTAGGAAGCCCCACTTCCCACTGCCCTTCTCTCTGAAGGAAATTGCTCCATCTAAGATGGGCAATAGGAGCTGCACATGATGTCCCCAAACATGGATGCATTAACCCTCTCTCCTCTCTTCCTGGAAGGAATATGAGAAAGCTCTGAAGTACATCCGGGGCTTGCTGAAGACAGAGCCAAGCAACACGCAAGCTGTGGAGCTGGAGAAACTCATCAAGAAGGCCATGCAGAAAGGTTAGAGGGCCAGCAGAGAGGAAGGTGATGGGAGGGCAACCCTTTTTCTCCCACCTTTTTTAAGTTCCATTCAGACATAATGGTCTTGGCCCCAACAAACGATGATTAGGACAAACCTCACGAACCAAGAGACGAGTCCGCAAAGGAAGCTGCCTTTATGGTCTGAGTCAGACCATTCGTCCATGTAGCTTGGTAGTGTCAGCACTGACAGGCAGCAACTCTCCAGGGTTTCAGGCAGGGAATCTTTCCCAGGCCTAATTGGAGGCCTAATGACCTTGGGACCTTTTGCATGCAAAGCATGTCGTTTTCCACTGAGTTAAGGAGCCCGGTTTGTGGGCATTGTCCAAAACACAATTTCCTAATTTGGACATAGTGGAGAAAATGTGGCCTAACAAGCCAAGACTTCTTTTAACTGCACAAGAATAGGAGAGCTCATGGGCATTGCTCTTAATCCCTTGTCCAACAGACCATAGTGCTTTGGCTGTGGTTATGCATGTGAACTGAGCCTAAGCGTTCAGAGAGCGGAAGTTTTTTAAAGTATCCGACCATCACTGTCTGCCTTTATTAAATATTTCCTAATATTTCTCAGTGAGGCTGGGAATTTTTTTTTAACAAGTTTCCAGCACCATCAACAATTTCTGGGTGCCTCTGATAAGATGGTGCAGGGATCACTTTTGCGTTGGCAAAGATGATAAGGGGATGGTGGCCATCACCAGCACGGACAGTGCCCAAGCTCAGTTGGACCTGGGAGGTGGTGGTGGTGGTGGTGGTCGTGGCAGCTCCTCCTCCTCTGAAAAGGTGGAGGGGTGGTGATGGGAGTAGCTGGTCACCATGGCGACCAGTATTGTTCACTGCGGTCTCGCATGCTGTAGTCCAGCTTCTCGATCCTTAACTGGTGTTCTGGGATAATGCCTTTTTTCCTGTTCTCTCCACAGATGGCCTGGTCGGCATGGCGATCGTAGGTGGCATGGCACTGGGTGCGGCCGGGCTGGCCGGCCTCATCGGCTTGGCCATCTCCAAAGCGAAACCTTAATGGGCTGGGTTTAGAGGAGGGCTTCCTCCCCTTTTCACTCTCAGCCAGAGCGGCCTGCCCCAGCAGCTGACAGTTCTAACCCTGCAGAGACGCTGATGGACAATTAAAAAATGAAAGCCACTAACCTGACCGTGATTCCTAGGCTCCCCTCCCTGCTCCTTCTCCTGCCAGACTGCAGCACTCATGGGCTGCTCAGAGAGGCCACTTGATCTGGATAGCGCAATAGACCAGCGGCCAAATGGGAAACATGGGTCTGCGTGCGTGGGTGCCCTTCGCTCTTAGCAATCCCAGCCTCCTGTTGCACAACTTCTTAAGTTCAGGTTCTTTGCCACAGCCGGCATGGCACTTTAGTTCTCCCTCATTGCTTCCCTTTGCTGCCTCTTGATGGTCACAACGAGCAAGGATTTGGAAAATCCTCCTTCCTGAGATGTGCAAACAACCAGGAAATGAATGCATTTTGAGAAAGCTCTCTCTCTCTCTCTCTGTGTGTGTGTGTGTGTGTGTGTGAGTCAGTCATTGTTTGCCTGCAAAAGTGCAGCTTAGCTCATTGCTTCTGTGACCAACGTGGGGAGTAGAGAGCCTTCAGAAACCTGCAGGCTTTCTACATCAGTCTTTCCTTCACTGGTAGACTGCATTTTTCTTTCACGGATGCACAAACGTGCCTTCTTTCCCCTCTGAGTCCCCCACACGCATGGCACAGGCCCCCAGTTTGCACATGGGTCTGCACTATTTTTGGCATGGCCTCATGACCCATACCGGCACTTTGTTCCTTTAGAGCAGGGATGGGGGGAAACCTTGGGCCCCTCCAGTTGTTGTTGAACTCCAGCTCCCATCAGCCCCAAACACTGTGGCCAGTCGCCGGGAATGATGGGAGTTGGAGTCCAGCAACATCCCCACTCCTGCTTTGGAACCTTCTTCCACCTAACTAGCTACGCAGGCCCTTGAGTGTTTTTTAAAAAGTTCTTCTGCCCCCCCCTTTTTTTGTGGAGTTAGAGGGACAGAGTGGGTGAGGCTAACATGAGAAGTAGTTACAGTGCCTCATCTTACAATGGATATGGGCATATAGGAAGCATGGTAGCGAAGAGGGACTCAAAGCTGCCTTATAGTGTATTGTGTCTGCTTCTGAGCAGATGATGGAAGGTTCCTTTTTTGGGATGGGTGGGAACTCCTTTAGTGCAAGGTTGACGTGGCGATGTTAGGTGGTCTGTTGGAAACATTTCTCTCCTCCCTTCTGATAATTTAATCTCCCTGCTCATCTAACAGGTGCTTTTGTATTGTTTTCTAGCCTCTGACTATCGTGAGGCAGGGATGTGAATAAAAATGAAGAAACACATCTCAACGGCTTTAATAACTTTATTTGTGCCTCTTGGGAAGATTGGGGGGAGGGTCAAATGTCCTTAAACTAGTTGTAAAACTCATCCAGTTGATGTTGTAGGCCGGGTGTGGGGAACCTTTGTCTCTTTAGACACTGATGAACTACAACTCCCATTATTTCTTGCCATTGGCCATGCTGGCTAAGCCTGCTGGGAGTTCTGGTTCAGCAACATCTAATGGGCCAAAGGTTCCCCACTCCGGTTGTAGATTGCCAGTGATATTTCTATATTCTTGGCCACTTGGGAATCCTATTGAATCAGACCATTGGTCTGTCTAGTCCAGTATTGTTGGCACTTTCTGGCAGCAGCATTCCAGGGTTTCAGACAAGGTGTCTTATCCCAGGCCAGCCTGGAGATGCCAGGAATTGAACCTAGGACCTTCTGCATGCAAAGCAGATGCTCTGTCCTCCCCCCCCCCGAGCTCCAGCCCTTCCACTTACAGCCACTTTCCTTCAATAATAACTTTCTGACAACTTGCCTTGAACTTGGATCCTTGGCAGCAACATGCTGCTTAATTGCTGTAAGATAACTCGCGCTGAGTGCTGCAGGCAGCCAAAATTGATCTTCAGGAGTGAACAGATGGCTACTTTCACATTGGACTGTGAGGGGGCAGCTAGAACTGGACATGTTACAACGATTGCGTATCTGTGTGTCGGCATTCTGGAAAGTGCCTCTTGGCCCAGTGAGGGCAGAGGCCTGTGAAGTAGCCTTTGGACCGAGACTGAATTTGTTTCCCCCTCTTTCTCCTTACGCCCACCCCGGAGAATTGCTGAGCAAGTGGAAGCAAAGCAATTCCTGATCTGATGGGCCTCCTGTTCTTTCTGTGGTTGACGTGCGCTTGGAAGCAACCTGAGGCTGTCCTATTGTGTCTAGGACATCGTGTCTCAGACTTTCCTAGCAAGTCCCCTACCTCCTGATTTCTGACAGCTTGGACTGCTTTTGAATAAAGGTGATTTAAATAGCTGCAGTAGACAGATTTAAGTTGCTGTTGTTGTGGCTTTTTTAATATAAAAAAGCCCCACCACCACCAAGTTCTGGATTTTGAAATTGATTTATTAACTGAACAAGTTTGGGAGATGGAGCCAGCCTGACACACCCTCCAGATGTGGTTGAGCGAGCGTGGCCAACAGTCAGGGAAGAAGGGAGTTGTACCCCAGCAATATCTGGAGGGCACCCCATTGGCTTCCCCTACATAGGAAGCTGTTTTCTATTGAGTCAGACCCTTGGTCCATCCAGCTCAATATTGCCTTACACTGACTGGCAGGATTCCAGACTGGGTCTGTTCCCAGCCCTACCTGGAGATGTCACGGACTGAGCCAGGGACCACCTTCTGCATCCCAAGCAGATGCTCTACCAGCTCAGCTACAGCCCTTCCCCAAAGTCACTGGATGAGTTTGGACCTAGGCCAGTCTTTCTTTCTAAGGTTGATGTAGGCGGGAGAGAATCAAGTAGTCTGCCTTGGGCTGCTTAGAGGAATGGGGAGATGAGACTTGCTAGCAAAAATTGATGATTATAACCATTTAAACCATGAGTGGGGAACCTCAGTCTGGGGCTAAATGTGGCCCGCCAGATCTGGTCTATTGAACCCTCCCCAGGCCCACCCTTTACTGGTCCTGCTTTGCACCCGGAGAGTTTTGACCCAGCTGGGATCTGTATCCTTGGAACTCTGGCCATGCCTTTTCTCATCAGGATGGAGGACAGAGAGGTGTGTGTGTAGGAACAACGGGCCTGTTGTGCAAAGGGAACAGTTACATTTGATGCTCTGCCCTCCTTTGTCTCTGGCTCTGCCCACCACTGCCACGTGGCCCTCAAAAGGTTGCCCAGAAGGGAATGTGGCCCTGAGGCTGGAAAAAGTCTGTGGCTGATGGGAGCAGGGGATAGTTCCTCCTTTTTGCTTCCTCCTCTAGTTTTCTGTTGTGCCTCTGTTGGAAGTGGTGGCTGGTTTCCTTTGTGTTGGGCGATCCAAAGGAGGGTCTCCTTCCCCTGCTCCCCGCCCATGTCTTGCATCTTATTTAATACAAGAGGGAGAAATTCTGCAGGTAAAGCTGCTGCCAGTGTTGGATCTCTAGCCAGGCAAGAGCTTTACCTGTTGAATGCAGCTGTTCGAAGGGGGAAATATTGGTGAGCTAGCGAAGGTGTTCCACTGCTGGCTGCAGCCTCTTTGGAAATGTGAGTAATAGTGCTTAGGAACTGGAAATTATTTTTAGCGTATCTCATGTTGACATTAAGGTTTTCGTGTGTAATCTAGGATAACCTTTTTTTGTTTGGTTCAGCTTGTACATGCTTCTTGGTCATCTTTGGTTAATCACATGGCTTAAGAAGGAATAGGGTTGTAAGTAGGAAGCTGTCTTTTATTGGGGCAGACCCATGGATCATCTAAGGTGCTCTTTGTTTTTGTATCCTGCTTTTCTTTTTAAGAGCTTTAAGGTGTTTTACGGGGGGGGGGGAGTTAATCATCATATTGTCCCTGTAAAGTAGCAGCTGGTATAGCACAGTGGGGAGGAGAGCCTGGCTGGGAGTCCAGAGTCTGTGAGTTCAAATCCCTGCTCATGTCTCCTGGGCGTCAAGGGCCAGCTAAAGATCACCCTGACAGTGAGTGGCTCAGTGGTTATGTGCCCTGCCACCTGTGCAGCCGTGGGCAAGGTGCATAGTTCCAAGGAGCCCAGTTGCCCCCCAGCTGGCAGCTGCGGATGAGGAAGGGGCTGGCTTGTGCAGCTGTGGCAAGCTGAGCAGGCCCTAGCCAGCTGGGGAGGACTAGCCTGAGAGGGAGGCAATGGGAAACCCCCTCTGAATACCGCTTACCATGAAGTTATTTATTATTATTATTTATTTAATTTGTATCCCGCCCTTCCTCCCAGCAGGAGCCCAGGGTGTCAAACAAGGCACTGAAAACACTTTAAAATCATAAAAACAAATCTTAAAATAAATTAAGACAAAACAGCGTTAAAAACATTTAAAAAACTTTTTAAAAAAGGGTTAAAACATTATTTAAAAACATATTAAGCAATTCTGACACAGACATAGACTGGGATAGCTCTCAACTTAAAAGGCTTGTTGAAAGCAAACAGTCTTCAAAAGGCACCGAAAAGATAGCAGAGATGGTGCCTGCCTAATATTCAAAGGGAAGGAATTCCACAGGGTATCCCTATTCATCGGGTAGCCATAAGTTGGGATTGACTTGAAGGCAGTCCATTTCCATTTTCAAAGTAGACTTGGCTAAGAGGGTAACTTGGCCAAGGTCACCCAGTGAGCTCCACGGCTTAGTGAGGATTTGAGCCAGGACCCCCCCTTCTCTTAACTCTGGCACTCCAGCCACTCTGATGGGCAGTGTCTCTCCAGGATCTTGGACAGGGTCTCCCCCCAGCCTTGTTTCACAGAGATGCTGGGGACTGAACCTAAGGCCTTTGGCATGCAATGTGTGTGCTCTTATCACTGAGCTACGGCATATGGCCTTTCCTCAGTTTTAAATGGAATGGCAATGCTTAATGGGTTAGATTAAGTGATTGTACTGTTTCAGTTAAAGCATGCTGCCATGAATCAGGCAGCTGATTTTTAGATTAGTACAGGTGATTAGGAAAACTGCAGGTGGCAAACTCAGTCTTGGAAGAGGCATTCCCCCCTTTCCCAAAGTACATTTCTTGCTTCAGGTACATTTTTACCCATGTATATAATTTAATTAACTAAAAAACTAGTCAGTTTTTAGATCAATAAAGGTGCAAATGAATGGAAGGTGGTGTGCTTTTTTTTATTTAAGAAATCAATAGAGCCACTTTGGATAGCTTTACCTCCCAGTAGGAGGGAATGTTCCCTTGAAATAAAATCTTGTCTCAAGGTGCTATAAAAATATTTCCCCTCTAGTTTAGGATGCTGCTGATGTATTCCATATAGCCTCTTCCAGAGTGGTGGGTTTATTTACAGGTGTATTGTACAACATGTCATTGATGCAATAATAGTGCCTTCATGGAAGATTTATACTGTACCATCCACACATTGTTCCACTTTTATTAGCTGTTCTGCTGTGCTTTCCCAATGCTTTATTTGTTGCTGGTGCTAAATTTGTTAAGCAGCACAGCAGAGAGTAACAGCGGTCCGAAATGCGAGTGTGCCAGCGTGTGTGTGTGCGTTTACACTGCATTAGGATCACTGAGACTTAAAACTTAGTAAAACAGGAGAAGCTACTTTATTTATAGAAATACATAGTAGATAGAAAGGCATACCTAGTTTTAACGAACTAAGTTGGAGGCACAATGCCCAGGCATGGGAGTTGACCTCATGGCTAGGAGAGAGAGAGCAGAGACAAAGGGTGTCTCCTCTCTGGAGAAGAGAGGGTGGAAGGAGGAGGGGCAGGTAAGCTTCCCTAAAGAGGTATCAGTCTAACAGCCGGAAGGAAGTCAGAGCATCACAGGTAAAGGTAATCAAGCCTATCCATGTGGAGGACCCTAGCTCTATCTCCCTTCTGGAACATAAACAAAAGAACAAAACTGGAATTGCTCTTGCCCCACTTCCAACGTTATTGCTGTCTGGAAGGGCATTCTTGCCCTGTAGTCCAGCAGAAGCAAGACAGAAAATGAAATCTGAAACATTTATGGTATAAAAAATAGGATTTCTGCAAGAAGTTATGGGACATGCACCGATTAGAAAAGAAGCAGTATGCCTTTTGCATGCCTAAACAATATTGGAAGTAGGATCATGTCTAACTGTCCCCATACCACCATGAGCACAAATCATCATCAATAAAATGTCTGCGGGGGTCCCTAGGGATGGGGACAGACCTGAGTCACAAGATGGCTTTTGTATTTCTGGAGATGGGGGACTTGGTCAGTTTGGATGTTTGTTCTCCTTTCCTTCCCCAAAGGTCTTGTGCAACAGCAACTCCACATTCTCAGCTTCATGTCTTTTCTTTCCTCCCTTGGTTCATCTTAAGACTTCCAAGGATGCTTGGAAGAGTCTTAAGATGGACTGAAGGAGGAAGGAATAAACATTCAGCTGAAGCTGTGGAGATGCTGTTGCAGGCTGACTTCTTTCTCCTCCCTTACCACCAAATTTTGCATACCATCTAACATGATGCCAAGTTCTGGAGGACTTGAGCATTCTCACCCTCATAAATTTTTCTTTTGCCCTAATACGGATTTTGGAATTTTCCAGAATGTATTCTAGTAACTTTGTGGTAGCAAGCACAAATCCAGACATCCCGCGGACCACCTGAATGAAGCACGTGGACCACTGGTGGACCATTGTTTTGGGAATCCTTTAGATGTTACCTTTTATACTGTGTTTCTCTTGGTGTTGGGCTCATTAAAATACATACACACACGAACAAAACCCATCCGCTCTTCTAAATGTAGTGCTAAATTGTTACTCTACTTCCTCATCATGTTGTTCCCACTTTTCCACATATTTGTGTCCTTTAAAAACATTTTTTTAAAAGGCATCAGCAGTGTGTCCTGGCAAGATTTCCTCTTTGACTTGAATCCAACAAGATAGATTGTTCAGACGGTTTCCTTCAATGAGCTTGTGCAACATCCCTCTCCTAGCAGAAGTGCCTAACTTGGGAATGTTGTAATTAAGGCAGTCTTGGCCACTGTTCATTTAATGGCAAACCTCAATAAAACCATCTCTCTTCCATCAATCTGCCCCTCTTTCCCAAGTCAAAGATCCAGCCACTCATCGATATGTCCCAAAGTTGATGTTCAGTCAAAAGCCGGGGGGGGGGGGAGGAGTTCTGTGTTGAATATTCTCAACATTCCCCTACTAAGAAGCAGGGCTGTGGAGTCAGTACGTCAAACCTTCGACTCCGACTCCTCTATTTTTCTACTGTCCAACTCCACCCAAAATTGCTTCCGACTCCACAGCCCTGGAAAGGGCTGTAAATGTCTTTTTAAATTGGAAGCTCTCGTAGGAGCATTTTTATCGCTGCCTGAATATGCGCTGATCTTGGCATCACAGCATTTGTCTTCATCTGGGTCCTGTGTCATACACACAAAATGTTTTCCATCTTGAGTTATGGTGAAATGCTCAACTACAGCTGACTTCATGGGAAGCTGCTTTGACATTTTGAGTTTATATTTTAAAAAATTTGTCAATCAAAATTTATTTCAAAGCTGGAGTCGGTACATTTCTACCGACTCCACCCAAAATTGCTTCCGACTCCACGACTCTGACTCCACAGCCCCGCTAAGAAGTTTAAAGTTTATGCTTTCCTTTTTTAAAACAAAACAAAACCATGAAACATATTTCAACAGGATGTTAAGCCGAGATTGTTCTAGTTCAGCCTTTCTCAACCTGGTCTACTCCACACGTTTTGGACTACAGCTTCCATCCTCCTCAGCCAGCAGCACTGACTGGGGCTTATGGGAAATACTCACTTTTTTTCTTTTAGTGAGATATTCCTCCTTCTGAACTCTGGAAGACCACAGATTGCAATTGGCAAGATATTAACACAAGCATTCTTAGGATTTTCATTAGATCATGTGTCTCTTTGGGAGGTGATAAAGAAAATGAGAACCTGCTGGAGCAGGCCAGTGCCCCAGCTAGTCTAGCATCCTGTTCCCACAGTGGCCAACCAGGTGCCCATGGGCAACCTGCAAGCAGGAAATAAGCGCAGCACTTTCCACCTGCAGTTCTCAGCAAATAGTATTCATATTGCCTATGACAGTGGAGGTTACACCCTGTTGCTCTGTCCTTGCCATTAGTCCATGCAGACAGCAGCATCACTTGAACCATTCTAAGCTGTGTTCTCAAGGTTTTAATGCTAGTTTACCCAGCGGCATGTGTGACCAGGATAGCCAAAGCTTGGTTAAAATGTTACATTCCTTGGTTCTTAATTCAAGACAGCATTTACTGGACCTAGACCTGCTCAGGTTCAGCAAGGTTGCTACATCATGTTGTTTCAGACTGGGTCCTAGAATTCCTCCGTTTTGTCTTGTTATAATCCTGAACTGTTCACACTGTCCCAACTTTTTATAAAGGTGTTGGGGAGGTTTGGGGTTACTCTGCCCCCTTTGATGCCCATAAGCCAACCTCCTTCATGAAGAGATGGCTAAAATAGGAACTCTGGCTGTGTACCGACAATACATTTAGAGCCCATGGCTTTCCCCTAAGAATCCCAGGCACCTGGTTGGCCACTGTGAGAACAGGATGCTGCACTAGATGGGCCACTGGCCTGATCCAGCAGGCTCTTCTTATGTTCCTATGTTAATCCTGGGAACTATAGTTAAGGGTGCTGGGAAAGGTAGGTCTCTGAGAGATAAATGACAATTCCCAGGATTCTTTTGGGGAAACCATGTTCTGTAAATGTACAGTGTGTATGCAGTCATTAAAAGGCAACTTAGTCTATATTTAAATGATCTTGCGGATATCCATTCTTAATTCAAAAACACTCCTTCAGAAGAATGGGGACAGATTGTTCCATCTGGAATTATAGCATAGCCGGTAATAGGATTAAATGCAAGGAGAAAAGATTTAGGTTGGGTGTCGGGAAGAATGTTCCAGTGATAAGAATAGACGGCCAATGGGAGCAAATTACAAAGGCTGGTCACTTTCCGATTGCTTTTTTTTACCCTCCCTTAAACATGTGACTTAAACCTGTTAGGGCAGGTTTAGGTGTAACTGGCCCTTCATGGAATTGACTTCCTGAAGCTGCCTGCAGTCTCTTTTGAAATTCCTCCTTAAAACCCATCTTTCCCACAAAGTCTATGCTAAAATCCCTTCATCCTCATCACCTCCCAACAAAAACTAAGCCCAAGTATGTACAATTGAATGGATTGCTTTGTTCCTCCTGTTTGTCCTTCCCAAGGCTGGCACCAAGGGTTGGCATCGTTGGGCATTTGCCAAGGGTCCATTGGGGGCTCCACTGACAACAGCCCCTTAAACCTGCTGTAGAGAGTGGATAAGGGGACAGGGCTCAAGGAGTGTGGTTTGGCCAAGGCCCCTCTAAAGCACGTGTGACGAACCTTTGGCCCTCCAGATTTTGCTGAACTACAGCTCCCATCATCCCTGGCCATTGACCATAGTTGCTGGGGCTAATGGGAGTTGTAGTTCAGTAATATCTGGAGAGCCAAGGTTCCTCACACCTTCTCTGAAACCTGGAGCTGATACTGGCCCTTGCTCCTCTCTTTTGCCCCCCTCTATGTTGCAATTGTAAAGCGTAAGTTCCTGTTGAAGCAGAGGCTTCCCTTGTTATGTGCAAAGTACCCTGTGTATTGATAATGGCGATGTAAAAAGTTCTGGTACCTTTTTGCTAAAGAGCCTCATTTGTTCAGAATCTTGATCTTGGTCCTATCATTCTAGGTAAACACCCTCCCCAACACAGTCTTGAATCATGACCTGTTTATGCCTCTATTCAATCCCCAGTCAGCAGGAACATCAGAAGCAGCCATATGCCAGGTCAGGTTACGTATTTATTATTTCAGTTATATCCCACTTTTCCTCCAAGGAGCTCAAGGTGGAATACATGGTTCTTCCCCTCTCCATTTTATCCTTGCAGTACATGATTCTCCTCCCCGTTTTATCCTCACAACAACCCTGTAAAGTAGGTTAGGCTGAGAGATGGTGACTGGCCCAAGGACACTCAGTGAGCTTCATGGCTGAGTGGGGATTTGAACCTTCGTCTCCCAGCTACTACGCCAACAGAGCCTTTTCAGTGGTGGCTCCCTGTTTGTGAAGTGCCCTCCCCAGTGAGATCTGTCTATCACCAGGGCCGGCACCAGGCATGCTGGGGACCTTGGGCACCAGCCTGCCCCAGGGCCCAGTACATGCACGCACACCCAATCTACCTCTCCCTGAAGGGCTCCTCTTTAGCGTGGGTGGGTAGCTCACACACACACACACTGCCACACAGGCCCATGACAGCCACCTGCCACATGCTCCGTCTACCTCTCTCTTCACGTCAATGCTGGTTGCCAGGACCGGCGCCAGGCATGTCGGGGATAGTTGCACTGCAGGCGCAACCCTGCCATCAATAAAGATGGCAGTTGACATTCCCCTAAGGGCCTGATGCCTCCGCTTCCATCTTAGTTGACGGCACACATGCATGCTACGCGCTTGCATCCCTGCCATCAACCAAGATGGCGGCAGAGGCATCAAGCCCTTAGGGAAACCTTGGCCGCCATCTTGGTTGATGGCAGGCTTGCGCCCACAATACAACAAGCCCTGGCATGCCTGACACCAGCCCTGGTGACCAGCATTGATGTGAAGAGAGAGGTAGGCAGCTGCTGCGGGCCTGCACGGCAGTGGGGGGGGTGCATGGGAGCTCCCTCCCATGATCAGCTGTGCAGCTCGCGGAAGGGGAGTGCTACCCACCCATCCTAAGGAGAGGCCCTTCAGTGGGCCCCGGCCATGGCCTGACCTGGCCGCCCTCTGGCACCGGCCCTGTCTATCACTATTAACTTTCAGGAGGAATTTGAAAACATTCATGTTTATCCAGGCATTTGATGGTTCAAGGGGACTGTTCCTGGCAACCTGAAGGTTCCTAATGAAAGAATGTTTTTAAGCTCTGTTTTAAAATATTTTAACTGTGTGCTGGAATGTTTTTAACTGTTTTTCTTGCTGAATTGTTCTATGTTTGCCACCTTGGGTTCCTTCGGGAGGAAGGATAGGATATAGTTCCTAATAATAATAAGCACTGTACCGTTCTGGAGTTAGTTGTCCATCTCACCCAGTATTGTCTACTCTGACTGGCAGTGGCTCTATAGAAGGAGTGGGAACCTTTTTCAGCTTGAGGCCGCCACTGCCTCGTGGACAATCTTCCAAGGGCCATGTGCCAGGGGTGGGTGGGGGCCAGAGGCAAAAGTGGGTGCAGGAAGCAATGGCGCTGTTTCCTTTGTCCAGGAGGCAGCATTCCAGCCATGCGCAAGTCAGAGGTTTCTGCACACTCATTTCTCCATCTAAGCAAGCAAGAGGCATCGTCACAGTCAGCGGAGACTGGTGGCTGTGCTGTCAGTGGGGCAGTCTGCTCCAGGTTCTAGCCCAAACTAAGCACCTTGGACAGCTCGTTTAGAAAGTACAGAGCAGATGAACTGTCCCGCTAGCATTGGAGCCACCAGTCTCCGCTGATCACAGGTCAAAGGCACCTTCCAACCATGCACAGAGCAGGGCTGGGGAAGGGATGTGGCCTTGAGAGAGTCCCAAGTCCCTGGTGGAGAGGTCTCCAGTCCTGAAGTTCTACATCTCTGCTCTGAAGAGTCTCATGCAGAGATGTCCTCCCCCCCTACCTGATCCTTTGAACTGGCGATGCCAGGGATTGAACCTGGGCCTTTGTGCCTGCAGTGCATCAAACCTCCTATTGCCAGTGTGCAGGCCGTGAGTGTCATTGCTTTCGTAGCCAATGCGGCAGCGCTCGCATACAAGAGGACACCAGTTGCAGGACTTGACACAACCCCAAGCTTTGCAGCAAGTACAAAAACACTTTAGAAAAATAAGGTGGGGCGGGGGCTTCCAAAAACAGGCCAATGAGAACTGAGCATGCTTCATGGCCATGAAATGCTGGCTGACAGGTAGAGGACATGAGACGGAGGGGCTGGAATCCTGAACAGCAGCACTTGGGTTAGCAACAGTTGGTTGCAGATTGCACTTATTTCCTCTGTCACTGCCCTGCTGCCCCTTTCAGCTGCAGCTCTGGCATATAACAGGTGCTTATCTCTTCGATGCAATTTCAAGACTTGGCTGTGATCTCCAGTCATTCCCCGCCCCAACGCACAGTGACTTCAATGTTGAAAGCAGTATGTCAAAACAGTTATTTGTATTCAGTCGTATGCCATTAGGGTGGAGGTTAGCTGGCCTGGACTCTGATTTTTATCCATTCTGAATTGGGTGTCAGAATGGTGGGTTTTGGACTTCAGCATAGGCCCACGCCATACATTAAAAGCACACGACTTCCCCCCAAGAATCCTGGGAGCTGTAGTTTGTTAAGGGAGCTAGGAGGTTGTAGTTCTGTGATAGTAAACTACACAGTTCCTAGAATTCTGTGGGGGAAGGTATGTGCTTTAAATGTGTGTAGGATGTGCTTTAATGCTATGTGCATTTTATTTGCATGAAGGAAGATTTTATTGTGATGTTTGGTCCAATAGCGCTTGCACCAAAACTATACTCCATTCTCTGCCTTTTCCCTTCAGGTTTCCCCACTGCAGGATGGGAGGGGGGAAGGTAGGCTGACATTAGGTGACATTGTATCAAAGCAGGTGTTATCCCACACTTTCCAGTGCATTTTCTCATCGCTTTCCTTATAGCAAAAGGTCTGGTCTTTTGGGGGAAGCTGGTTGAGTGTGCAAGATCTCTCAATGAGCTGTAACTGCGCAAGCTCAGTTTGCCAGTATGTGACTGAATCCCACCTGAAAATAGCGATGGTCTGGAAACGCCCTTAGGGGAATGACAATACCTATGGTTGCTGGGGCTGATGGGAGTTGTAGTTCAGCAGCATCTGGAGGGCCAAAGGCTCCTCACTCCTCTGCCCTTAGTGATGAAACAGCATCCTCCATGACACCTGAGGACAGCGGACTGGCACGCGTAACCTTTGATCCTCCAGATGTTGCTGAACTGCAACTCCCATCAATCCCAGTGACCATGGTCAACGGGCAGGGATGATGGGAGTTGTCATTAAGCAGCATCTGGATGGCTAAAGGTTCCCCATACCTGGGGTAGCGCATGCCACATGGTTCATACTGCTCTGTCTGTTCTCTGCAGCTGCTGCCTCACTCTGCCTAATGGTAGGGTCAGCCCTGAAGCCTTGCGTGGAGCGGTAGCTGCACTTATCACCCAGTAACTCCACTTCCCATCATGCTCTTCCCCTTTTCATAGACATGAGAGCTTCGGCTATGGGGTGGTATAGAAATGTAATAATAAATAATAATAATAATAATAGGTCTATTTGTAACAGTGATGTGTATCACCCTTCTCACTTGTCTTTGCTGTGAAATAACAAGAGTTTGCATCCTATGCTAGCCATAGAGTAGACCCACTGGATTTAAGGGACATGGACTTACCTCCTCTTTCAGCAAGCCTTTTAAGTAGAGACCTTATCCCAGTCTGCATCTGTGTTAGAATTGTTTTTTAAAGGTGTTTTAAATATTTTTTAAAATACCTGTTTAAAAATGTTTTGTTTTTTAAAATGTTGCTTTCCCCCCTCCAGATGTTTTACAGATGTTTTCAGGTTTTTTATCGCCTGTTTGCCACCCTAGGCTCCTTCTGGGAGGAAGGACAGCATGGCTGGATACAACCCAAGGCTTTTTCTTTTTTTAAAAAAATCTACATTTGTTTAATTTTATGCCATGATATAAGCTAATGAAATTGTTGCTAAATGGAGAAAGGCAGCATGCTTCCAGTTACCAGCTGCTGGAAAGGGAGAGTGCTCTTGCACTTAGATGTTGCTTGCAGGCATCCTGTAGGCATCTGGTTGGCCACTGTGAGAACAGGACGCTGGACTAGATGGGCTACTGGCCTGATCCAGCAGGTTCTTCTTATGTTCTTGTTACACTTGGAAAACTGTTCATCAGAGGAGGAGGAGGAAGAAACAGAAACATCTCTTCATACACTTTCCCTGCTCTTAATCAGATGGTGTTTACTGAGTATCCAGGAGCCCCTTCCCTCCCTCCCACTTTGATCATCCTGAGATAATGAACAGGGTTCTGTTTACTGGTACACCTTGGTATTTGTAAGTAATTCCTTATCTGTATTTAAACAAAAATAACTAGCAAGTTTTTTTTTTTAAAAAAAGAAGCCTGTATGCTCTTCTAAGAGTGGCTAGTTTCCTGCCTTCAACCTCGCCCCCTTGCAATATTGAACCTTGTTAATTATTAGGGTTGCCGTTTTTTAAAAAAAGGCTAGAGAAATTCCCAGACGGTTGCTACTTTTGTGGGGGGATTCAATCACATACCAGCCAATTCAGGTTGCACAATTATAACTGATTGGGAGGTCTTGCGCAACAAACCCACATCCCGAAAAGATTGGACTTTGTAATAAGGGAAAGTGATGCAAAAGTTCACAGGAAAGTGGGGGGGGGTTGTTTAACACTTGGCTTTGAGGCAACTGTGATTTAACCAGAACTTGGAAAAGTTACTTTTTTGAACTACAACTCCCATCAGCCCAATCCAGTGGCCATGCTGGCTGGGGCTGATGGGAGTTGTAGTTCAAAAAAAGTAACTTTTCCAAGCTCTGGATCTAACCTCCCTGTAAGCCAAGCGGGCTGACTGGTACCCATTAGGTCTAGTAGTGCAGAAGGCAGGGAGACCCTCAGTAAGTGAAGCCCGAGCCAGTGACATCCTGGTTCTAAGTAAGAAGGCAGGCAGATTGGGATTGGCCAAGGGCAGCACCTCCTTTGCCCTAATGTACCAGCCTCCATTGCCTAAAGACTGACCTCAAGGTGGTGTGGGGACAGGGGACTCCAAGCCGTCTCCCAGCTAGGCACTGGCCAGCCCCTGACCTCCTGCTTAACTCCAGCAAGGCTGTTGCATCATGGGCTTTCAGACTATGCCCTGGGAGGACTGTGCCTTCAGGGCCTTGGCTTGGGGCATCTGCTCAGGAATGTGCCATGCGCCCTCGCCCAAGGCTTGATTGATTGGTGGAACGCCTCGCAGCCCGCCCTTCAGTGGAAGATGGTAGGTACCGGCAGCTCCTGTTTCCAAGCCGTGTGGGAGCGGTGGACTTCTGCCCAACTCTTCCACCTGATACGGCTGGTTAAGCTGCCCCAGCTGCCAAGAGTGGGAGGTAAGGAATCTTCACAATGTCATGGGTGGCCTTACAGAACAGCACAGTGGGCATGAACTTCATCACCTCCTCCCTATGTGGACCTCATCCCAGGCCTTCGCCCTTGGACTTAAAAAAACAACAACGAACAGCAAAAAGACCTGCGGCTGCCTGGTCAGTCACTGCCCTAGTGTAAGTACTTGCTGGGAGCAGAATTCAGTATCCTCAGAATTCCCATGGTAGTTAAGCTAGCTTCTGGCCCTTATGAAGGTTTGTTTGAAGGTGGGCAGGCAACCACCCCCCGGCCCATGGAGTTGGACTCAATGCCCTTATAGGCCCCTTCGAACTCTGATTCTGTGAAGTCTCAGCATTGCAGATACAACCCACTGGGTTGATACCATGGATTGGGATTTCCTGCTTCACTCACATCATCTCTGCCTTTTCTTTCTCAGGATGAAGTAGTAGCTCATGTGTGTCCCTGCTGACAGCTAAGCTGGCTAAGCTGGTTCAGGCAATAACAATGGACCACTTGTCAGGTGATGGAGAGGTCAGAGGCGGTCGGCCACACACCTGTTATTTTTGTCCTTCTGCCATGGGTTTTCCCAAACAGCTGCAGTGGATGTCTCAGTTCCTGGCAGGCTGATGATTCACACCCTCCAACTATGTAGGTACAACAGGACTAGCAACAGTTTCTACAACAGTTGTAGCAACAGCACTTACTAGGAGCAGTAATAGCAGTGGTGGCATTGCTGCCATTATTTGCAGCAGCAATCAGCAGTAGTCAGCATCCTATAGCAGTAAAGCTACTACTAGTATTAATAAGCACAGTTACTACTAGCAGTAGTAGTTACTACTGGTAGCAGCAACTACTAGTAGTCATAATTAGCAGTAGAAACAACAGCAGTTAGTAGCAGTACTGGTTACAGCAATTACAAGCAACAATACTAACAGCCATTAGCTATAGTGGCAAAAGTAGTAGCTACTTTGAATAGCAATAGTAGGTTGCAGTGCTGTAGTGTCAGCAATAATGGAGGTGGCAGTGTTTACTTCAGGCCCATGTAGAATTCCCATCAATGTTAAGTCAGGTACCAGATTTTGAAATCATCATAGGTTGGGTTGGGAGATGTTTTGCAAAGGACCACTACAGGTTTACGGTGATTAGAAAATGGACATTTCATAGTTAGGTTTTCATGCCCCTAGGCCTCATTAAAGTGACTTGTTGTCTAGGGGAAGAGAGGAGAAAGTTGAAGGAGGGGGGTGAGAGCGCAATAAGCCTGTACAGAGGAAAACAGAAAAGGCAGACAGCTCCAGTATAGCAAGTTAGGTTGAAAGGAGGTCTGAAGAAGTTAAAGACTATATTCATTATTTTTCATCTCTTTTTTTTTGTTGATCAACATGAGAAGGTTTAATTTAATTCAGGGGGAAATCCTTGAGCCTATAAAAAACATGCATGATGGTATCCCAGAGAATGTATACCCTGCCTGTTTTCCCCTTGCTTATAATTAAACACAGCCCGTCTCTCCATATCTAGGGTGGAAGAGAAAAAGTTTCTGAAGAGATGGCTTTTTTTCAGCCCATGGTGCTTCCAGGTGATGTGCTTATTGAACATTCATCCTGATTTATTTGCAGAGAGATTAGACTACGGTGGCTATTTACCCTGATTTGTTTGTGGGGAGGTTAGATGACGCTGCCTCAAAGCCAAGTGTTGTCACTCACTTTCCGGTGCATTTCCCCGTCACTTTTTTGGGGAAGCAGGTTTCTTGCCCAAGAATACCTCCCAGCAGCTATAATTGTGCAACCTGAATTTGGCAGTATGTGATTGAATCCCACCTGAAAATAGCAACAGTCTGGAATCACTCTTAGACTTCACACTGGTCACTTCTCTTTTTCAGAAATTAGTCACATCCCATCAGACACAAAGGTGAGCCGCAGAAGATACCAGTACAGTGCTAGTTCTTCCTATGGGGAATGTTTCCTTCAGAAGAGAAATAAACAAACAAAAAATTAATGATGTCTCCTCTGTTATACACACATACTTTCTCCAGAATGGGGAAGAGGAGGGACGAAAGCTTGAGGGTTGTCCTAGCTTATGCACACTATACATTTAAAGCACTTGTATACCACTAGAACTGACAGGTAAATCCTGGGAAGTGTAGTATGTACAGGGTGCTGAGAAGTGTTAGGCGGCCCTACTTATTATCCTCACAGAACTACAATTCCCAGCATTCCCTGGGAAGAAGGATTAATCATTAAATATGTGGTGTGGATGAGCTTGCTCTTTAAACCCTGTACAATGAATGGAAGGGTTCTTATCTTTTATAAGGGGCAATGTGAACCCAAAGGGTTTCCTTCAGAAAATGGAAGTCTTGTCCGAATGAAGAAAATAAAAAAGAACACAAACTCTGGCAAAAGAAATGCAAGATGCAATAAGGGATGCTAAAAAAGAATTTGAGGAGCACATTGCTAAGAACATAAAAACCAACAACAAAAAATTCTATAAATACATTCAAAGCAGGAGACCATCGAGGGAGACAATTGGACCCTTGGATGATAAGGGAGTCAAAGGTGTACTAAAGAACGATAAGGAGATTGCAGAGAAGCTAAATGAATTCTTTGCATCTGTCTTCACAGTGGAAGATATAGGGCAGATCCCTGAACCTGAGCTAACATTTGCAGGAAGGGATTCTGAGGAACTGAGACAAATAGTGGTAACGAGAGAGGAAGTTCTAAGCTTAATGGACAATATAAAAACTGACAAATCACCGGGCCCGGATGGCATCCACCCGAGAGTTCTCAAAGAACTCAAATGTGAAATTGCTGATCTGCTAACTAAAATATGTAACTTGTCCCTTGGGTCCTCCTCCGTGCCTGAGGACTGGAAAGTGGCAAATGTAACGCCAATCTTCAAAAAGGGATCCAGAGGGGATCCCGGAAATTACAGGCCAGTTAGCTTAACTTCTGTCCCTGGAAAACTGGTAGGAAGTATGATTAAAGCTAGATTAACTAAGCACATAGAAGAACAAGCCTTGCTGAAGCAGAGCCAGCATGGCTTCTGCAAGGGAAAGTCCTGTCTCAGTAACCTATTAGAATTCTTTGAGAGTGTCAACAAGCATATAGATAGAGGTGATCCAGTGGACATAGTGTACTTAGACTTTCAAAAAGCGTTTGACAAGGTACCTCACCAAAGGCTTCTGAGGAAGCTTAGCAGTCATGGAATAAGAGGAGAGGTCCTCTTGTGGATAAGGAATTGGTTAAGAAGCAGAAAGCAGAGAGTAGGAATAAACGGACAGTTCTCCCAATGGAGGGCTGTAGAAAGTGGAGTCCCTCAAGGATCGGTATTGGGACCTGTACTTTTCAACTTGTTCATTAATGACCTAGAATTAGGAGTGAGCAGTGAAGTGGCCAAGTTTGCTGACGACACTAAATTGTTCAGGGTTGTTAAAACAAAAAGGGATTGCGAAGAGCTCCAAAAAGACCTCTCCAAACTGACTGAATGGGCAGAAAAATGGCAAATGCAATTCAATATAAACAAGTGTAAAATTATGCATATTGGAGCAAAAAATCTTAATTTCACATATACGCTCATGGGGTCTGAACTGGCGGTGACCGACCAGGAGAGAGACCTCGGGGTTGTAGTGGACAGCACGATGAAAATGTCGACCCAGTGTGCGGCAGCTGTGAAAAAGGCAAATTCCATGCTAGCAATAATTAGGAAAGGTATTGAAAATAAAACAGCCGATATCATAATGCCGTTGTATAAATCTATGGTGCGGCCGCATTTGGAATACTGTGTACAGTTCTGGTCGCCTCATCTGAAAAAGGATATTATAGAGTTGGAAAAGGTTCAGAAGAGGGCAACCAGAATGATCAAGGGGATGGAGCGACTCCCTTACGAGGAAAGGTTGCAGCATTTGGGGCTTTTTAGTTTAGAGAAAAGGCGGGTCAGAGGAGACATGATAGAAGTGTATAAAATTATGCATGGCATTGAGAAAGTGGATAGAGAAAAGTTCTTCTCCCTCTCTCATAATACTAGAACTCGTGGACATTCAAAGAAGCTGAATGTTGGAAGATTCAGGACAGACAAAAGGAAGTACTTCTTTACTCAGCGCATAGTTAGACTATGGAGTTTGCTCCCACAAGATGCGGTGGTGGCCACCAGCTTGGATGGCTTTAAAAGAAGATTAGACCAATTCATGGAGGACAGGGCTATCAATGGCTACTAGCCATGATGGCTGTGCTGTGCCACCCTAGTCAGAGGCAGCATGCTTCTGAAAACCAGTTGCCAGAAGCCTCAGGAGGGGAGAGTGTTCTTGCACTCGGGTCCTGCTTGCGGGCTTCCCCCAGGCATCTGGTTGGCCACTGTGAGAACAGGATGCTGGACTGGATGGGCCACTGGCCTGATCCAGCAGGCTCTTCTTATGTTCTTATGTTCTTATGTGCTTTTACCCTGCTCCTGTTGTCAGAAGGAGTGTTGTCACTCCTTCTGGCTTTCTTTGAATTCAGGACAAACATTTTCAGCTTGTGTAGGCTGCTAGTGAAATCTGGAACCTTGTGCAAATGGGATTCTAAATCTTGTGGGGTGGGGAGAACCTTCAGGAGTAGGAAAGGCTCCCCTGTTATAGAGACTTGCCCTGATCTCAGGGAAAGCTGGAAGGAGTCGAGTGACACCACAAGGGTAGGTTAACCACCACAAGGCTAAAAGTGCAGCCTTACTGCTCCTGACCTTGGGCCAATCCATACCTAACCTCAAAATCCGCATTTATCATATTTGGTTGCTGGCCTCCATGTCCTACTTGTGTTCGGATTTATTTGTTAAAACCTGATTTTCAAGCATCCATACATTTGGGCTTTTTTTGGGGGGGGGGTCTAATTCACTTTTGCATTTTGTCTCGCGATTGGTCCATAACAGTAGTTTGCTTTTTATGCGTTTTTCCAGAAGAGTGCAAAAACATGTATCTTTTAAAAGAAATTAATGCACATGCTCAGGTGCGTGTTTAAGCAGAAATTCCTTCAACTGCAGAAGGCACAAATCATTGTTTATTATTATTAATAAACTGTATTGAAACTTTTAAAAATAAAATACCCATGTCTGGGCTGTTGCATATAAGTATGCACTACTTAAATTTTATTAATACAGATGTGCATTCCGTGTTTTTAATTAACTATTTGCGTAATATCACAAAATAGCTTTGATGTGGAAATATTATTCATTAAACTTTTGACTGTAAGTTTGATCACAAAATAGTAGTTTAAAAAAAGAGAGATACAGCTACAGATGCCAGAAAGAGGAAGTAGGAATGACCTGTAAAGAAGAAGTGTGGACAGAGGGTGGGACCTACCCCTGTGATCTGCCCGGGCACAACGTCCTTGCTACAGAGGTTAGAGCAGCTAATAATGAGGACAGAAATAATAATTGGCTTATAGCAGGGTACAAGAAGTGCAGATTTCTCTAGGAAAAGTCTGAAATGGTGGGAATGTCATACGAATGCTGGCGAATAAATGGACACACAAGGGGGTTAGATTGCAAACTAAAAGAAGGTATGGATGAGCCCCTTATTTATTTATCTCCCCCTTTTCAGCCCAAAGAAGGCTCCCAGGAGTGACTTACAAGTGCCAGTGATTATAAGGCAGTCCCTGCCCTCAAGCTTACGAGCTTAAAGGACATGATACGAAAGGGACTAGAAAGGTGGGGGGGGGGAGAAAGCAAACTCAAGGTGCTATTTCTTTGTTACAGTGACCAGCTGGGATGGAAAAATGCCATTCCTGCACATTAGCGATGATGCACGCATTGTTCTAGTTCACATGTAACTGGAAAACATGGTTTCATGTTCTGAGACCAAACCAGGTCTGAGCGCTTCCCTCTCCCTTTCCTTTCTGCATCCTTGAGGAGGCGAACAAAAGCTGCTCTCAATTTCAAACTTACCCATAGTTTCCCATGACAGCCCTACTCAGGGAACTGTAGCTTGTTTAAACTGTGGTTTAAGTTGAGAGCAAGGCAGGATCAAACTGTGGTTACATATCCTGCCTTAGTCTCAAACCACAAACAAACCACAGTTCCTCAAGCATGGATGTCATGGGGAACTGTGGTTAGGTTAAAGTCAAAAGCAGAAGCTTTTGATCCCTTTTCCTAGAGCATGAGAGGAGAGGGGGGCACAAAAGCCTAACTTGTGCATATATTGGGAAACTGTGGTCTCCTATTACATAGGAAATGAAGAATTGTACTGACCATGGCATAGGATAAGATCTCCTGTGAAGAGAGGCTCTCTTGTCTGTTTTTTTAAACCCATGCATGCAATTTTCTGAGTGCCAATCCTTATGTACCCAAAGCAGCACTGTCTGTACACAAAACAGAGATATCAGGAGGCTTAGAGAACTTTGCAGGAGTACAGATAACTTGATAACCCCACCCCTAAGAGGAGAGGAACCTCAAAACAGCCCGATGAGGACTGAATATATTCAGTGGGCACAGAATGCTGACTGATTGGTATAGGAGGCCAGAAAACCAGGGGTGAGGGGGAATGGAATAGAGTATCCTAGTAAAGGGTGTGGTTGGCTGGCTGAAACCCTGAAGAAGAGAAGCATTCCACACTGCAACATTTTGTTACAGATCCCACTTGTACCCTCTAGTTTGGATCCAACGCTGTGCAAGCAGAATTCTCTATGCCCCTCAGATCTGCTCTAGAGGGTCCCCCAACTCTCTGGAGCAGATTGTGAGGGTGCACAGAGAGCTGCAGGGGAAAAGAGAAGATCTGATTACTCAGAGAGGATTGTGTGTGCTCAGCAGTCATAAATTACTGACTAGCTACTTGGGACAGGGGAGTATGGAATGGAAAAACTATCCATCTGGATAAATGGGGCAAAATATGGGGTGGCATCCAAAAAAGATTCATAGGGTCGCCATAAGTCATAATCGACTTGAAGACATATAACAACAATTTTGATTTTGATTATTTTATTTATTTATTTATTATATTTATAACCCACCATTTCCCCAAGGAGCTCAAGGTAGCATATATGGCGCCTCCCTCTCAATTTTATCCTCACAACAACCCTGTGAGGTAGGTTGAGAGACTGTGACTAGCTTAAGGCCATCCAGCAAGCTTCCTGGCTGAGTGGGGCTTTGAATGTCCAGGTCCTAGTCCAAGACTCAAACTACTACACTACACTGGCTAACTACTACATTATGGTGATGAGGATGATGCGTAGATGCTGTGAAAAACGTGTCCATGAGCAGCTACCGAGTTCACAATGTGTTGGGCTGTGACCCATGGGCATTACTGTCTCTAGTTGTTTTCCATAAAGCCTGCAAGTTTGGAGAAGTAACTGTTATCTCTTGGCCTGAGAGTGAGCAGACATCCAAGGCCAGCGGTTGTCATGGTAACGTGAGATAGCAACTGGGAAAGTTCTAACAGAGTCTGTAAGTTGTGTCTTCTGAATATTGCCTCTGAACTGTGAGGCTGGTCTTCTGTGTATTACCTCTGAACTGAGAGGTTCTCTTTTGTGTTTATCTTTGAAGAGAGATGTACCAGAAGGGGGGGGGGGTGACTGAAGAAACTCTACATGTATTTACTCTTAAGCCTTTGGCCGTAATGTCTTAATAAAGACTCTTAATATGCTCTAATGCTCTGAAGAAGTTTGTTGCTCAACTTAACTCCAACGTAATGTATGCTGTTTCACGCAACAACGCACACACGTCAACAGGGGTTATGGGCCCAGATCCACAGCGCATTACACGGGAGTAAGTTGCTGGTCTGAACGGCAGACGGAGTTCCAGAGGGCAGCTTGATTGATTGTACCAGACGGAGGTGCGCAACATGGCTGTAAACCTGTCTGGGGGAGGCTTGCCGATGGAACAGCTTAACGAAAAGAATTATGGCAGCTGGAAGCTGAGGATGCGGGCTTTGCTGATAACAGAGGATTTATGGGACATTATAGATGAACCACCCCTGGCGGTATTGACCGCGGCCTGGAAGCGTCGAGACCAGAGGGCGCAGGCGTTTATAATCTTGGCTCTATCGGATTCTCAACTGATGTGTGTGAGAGATGAGCCGTCGGCTAAACAGATGTGGGACGCGTTGCAGGATTTGTCCCAGGAATGGCAGCGGAGGCAGGAGGCGCAGAGAGCCGAGCCGATGGAAGCTGTCAGAAGCAAGGAGGAGAAAAGTGCCGAACCGGAGGAGGCAGCCGAAAGCAAACAGGATTACAAGCAGCAGCTGTTAAAGGCTTGTTATGCCTGTGGGGCTCGTGGGCATCTCCGAAAAGACTGTGCAGTCAAGCGTAACTCCAGGGAAGGAAGCTTGAAGCAGGGAAGTGTGAACTTTGTTTGTAAACAGAAGTCTCAAGATTTAGGACCTGTTAACTGGCTTCTTGACAGCAGGGCAAGCCATATATTAATTAAAGACAGGAGTTTGTTTTATACGTCTACAGATGAGCAGGATTTTGTGCAACTTGCAAATGGATCACACAAAAGGGTGGAAGCCTGGGGACTGGTGAGATTTAATAAACTTGGGATAATGTCAGAATGTTTGTTTGTTCCAGGATTGGCTCATAATATTTTATCAGATCAAAAACTGATGGATTCTGGGTATTGCGTAACATTTGATAGAGGAAAATGTTTTCTGCAGAGAAAAGGCAAAGTTGTCTGTCAGGGATTTATGACACGGGGCAGTTTAGAATGACCGTGGGTGTGAAGTGTGCTGATGCCTTGAGTTTAATGGGGCGGAAAGAGAATGACGGTCAGAGCTGTAAGAAGACAGCTGTTAAAAGCACACAGCCACAGTATTCATGTAATGCAGTCAGGCTGATGCCTGAAAGAGTGCATCGCAGCCGAGTTTACAAGCCACAGGGTAAGAGACGTGGCAAACGTGCACCTAGAGCACAAGAGAATGCATATTTCAGAGCTTGGTGTCCAGAAACACAAGCGCAAACATTTAAACCAGATCTTGACGTAAATCTGAAAGGCACGAAGACAAAGAGTCTGGATTTGTCAGGAGCAAAGACAGGAGGTCTTGAATGTTTTGTGGATGCAGATCATGCAGGGGAACTGAGCAGTCGTAAGTCAACCTTTGGCATAGTTGTGATGTGGCACGGGTCATGCATTGACTGGAGCAGCAAGAAACAAAACATGGTGGCTGACATAATGACCAAGCCTTTGTGTAAGGAGAAATTTGGCAAACTGGTGACAAGGCTTGGAATGAGCCAAAGTTTGATTGAATAAAGTTTTAGCTAAATGTGCAGAGATGTTCTGAAATGTACTGCAATGTACTGAGATGTAATATGGATCTGTATGATGCAATGTATTGAAATGTATTACCTTTGTATTGCTGAAATGGAAAAGTTATAGATGCAATGGAAAGTATTTGCAGTCTTAATGAAAAAAAAGGGGGGTATGTTGGGCTGTGACCCATGGACATTACTGTCTCTAGTTGTTTTCCATAAAGCCTGCAAGTTTGGAGAAGTAACTGTTATCTCTTGGCCTGAGAGTGAGCAGACATCCAAGGCCAGCGGTTGTCATGGTAACGTGAGATAGCAACTGGGAAAGTTCTAACAGAGTCTGTAAGCTGTGTCTTCTGAATATTGCCTCTGAACTGTGAGGCTGGTCTTCTGTGTATTGCCTCTGAACTGAGAGGTTCTCTTTTGTGTTTATCTTTGAAGAGAGATGTACCAGAAGGGGGGGTGACTGAAGAAACTCTACATGTATTTACTCTTAAGCCTTTGGCCGTAATGTCTTAATAAAGACTCTTAATATGCTCTAATGCTCTGAAGAAGTTTCTTGCTCAACTTAACTCCAACGTAATGTATGCTGTTTCACGCAACAACGCACACACGTCAACACAATGAAGTGCCATGGGGAAGCATCTTAGAAGCCTGCCAGTGATGGCTTTGCCCAGAGAATGGCCTGAAGTAGCGATGGGGAATAATAATAATAACAATAACAATAATAATAACAACAATAACAACAACAACAACAACAACAACAATAATAATAATAATAATAATAATAATAAAATTTTATTTCTAGGCCGCCTATCTGGCCGAATTAACGGCCACTCTAGGCGGCGTACATAGACTAAAATATAACATAGAGTAAAATATAACATATAATACAAAACAACAATAAGTATACTCAATGCAAACCTACCCCCATCATACAAAAATTTAAACTAAATTAGACAGAGGTCTCGAATGCCTGCCTAAAAAACCATGTTTTCAGTTCTCGGCGGTAGCCTGTCAGGGAGGGGGCATGGCGGAGATCATAAGGCAGAGAGTTCTGTCTGTAGCAAAACAAGGTATTTTACCTGCCAAGGTTCCTGCTTATCTGATGGATGTAGTAGAAAAGCACAAGAATGCTCTCAGGAAAATATTGTGCTCACCCTTCTGAGGAAGAAGACTTTTCACTGGATCAATTGACATGCCCACAGAAGAACTAAAAGATCCACGTATTGAGATAGGAGAGGTGGTACAGAAGGTCCCAGGTTCAATCCCCGGAAATTCCGGGTAGGACTAGGAGAGAATTCTGCTTGAAATCCTGGCGAGCCACTTCCAATCAGTGTAGACAATACTGAGCCAGATGGATCAATGCTTCCTATGTTCCTATGGTCCAGATACTCTTGGACTACAATTCCCATCACCCCTGACCACTGGCCATGGCTGGCTGGGACTGATGGGAGTTGGATCCCAACAACATCTGGAAGGGCACAGGGTTCCCCATCTCTGGTCTGAAGGCACATATAATGCGGGGCTTTCCCGAAGCATCTTGGATGGCCTGTGGGAAACAAGACACTGAACTAGAAAGACCTTTGGTCCAGCAGGGCTCGTCTGATGCTCTCATGTTTCAGGCTGGTTAATGATTGGATGGGGGTTAGGGCAGAAGCCAGAAGAGCATGCGAAGATCCTCTGCTGGGTCATGCCAAAGGCCCATCTAGTCCAGCACTCTGTTCTCACAGGGACCAGCCAGATGCCCCTTGGGAAGCCCACAAGCAGAACCAGAGTGTTCCCTCCCAATTGGTATTCAGAGGTATACTGCCCTGACAGCGGAGCTGGAACGCAGCCATCACAGCTAGTATCCAGTGATAGCCTTATTGTCCATGAACTTGTCTGATCCAGTCTTTTCCAAACTTCCCCCCTCTCCCCCATGGACCACTTGAAAGCTGCTGTGGGTCTTGGTGGACCACTTAATATTTTTTTCTTCCTGATGTCACACCCTGTGCTAGATGCTGTATGATTTTGCATTGTATTTTTATACACACACCATGGAGCACCTGGATTAAGTTTGTGGACCATTGGTGGTTCAAAGTCCACAGTTTAGGAATCCCTAGTCTAACCCTCTTTCCGGGTTGCGGGCCAACATTTAGTTTCATTGCATGTCCCTGAGTTCTAGAATTATGAGGGCTCTTCCAGACAAACCTGTTTATTGAGCATTCACCCTGATTTGCTTGCAGGGAGATCAGACGATGTCAACTCTTTAATGAGAATTCATTCTGATTTGTTTCCGGGGAGGTTAGATGGCGTTGCCTCAAAGCAAGCGTTATCCCACACTTTCCAGTGCATTTCCCCGTCACTTATCATAAAAAGCCCAATATTTTCGGGAAGCAAGTTTGTTGCACAAGAAGACCTCCCAATCAGCTATAATTGTGCAACATGAATTTGCCGGTATGTGACTGAATCCCACCCCCAAATAGCAACAGTCTGGAAGTGCCCTGACAGAGGAGAAAAGCTTTCTCCACACCATGCATAGTTATAAACACTTCTATCATGTTCCCCATTTCTCAGCTTTCCTAAAAAGCTCCAAATGCGGTAACCTTTCCTGATTGGGGAGTTGCTCCAACCCTTTGATCATTTTGGTTGTCCTTTTGTGAACCTTTTCCAGGTCTACAATATCTTTCTTGAAGTGAGGCGACCAGAACTGAACATAGTATTCCAAATGTGGCCTCCCTGCAGATTTGCATAATGGCATTTTGATATTTGGCAGCCTTGTGGTGTTCCAAAGGAAGAAAAGGACCTGTGCATAATCATTATTAGTCACTGATTTAACTCCTTTCCAGCAATTCTTATATTACTGGCAAACCATCCAAGGAGATGATGGACCTGGACCCCTGATCCAGAGACTGCAATTCGTTTTCAGGATGAATGATGATGAACATCATTACCTGATTACCTTTTCCCTCAACTGGAACAATTTATGGTGGAAAGTTTTCCAGCCATGGTACCTTATGCTGTGGCAAAGTAGAGATATTTATGGCACTCGGGAGAGAGATTAGTCTCACCGGTGGGCAGAGGGAAGAGGGAGGATCCTATTGTGCAACAAAACATGGATTTCAGCCTTGTTCTGAGGAAGTCAAGACAAAAAAAGAAATGGTGCAAGGCTCGGCTTGAAAACAGGAAGGGAGAGGCGTGGAGAGAATGTGCACATCCCTACAGATGAGGGGCGCAGAGAGAGGCTGGCTTTGTGAAGAAGGAAAATGCGCAGGCTGAAAAGGAGCTTGCTCAGTGGTGGAAAAAAACAGGCCGCAGTGTTTGTTGGTACCTGTCTGACACAAAGCAGGAAGTAGGCTGGTAAATGGTCCACTGTGATAGGAAACCTGTCCCTGCAGATAGAGGCCTTATTGTATAGTGTTTATCTGAGACAGTTAATTAATAAGCTGCCAAGTGGAAATATCCCATCACTCTTATATAGGGACAAAAGAGCAAACATATCAGAAAAATGTATGAGCTGGGCTGACTTTCCCAGTTTGGAGTCTCTCTCTCTGCCCTTCCCTCCTTCCCCCTCCTTTCTATCCTCCACTGGGGAGGGATGAATAGAGGCAGCATTTAACTCTATAATTGCAGGCAGTGCTATATGTTTTCAGAGGTACGCAAAGCTTTTCGGCGTTTGACATTTATTGGTGGAGTCTCAGCTAGGGATGGGTGAACCGGTCAGTTTCAGTTTCTGACGGTTTCTCATTTTCCTAAGTTTAAGTTAAGTTCTCTCCAATTCCATATCAGTTTGCAAATTATTATTTTTTAAAAGTCCTCATGAAAATTTGTCAGGATTTTAGTGCGGAATTCTCCTAACATACATGTTTGTATGCTATTTTCCCTCGAAGACACAGTCTTGTAAAGCAATTTTTCCCAATATAATGCATTTTTGTATGTTATTTTCAGTGATATAAGCATTCGCATGCACAGTTTGCCCTAGTTTATGCATTTTTGTACACATGACTTGGCTAGAGAACTTCACTGCAAAATCTGGAGAAGTGCGGATCGTGAAAGATAGCTGTGTTTCGGAAAGTGCAAATTAGGTAAGCTTGCCTTTAAATGCGAACTGAATTGAATTTCTCCCCCATCCCAAGATTTTCAGCTTACAAGTTTCCCTTTATCATCCACTTGCAGTCTCTCTGCACACACTGGTAAATTCAGCAGCTCGTTCTTATCCCTAAGACAAAGAGAAGAAAATCAGGGTTCTCAAAATGCACAGGGATTGCCCACGAGTGCAGAAGGGTCCTTGCTTCAGACAGCTGCCCTTCCACAAGTTGGAGGCTGATAAGAATTGGGGTGGTGGAGCTTGTGCATTTGTCTCCACTCCCTGCCCTGTGTTTACTTAACACTTGATCATAACACTCAAAGAGGGCTTTAATTACACTTAGTTCCAATCAAAATCAATAGCACTTAAATCATGATGAACATGTCCCACGGATCTCAGCAGGAACTAAGTAAATCTAACGTAGTCCACCACCACCTTGACAACCCATGTATTTGGCATTCATCCTGATTTGCTTGCACAAACTCTGCGTGGCAGTTAGACTGTATCTGATCTTTACTGAGCATTCATCCTGATTTGTTTACAGGGCAGTTATACAACAAGGAGCGTTCATCCTGCATTTGTCCTGTTCTGCTTGTGTGGTGTTTATACATCTTCCCATTTGCTCACCCCACACTCGTCAATGCATTTCCTCATCACTTTCCAAACTGCAAAAAAATCTTTCTTCCCCCTTTCCTTTTTTTAAAAAGTGGATTTGTAGCAGCAGGGTGACAGAGTGCTTTAATCCACTTTAAAGGTGCAAACCTGAAGCTCTGGAATCGGATTGAATCACTCCAAATACCAACCTTCTGGAGGCAACCTTATCACTAACCTCGATGACTGCAAAGCTGGATTCTGTGACCTGCACAATATATAGATTAATTTTAAAAACGAAATATCCATTTGTTTACTTAGAACAGTCACATCTTCCCTTTCTCGCCATCAAAGACATTCCTCTCCCCCAAGGCGACTAATGACAACAGAAACCAAAGCAATAATGCCAAGTTAAAGCCATAAAAACCGATAAGCAGAAAAATGGCAGATAAGAAAAAATACAGGAGAGATGTGCCAACAGCCAATAAGATCAAGGGCAGACTCAGCTGCAAGGGGAAGCCCTTGTTGGCTTCCTTTCCCCAGAATCTGTGGGCCTCCAGGCATTGTTGGGACTGCAATCCCCATCAGCTCCAGCCCAGGGGTCTTAGATGATGGGGGTGTAGTCCAGCAACATCTGGACGACTAAAGCTTCACCACCACTGCAGCAAAGCTTTTGTGGACAGCAGCTGTCACGTCAGGCTAGGGTTGAGTTAGGGTGGCTTCAGATTTGGTGTTTTGCAGGAGGGCTTCAAGTGCACGCCAGAACTTTAGGTTTGTACACAAACTGGATTAAAGGACTCTGTTGCCTTAGTGGAACATCTCTACTTTTAAAGAAACAAACAATTTTTGTGGTTTGGAAAGAGATGAGAAAATGCATTGGAGTGTTGCGGGATGGATGAACAACTAATGGGAAGATGTGTAAGCAACACCCTGCACAAGCAAAGCAGGATGAATGCAGGATGGATGCTTGTCATGTTATAACCTCCCCACAAACACATCATAATGAATGCTCAATAAAGGCTGGATATAATCTAACCTCCATGTAAGCAAAGCAGGATGAATGGTCAACAAGTAGGCTGTCTGGAGGAGCCCTTCCTTGTCCGAAGGGTTACCAACTTAAGCAATTGTCCCAAGAGCCCCCTGACGTCTGGTGCCAGGCCTGGACATGTCTATTCAGAAGTAAGCCCCTTTGAGTTCAGTGGGACATACTGCTAGGTAAGTGTGCACAGCAGGGATGGGGTACCCTTTTCTCCTGTCAAGGGCCACATTCCCTTGGGGGTAAACTGCTGGGGGATGTATGCTGGAGGATGCTAGGACTGGCACTAGGTGGGGCCACAGCAAAAAAAATGGGCAGGGCCACCTCTTTTTATTGCTCCGTTTCTGACACCCCCTTTTCTTTCTCTGCTATCCCCTTCTCTGAATCCAGTGGGCTGCTGGGGGAGGGACAGATTGCTCATGCTAGAGGTCCAAACTGATGGCTTGTAGAAAGCTCATTCCATCGCTCTATCTGGTTCAAATTGCTCCCCACTCTCTCTCTCTCTCTCTCTCTCTCTCTCCCAGTTCATCCTGTGGGTTCCCAGTGCCCACTCATCCACATGAATTTAAGCCAAGGCTGCAGGCTCTCCATACCTGGTGTACAGGATTGCAGCCTTATAAAATTTTGCATGGTGCAGAGGGGAGAAAAGTCTCACCCCACCCCCTTATACAAAAACTACCGTGTTTTTTTTTTAAAGATTGACAGTCAATTCAGGATGGACAAAAGCAAAGTATTTAATCATGCAGCCATAACAGATATATGGAATTTGTGAGCATGGGATGTAGTGGTAGCCACTGGCTTAGGCGGTGTTGAAAGGGGATTAGAGAAAATCATGGTGGATATATGTATCAATGGCTGTTAGCCAGTAGGGCTATATAAAGCGTTTGTGTACAAATGCAGTGCACCTCACAATACCAGCTACAAAAAACAGGGGAGGTCTGTCTGTTGCCTTCATGCCCTGAATTACATGGGCACTGGACCAGAACCTATACGAGTTTTCTGTTCCTCATATATTCTTAAGGTTTTCATCTAGCAGCCTCCCTGCAATCCTGTTTTTCTGTACTGCAAGAGTTATTTTTTTTCATGAGGCAGTAGGACCTACCCTACATTAGGCAGGGTGAGGCAGCTGCCTCAGTAAGCAGATGCCAGGGGGTGGCAACGGAAATGGGAAGAAGCCAAAATAGGCAGACTCACCCATCCTTAGCCCTAGGGTTGCCAGGTTCCTGGCCTGAGACTGATCCTGTATCTTTAGGAGAAGAGAAAGTCAGCCAAGTGCAGGTGTTCTTGCAACTCTGTAATGGGAAAAACCACAAGGTGGAATTCTCCCTTCCCCCTGCACAACTTTTAAAGATACAGAAGTCCTCTTGAAGGCTGGGCCTGGCAACCAAGAGGTCTTCTGTATCTTTAAAAGTTGTGCAGGGGCAAGGGAAAATTCCACCTTGTGTTTTTTCCCATTACAGAGTTGCAAGAACACCTGCACTTGGCTGACTTTCTCTTCTCCTAAAGATATAGGATCAGTCTCAGGCCCTGAACCTGGCAGTCCTACTTAGCCCTGACATTTCTAAGCTAGCCTGATCTGCACATTTCTCTACGCTCAGGTACAGTGGAAGATGTCGTCCCATCACCAGTGTTGAATTAAGACCACATCCGCACCATACATTTAAAGCAGCACTATACCACTTTAGACAGTCATGGCTTTCCCCAAAGAATCCTGGGAACTGTAGTTTGCTAAGGGTGCCGAATGTTGTTAGGAGAGACCCCCCCTTCCCTTCACAGAGCTACAATCAATCCCTCTTCTCAGGGAGCTCTGAAATTGCAGCTCTAGGAGGGGAATGGGGGTCTCTCCTAACAACTCTTAGCACCCTTAAAAAACTACCGTTCCCAGGATTCTCTGGAGGAAGCCACGACTGTTTAAAGCATTATGATACTGCTTTAAATGTATCAGTGGGTGCAGATGGGGGCTGAGATTCTGGCTGGTTTCTGCACCCGGAGTGTGTGTGCGTGTGTGGTGCCATTTGCTCTGCCACACCCTGCCCCCTGTCTGGGACCTTTATAAGGAAGAGCTGCCGACTGGGAGGTGTTGCTCCAGAGGTGAAAGAAACTGTGCTGGAACCATCACGCTTTCCCACCTGTCCTTCCCCACCCCCTGGCTGGGAGCCTTATAAGGAAGAGCTGCCCTCAAAGGATTTCTTCCTGCCCTTTCTGGCATCTTCCTGGGGACTGCCCTTTGCCAGGTTTTTAGTCTTTTTTTTTTTTAAATCTTTAAGATTTTGTTTTAAGTTTTTGTGAGTTGCATTTTAAAACACTTGCATTTGTGTGTATCTTTTGTGAGCCGCCTTGGGGGCCTTTTTAGCCAAAAGGCAGCATAGAAACAAACGTTTAGTGTAACATGACATCCTGTCCTTTGCCTCAGGCAGGCAAATGACTTGGTCCAGCCTTGTGAGGCAACATTCAAATATGCAGCTCTCCTCATTTAGTCTGGAAGGGGGACAGCCCAGGAAACCATATTGCCACATGGGTGCTTCAAGACTGTCACTTTTTTTGAATGGCATTCAATCATGTGCTGGCAAATTCAGGTTGCGCAGTCATAGTTGATTGGGAGGTCTTGCACAACAAACCTGCTTCTCCAAAAGACCAGGCTCTTTGCAATAAGAAAAGCAACTAGGGAAATGCTCTGGAAAGTGTGGAAGGATACTTGCTTGATGCAACTTCGTCTAACCTCCCCACAAACAAATCAGAACAAACACTCAGTAAAGGGAAGACAATCTCGCTGCAAACAAATCAAGATGACTGCTCAGTAAACGTGTAATCCAGAAGCACTCTAAGTATGGTATTGAGAAATACTAACCTTTTCTACTCCAAGCAACAGGCCCAGAGATTCTCTGTTATAATTTTTCATCAGGTTCCTTTAGTTTAGGCTCACTTTAGGAGCTAAGTTTGCAGTCTTTTTTTTTTTTAGTTAAAAAACAAAAACAAAAATCAATCAGCCAAACATTTTGTATCAGTTTAAAAACAGCAAAAACCCAAAACTCCTTTTACCCCTTTTGGATTTTGCACCAACACACTGAAGACAGTGATGCCTGAACCTTCCATGTGGGAGAAATTTGATTCAGTTTGCATTTAAAGGTGAACTTACCAAATTAGCACTTTCTGAAACAATGGGTTGTATTCAACTAAGTCCTACTCCAAGTAGTAGACCCGTTAAAATTAATGAACCTAACTTTGTCATGTCTATTAACTTTAATGGGTCTACTCTGAGTAGGACTAGCATTGAAGACCACCCAATATGTGAACCAAAACACAGCTGTCCTTCAAATTTTGTACTTTTCCAAATTTTGCAATGCAGTTCTCCAGCTGAGCCATGTATACAAAAATGCATTATATTAAGGAGAAATTCTTGCAGAAATGTGTATATTTGTCAAAGCTGCATACAAAAATGTGTTTATTAGGAGAAATTCACACTAAAATGCTGAGGAATTTTCATAAAGTTTTTGTTTTAAAAAAAATAATTGCTGCAGAAATGTGGGGAACTGAATTTAGGATTGGAAAAATGAGAAACGGAGAGAACTGAAAATGGACAGGTTTGTCTATCCCTACTTCCATGAAAACACACCCTCGGATGCTGAGAGTGAGGCCCAGCATTTCTGTCACCAAAATCTGTTCCTTGACAACCACTTGGGATCCGTCTTCAAAGCCCCTTTTGGAGAATGGATTCCAGCAAAGCCTTTGCTTTGTCCTTGGCAGAAGCAACTAATTAACTCACTAGGCCTTGAGTGACGTAGACATCCTTTTCTCACCGATTGAGTTTTCCAGACTCCCACCACACCCCTCTGAAAAAGCAGGAGGAAAGTAAACAAAAGGCCCATCCCTCTCATGTGTGTGTTAATTCTAAGGAACTATGTGGTGTTATGGTTCGATCACAGTGACTCGTCATGGCAAAGTCCAGGGGACACCAGCCTCAGAAGGAGTGGAATTCATTCTTTGGGCATTCAGTGGCAGTTTCCTCATCGAGGTGATGGTTTTGGTGTATAAAGCCCTGTACAGCTTGGGACCAGGATACTTGAAAGATCATCTCATCCCTTATACACCCAGTCAGACACTACACTCTGCAGGTGAGGACCTCTTGCAGATACCATCTCATCAGGAGGTCTGTTCCGTAAAACATTTAGCTACTAAAGCAGACCTTTAGTATTGTGGCACCGAACCTTTGTCATTCATTCCACTTAAATATTAAGGCAGGTGCCACCTCTGTTGTCTCTTTGGAGCCTACTAAAGACCTTCTTCTTTCAACAAGCCTTTTAAGTAGAGACCTTATCCCAGTCTGCATCTGTGTTGGAATTGCTTTTTAAGATGTTTTGTTTTTAAGATGTTTTTAGTGTTATATCACTTGTTTATTGCCATGGGCTCCCTTTGGGAGGAAGGGTGGGATATACATTTAATAAATAAATATAAAAGAGTAAGACATGCTGGCTCTCTACTGATTTCAAGACACAGATTTTAAGATTCCAATGAGTTTTCAGTTCTGGATGACATGAATAGGTGGAAAGAGATGGTGGGCAGAACACACATAGCCAGGCAGGCCCATCATGACTCTTGGGCTGAAGGTATTGAAGCAGCTGTGCCAGTAGCAGCCAAGAAAGTCAGGACACATCTGCTTCTCCAGCACTACTATGACATCAGAGCAGCTAGGCCAATATCAGCCAAAGAGGGTGGGGCTTTTAACCCTAGCCAGAATTACTGTCACATCAGAGCAATCAGCCAATAAGAGAGATGCGGGGAAACTAATGAGAGAGGTTGTTAAGGACATAGGAAATTTTGACAGTGCTCACCCTCCATTCTACAG
The DNA here is from genome assembly GCF_030035675.1 of Rhineura floridana. Lineage (NCBI taxonomy): Eukaryota > Metazoa > Chordata > Lepidosauria > Squamata > Rhineuridae > Rhineura > Rhineura floridana. Next base: position 9,283,335 of record NC_084490.1, read on the forward strand.
GCAGGACCTTAACTACCAGTTACATAACTGAGGAACGGCAGCTTAAATGAACAACAGCAAATATTCACATGAAAATCAGAAAACCACCTCCCACAAATTTGGCACCAGCGCACAGGGAAGGAAGTGTCTTGTTTCACCCCCTCCTGCGCTGCTTAGAAATTTGATGCCATTCAAGAGTTTCTTCTGATTTCCTGGCTCCTGCTCTGTTTCAGAGGCCTAATCCAGCCAGGGAGCTGAGTGCTTTCCCTGCAACCACAGGCAGCCACTAGGACCATTCAGCAGGAAAGCTAAGAACCTTGTGAGGCCATTTGTTTTCAGGAGACCTGGGTCTGTAGAAGGGAGCAGTTCCTTGTTATTTTAAGCTTCTGGTTGACAACACTTAAACACACAATGCAATGGAAAGTGCACATAGTGGTTTTCAATGGAGCTGCTGTCTGGGTTGGGGAAAGAAAAAGGCTTTGGATTTTTTAAACTGTAAGCCAGTTTGGACCCAATAAGTCTACTCTGAGTATGACTAATGTTGGATACCACCCAGGCCACATTCACACCATGCATTCATTCCCCTAATATTCCACTGTAAACAGTCATGGCTTCCCCCAAAGAATCCTGGGAAGGGTAGTTTATGACAAGTGCTGAGAGTTGTTAGGTGAGACCCTTTCTCCTCACAGAACTACAATTCCCAGAGTAGTTTAACAGTCAGCCCCTCTTCCCAGGCAACACTGGGAACTGTAGCTCTGTGAGGGAAATAGGGGTCTCCTAGCAACTCTCAGCACCCTTCACAAGCTACACTTCCCAGGATTCTTTGGGAGAAGCCATGACTGTTTAAAGTGGAATAATAGTGGAATAAATGTACATTGTCAGTATCATCCCAGTTGACTGTCAGAGCTAAATCTGTTTTAGTGACCATATGGAGAAGTGGTTAGACTGTCAGACTAGTCCCTTGGAAGACTCTAGTTCTAATGTCATTTATTTATTTAGTATGGGTTGTGTTCAATGAAGAGTAGACCCATTGAAATGAATGGACCTAAGTTAGTCACGTCTGTTACCTTCAGTGATCCACTTTGAGCATGAATAGCATTGGATACAACCTTTTATTTATAACCCGCCCTCCAACCCAGGGCACTGCACAAAATTACATTAAGATTACCTACATAGCAAACATAACATTTTAATAAAACCCATGAAGCAAATAAACAGCAGCAGCAAAGCCCAAGTCATAAATACAGCCATTTCCAGATGCCTGAAGGAAAAAAGATGCCTCTTCATATTAGAGAGCAGGTAATATGGAAGACGACTGAACATCCAGTGGAAGAGAGTTCCACAGCAGACAGCAGTGGCTGGTGGAGCAGAGCAGGTGGGGCTGTGTTGCTCTGCTGGCTTCCCAGCACTGCGCATCACTGCCAGTTACCAAGAGAGGGAGGGGCAATGCAAGAGGGAGCTCAGCACTGTGTGATGCAGCAGTGGCGTCAATCCAGCATCCCAACACTGTGCTGACACTATGCCAGCTCCCGGCTCCATTGCCCCTCTCCCTCTCAGCAACCAGCAGTGAGTGACATCCAGTGTTGGAAGTCAGGAGACCAATAACTGAATAAAGTCAAGGTCTGAATGATCACTAGTACAGTGGCAAATTCAGAAGTGCGGGGTCCCTTCATGTTAGTCATAGCTATGCCTCTCCCTCCCTTTTTGCTTGCAAGGTTGAGAATGAGATCCTTCTGATGCCTTCTCCCACAACAGACACCCCTTGGAGCCGATAAGCATGAAAGATGAGAGGGTTAGCTACTCAGAAGAGTCTTCTCAGAGGTTGACTCACCTCTTTTCACTCTGATTAGCTCCAATCAGTAGGAAAAGACAAGGAAGTATGTTAGAAGACTCTTCTCAGTGGCCAGCACACTCCCCTTTCATGCTAATTGACTCGTAGGATGCTGGAGATATAGGGACACTGCTGGGACCCTGCTTCCAAAAAAGTAAGGGGTCTAGGACCACCTGAGACCCTGGACAACTACATCCCTGAACATGATATATTTCTATCACACAGGTATACATATAGTTTAAAACTTTACAAAAAACAAAAATAGGTCTGTGACTGGCAGCCAAAAGAATGTACAATATTGACCAAATAATATGTGGCTTTACCACAATGCAAACACGGTGTGCCATATTGCATAAATGTGTTCTGAAATATCTGGCTGTGCTGACTGAAAATGTCTTACAAATGTTAATTACTCCACAGCAAAAGAATCCCAACGTATTAGCCCGAAACCTTGAAATCCAGCAGATGGTTACAAAAGATGGATTTCGAGTAACCTGCCAAACGCGTTTTGACTTAAACATGTCTTCATCAGTGAAGTCTAGTCGAAGGACATCTCCTTGTGTGCGGAATCACATAGTCAATCCTTATAATGTATTATGCTGTTGCAGACTCAAAGGATGAGAAAAATTATCTGAAGTGTTTCTGCAGCACAGGAGTATGAGAGCTCTGACAATTCTCAGTCTTCAGTTTTATCAAACATTTACGCTCTGTGCTGCTCTGCAGAGTCGAAACGCGTTTGGCAAGTTACTCAAAATGCATCTTTTGTAACCATCTTTTGGATTTCAAGGTTTCGGGCCATCATACCTTTGGATTCTTTTGCTGTGGTGTAACTAATATTTGTATGACATTTTCAGTCAGTGCAGCTAGGTATTTCAGAACATATTTGTGCAATATTGCACACTATGTGTTTGCATTGCAATGTGGTTAAGCCACACAGAATTATTTGGTCAGCATTGTACATTCTATTGGCTATCAGCCATAGACCTATTTTTTTGCAAAGTTTTAAAATGTTTGTATACCTATGTGAAAGAAATATATTATGCTCATTTAGATCTTGACTTCATTTATTGGTATCCATTGGTTGGTCAGGGATTCCTCTAGGTTTGGCTTTTTCACTCAAGGAAGTCAGAAGATCAATGCAACCCCACTTAAGAACATAAGAACATAAGAAGAGCCTGCTGGATCAGGCCAGTGGCCCATCTAGTCCAGCATCCTGTTCTTACAGTGGCCAACCAGGTGCCTGGGGGAAGCCCGCAAGCAGGACCCGAGTGCAAGAACACTCTCCCCTCCTGAGGCTTCCGGCAACTGGTTTTCAAAAGCATGCTGCCTCTGACTAGGGTGGCAGAGCACAGCCATCATGGCTAGTAGCCATTGATAGCCCTGTCCTCCATGAATTGGTCTAATCTTCTTTTAAAGCCATCCAAGCTGGTGGCCATTACTGCATCTTGTGGGAGCAAATTCCATAGTTTAACTATGCGCTGAGTAAAGAAGTACTTCCTTTTGTCTGTCCTGAATCTTCCAACATTCAGCTTCTTTGAATGTCCACGAGTTCTAGTATTATGAGAGAGGGAGAAGAACTTTTCTCTATCCACTTTCTCAATGCCATGCATAATTTTATACACTTCTATCATGTCTCCTCTGACCCGCCTTTTCTCTAAACTAAAAAGCCCCAAATGCTGCAACCTTTCCTCGTAAGTGAGTCGCTCCATCCCCTTGATCATTCTGGTTGCCCTCTTCTGAACCTTTTCCAACTCTATAATATCCTTTTTGAGATGAGGCGACCAGAACTGTACACAGTATTCCAAATGCGGCCGCACCATAGATTTATACAACGGCATTATGATATCGGCTGTTTTATTTTCAATACCTTTCCTAATTATCGCTAGCATGGAATTTGCCTTTTTCACAGCTGCCGCACACTGGGTCGACATTTTCATCGTGCTGTCCACTACAACCCCGAGGTCTCTCTCCTGGTCGGTCACCGCCAGTTCAGACCCCATGAGCGTATATGTGAAATTAAGATTTTTTGCTCCAATATGCATAATTTTACACTTGTTTATATTGAATTGCATTTGCCATTTTTCTGCCCATTCACTCAGTTTGGAGAGGTCTTTGGAGAGCCAGCCTCGCTGGCTGCTACTGACAACTGGGGTGCTGTAACAGAAAAGTCCCTGCTCCATGCTGTCATAAGACAAACTACAGCTGTCAATGGAACTACATCCAGTAGCAGCCATGATTCTTATCAGGTGGCTTATTTATCAACTTGGCGCATCTCACTGGGTTGTTATTCAGATAAAATAGAGAGGCGAGAGGGAAAAAGAGACCTGAATGGTGCCCTATGAACCACGGAGGTAGTATACAAAACAAATGGGGGTAGAATAATAGAATAATAAAATAGTAGAGTTGGAAGGGGCCTATAAGGCCATCAAGTCCAACCCCCTGCTCAATGCAGGTATCCAAATCAAAGCATTCCCGACAGATGCTGTCCAGCTGCCTCTTGAATGCCTCCAGTGTTGGAGAGCCCACTACCTCTCTAGGTAATTGGTTCCATTGTTGTATGGCTCTAACAGTTAGGAAGTTTTTCCTGATGTCCAGTTGAAATCTGGCTTCCTGCAACTTGATCCCATTATTCCGTGTCCTGCACTCTTGGAGGATAGAGAAGAGATCCCTGCCCTCCTCTGTGGGACAACCTTTCATGTACTTGAAGAGTGCTATCATATCTCCCCTCAGTCTTCTCTTCTCCAGGCTAAACATGCCCAGTTCTTTTAGTCTCTCCTCATAGGGCTTTGTTTCCAGTCCCCTGATCATCCTTGTTGCCCTTCTCTGAACCTGTTCCAGTTTGTCTGCATCCTTCTTGAATTGCGGAGACCAGAACTCGACGCAGTACTCAAGATGAGGCCTAACCAGTGCTGAATAGAGGGGAACTAATACTTCACACGATTTGGAAACTATTCTTCTGTTAATGCAGCCTAATATAGCATTTGCCTTTTTTGCAGCCACATCGTACTGTTGGCTCATATTCAGCTTGTGATCAACAACAATTCCAAGATCCTTCTCACATGTCGTATTGCTGAGCCAAGTATCCCCCATCTTATAATTGTGCATTTGGTTTCTTTTTCCTAAGTGTAAAACTTTGCATTTTTCCCTATTGAATTTCATTCTGTTGTTTTCAGCCCAATGCTCCAGCTTATTAAGGTTTTGTTTCTGTTTTCCACAGTATTAACTGTGCCCCCCAATTTTGTATTATCTGCAAATATGATAAGCATAGCTGGCCGACAGAATGCGTCTCCTCTCACAAAACATCTACATTGGCTGCCCATATGCTACCAGGCCAGGTGCAAGGCTCTGGTGTTGTTGATATACAAAGCCCTGAGCAATTTGAGTCCATAATACCTTAAGGATCACCCAAGCCCTTATATCCCAGCTCAGTCACTGAGATGATCCTGAGGAGCACTGTTAATTCCCCCCCCCCCCATGTTACAGAGGCTTGACCGTCTTCAGCCAGAAGTCGGACATTCAGTGTCACTTGTCCCATACTATGGAACACTCTTCCAGCAAACATTTGGCAAGCATCCTCACTTTTGACTTTCAAGCATCTCTTGGAGACTTTTTTTATTAATGCCAACAGGTCTTTGCAGCTGCCTAAAATTTTCTTGAGTAGCCGCCGGTTGTTGTAATGTATTAGCTATAAGTTTCTGTTAAGATGTTTGTCCTGAGCAGGACCCGGTAGTTAAGGGAGAAAATGGGAGGAGCCAGGAGAAAAGGAAGGAGTTGGAATGTTGGCGGAGAATGTGACTGGAGGGATGAGGAAAGATCACCTGAAGAATCACTGTCATCTATGTCTTCATGGATCAAGGGGCAAATGTAAAACGAATGGCGATGAGCTTTTTAAAAAACCCACAGTACACCAGCCTTTTCCTCTGCATCTACTGCTTACACTTCGACTCCTTCAGTTTTTGCTCCTGCTTCCAGCTTGCCACAGTGCAAGGCGTCAAGAGGGATCTCCTGCTTTTTGCAAGTGCTGCTTCGGCTTCCAGGCATTTAAGTTCTTGTGCCTGTGCATTTCCTTGATTTTGCTGCAGCTTCTCCTCCTTCCTGTCCATCAGCATGAAACACCTGTCTCCATCACCTTCCTTCCTACCCCAGAGGAATCTCTGGAAACAGCGGAGGGCCTCCTGTTTCAGTTATCTTCTTACCATCTAGGACATTGATGTAACCCTTGCTGAACATTGCTTGGACCCAGAAGGACAGAGGATCTTTAGTCATCATCTGCCCTCCCCTGCGGATGTGGCTCAGGATGCAAGTCCTCATGAAGGAGCTCTCCAAACATTGGAGGATCACTTTAATCCTCCTGTGAACATAATTGCTAAACGGTACAAATTTTATTCGAGGGTTCAGCTACTGGGAGAGCCAACAGATTAACATGTTACTGTATTAGGTGCCCTGAGTGCTACCTGTGAATTTGGCAAGATAGCAGCGGAGGTTATGAAAGCCTCTTCTTCCAAACTTCAAGAGGAACTTTTAATGGAAAGGAAGCCTACTTTGAATACTGCTGTTTAAATAGTTAGAAGGGTTGAGAATGATATTCACTATGCCAAACCTGGCTGTTCAATCCCACATGCTTCTCAGGCTATGGAGTTGCAGGCAGTTCAAGACAATATCTCCAAGAAAAAATAGTCCAGTTCTGCCATGCGAGGCAAATGTACAGGGCAAAGTTATTTCTGTAACCCTTCTTTGATAGAGCATCTGCCTTGTATGCAGAAGGACTCGGGTTCAAGTCCTGGCATCTCCAGGTAGAGCTGGGAGAGGTTGCTTGCTTGAAACCCTGGAGAGCCGCTCCATTCAGTGTAGACAATACTGAGATAGATGGACCTATGGTCTGACTCAGTATAAGGTGCCTTCCTATGTATCACTGTGGGGATCCACACCACAAACCTGATGTCCTGCCAGAATGGTGACTTGCAACAATTGCCGCAAAAAAGGACATTTTGACAAAGCCTGCAAGTCTGCTATGCAAGCATTGGTGAAAGTTGACAGGGAGGAGGATGAACTGCCTCAGGACAGTATTTTAAGTGTGACAGTGACCCATCAAACATCTCCACACTATCAGGTGAAAATAAATGGACATGAACTCAGGGTGTTAGCTGACTCAGGATCTCCTTATACCATAATTCGTGCTCAGCTACACCAGGTACTTTTTCCCAAGCCAGAATAAAACCCAGGTGTTATGGAGGATCTATTGTCATCAGTGGATATACTCTGGAATATAAGGGCTGTACTGCAGAAGGCAAAGTGTATGTTGCAAAAAAAGGAGTTTCCATAACATTATGGAATCATTGAGTTCTTCACATGATTTTGGACCCTAATAGCATAGATCCTGTATTACAAGGGAACAATGAGCCATATTCAGACATGATCACCCAATATTGGTGTTGCCAAGCATTTCAAACATAAAACTCAGTTGAAAGCTAATGTGGTGTGTGTACAACATAAAGTGAGGAAAGTCCCTATCGCATTGAAGCAACAACTAAAGGAAAAAGATATTGAAGTTGTGCAAAGCTAACATGATACAGCCTGCTGACTTACCTGAATGAGTTGTCTTGATACAGAAAGAGAATGGATCTCTTCACATGTGCATAGACTTGAGAGATGTAAACCCTTAACATTGTCACAGATTGCTATCCTTTACCCAACATCAATGAGATGCTGCTGACCTTGAGGGAAAGAAACTTCAGTCTTTACAACTTTGGATATGTTTTTGGCATATCATCAGATCCCTTTGGTTACAAGTTCTTGCAAATTCACCACATTAATCACTCCAGAAGGACTATTTCAGTTTAAAAGAATGCCGTTCAGATTCGTCTCAGCAGCCTCTGTATTTCAAAAAATGATGCATGCAATATTTGGCAATATATCAGATGTCACATACTTCTAGAATGATGTTCTAGTATATGGCAGAATGGTTGTGGAACATGATACTGTTTTGAAAGTGGTGTTGGGGAAAAAATTGACAACATGGTCTTGTGGTTAACACACAAAAGTGGCCAGTTCTGTACCAACTCAGTGACATAATTGGGGCACACAATGTCTCAGAAGGGCATACCTCCTAAGTGGGTCTTAGTAGAAGCTATAAAAAAAGCACCAGATCCTGAGAATAAAGTCATGCTATGGTCCTTCTTAGGACGTTGTATTACTCCAAGTCTGTGAAACAGGTTGTTTTTTATAAAAGGATATAGCCTTCCAGTGGGATGAAACTTGCAAAGACAGTTTTTAGGAAATCAAATTGGCTATGTCAGAGTGTCTAGCACTTACTTCCTTTAATACCAGCAGAAAAATAATTCTCACAACAGATGCATCTGAGTTATGGGCTGGGTGCAATCTTAACCCATTTTAAAAAATGAAAGTTACACTTGCATTTGCTTCTAGAGCAATTAATTGGAAAAGAAGCTTTGGCGTGTTTTGGGGCTGTACAACACTTCAGGACATATTTGTGGAGTGGAAAGTTTATTTTGTGCTCAGAACATAAACTTTTGTCTGCTCTATTCAACCAGTTGAGGATCTGGCTGAGCAATACCAAGACTTGCTAAGTGGATCACTAAATTGATGGATTTTGATTTCCAAATGTAATATTTACCAGGTGCCTGGAATTCCACTGCCAATTGCTTGTCATGGCTTCCAGTCTCAAGCCAAGAGGGCAATGTGGTAGATGACGAGGATGGAAAAATGGTGATTGCACAAATAGACTCTTCTACCCAAGGAGCAATCACTCCTTCTGAATGGAGAGCATTCATAAGTGCTGACACAACACTTACTGATCTCAGAGCTTATATAATGAAAGTATGCTCATAAATGAAGAAAATACCTGAACACCTTCTTCTTTACAGATAAGTAGCTAGTGAATTATTTATAATTGATGATTGGATAATGAGGACCAGTCATTTGGTTGTCCCAACATCACTATAAATAAAATTTATCCACTTAGCCCATGAACGTTATCTGAGAATGAATTTGACTAAAAGGCAGCTCAAACAAAATCTTTGTTGGCCAGGAATGGACGAACAAGTTGAGGAAGTCGTTCAGCATTGCATGGCTTGTACTACAAATAATAAATTCCAAAAGATTTCTCCTACTCCATTAATTCTGGTAGACTATTCCACTGGCCCATGGGAAAAATGAGGATTGGATATAATGGGTCCTTATGAAGGTCAACCTGCTAAGCAAAGGTTTGAAATCACTGACTATTATTCTAAGTGGACTGAACTTTCATTTTCTGATAAAGTGACTACAAAGTGATTCAGTTCATGGCTTCCATTTTTGCTAGGGAAGGACTTCCTAAAGAAATAGTGACTGATGATGGGCAGCATCTGATATCTGTTGAAACTGGACAGTATTTCTTTTGCAATAATGGAATAAGACACAAAATTGTTTCCTTGTATCTGCCACAAGGAAATGGGTTAGTTGAGAGAATGAATGCAATAGTGAAGGAGAGTTTGCAATTATCCAGTCTACAACAAATCTGGAAGGAAGAAATTTGGGGAACTCTATTTGCTCACAGAACAACTCATTCTACTACAGGAGTATTTGCATTTTGAATTGTTGAGAGGATGCAGAGCGAACACTAAACTTATTAAGTGGAAGATCTTGGACTCCTTTATCCAATGCAAAAGATTCGCAATTGTGTGAAGGAAAAGCAACAAAAATACAAATGGTACATAGAGAAAAAGACCTCATATCTTTCAAACAGGAGATCTGGTTTGAGAACAACTGCTCTAAAGGGTTAGAAAAAGACAATCCAAATATTCTTAACTTAAACAAATTAAAGAGATCATAGGACATTCTGTAATACTGACTCGTGGCAAGTAGAAGATTGTCCCAAGTATGCATGACAGAAAAAGTAGAAGAAGAGTTTGATTCTTATTCTGATCTGGATCTATCGATGAAACTGGGAGAAGATGTGAGAAATTGTCAGTACAAGCAGATCAGTTGTCAAATAATCATGTTTCAGATACAGGGGTCAGGAGGGGCTGTTGAGACAGAAGACCACCAAAAAGATTTCAGGACTATGGGTGCAATCCAGCTCATATTTCTACCAGGCTGGGGGGAGTTGGATGCAGTGGGCCCCCGGCTGAGCTGGCAGACTCCTGGTGCAGCTGAGCCATGGCACTGCTAGGACCCTGCTGGCACCGCCGAGGGTCCCTGGGGGATAGCCAGTCCAGCAGACAGAGAGCTGGCGGAAGCCAGTGGTAGCCCCAAAAGAAGGGTGTTCCAGGGGCATGGGGGGGACTTACGTAAGATCCTTCTCATGTTTTGAGTCCTCCTCTGGGTCCCGATCTGCCCGAAATCTCTGCTGGGCAAAAGGCCGGCAGAGGTTTTTGTTGTTGTTGTTATGTGCCTTCAAGTCGATTATGACTTATGGCGAGCCTATAAATCAGCAACCACCAATAGCATCTGTTATAAATGACCCTGTTCAGATCTTGTAAGTTCAGGTCTGTGGCTTCCTTTATGGAATCAATCCATCTCCTGCTTGGCCTTCCTCTTTTTCTACTCCCTTCTGTTTTCCCCAGCATTATTGTCTTTTCAAGTGAATCATGTCTTCTCATTATGTGTCCAAAATATGATAACCTCAGTTTCATCATTTTAGCTTCTAATAGTAGTTCTGATTTAATTTGTTCTAACACCCAATTATTGGTCTTTTTTTGCAGTCCATGGTATGCACAAAGCTTTCCTCCAACACCACATTTCAAATGAATTGATTTTTCTCTTATCCACTTTTTTCACTGTCCAACTTTCACATCCATACATAGAGATTGGACCAGCAGAGTAAAAAAAATTGCAATGGGTGTCTACAGGGAGTGCTTACTCCCTGGGAAGCTGATTCATGGGAGCCAGCTTCTTCCTTCCCCCTCATGCATGCAGGTCCCAACAGAGCTGGTGTTCAGCCGGGCCAGTGGTTCTTGAATGGGAAATGGATGCCACGGAGCTTTCTGCCAGCTCCTCTTCTGCTGGCTTCCTACCGTTTGGATTGCTGTGCCTGCTACCCAGTTTTTCAGCAGCCAGCTATACGACGTTGGTTAATATAAAGAAGGAAGATGTGTTATATTCTGTTAACTATAAGTTTGTGTTAAGAGGTTTGCTGTGAGCAGGACCCAATAGTTGAGAGGGGAGATGGCAGGAGCAAGGGGGAAAGGCAGGCAATATGACTGGAGGAGATAAATAAAGATCTCTTTAAGAATTGCTTGGTTGCCAAGCCCAGCCTCCAAGAGGTCTTTTGCATCTTTAAAAGTTGTGCAGGGGAAAGGGAGAATTCCACCCTGTGGTTTTTCCCATTACAGTGTTGCAAGAACACCTGTACTTGGCTGACTTTCTCTTCTCCTAAAGATACAGGATCAGTCTCAGGCCCTGAACCTGGCAAACCTATGTGGCAGGGCTGTAACTCAGTGGCAGAGAGTCTGCTTTGAAGGTAGAAGGTCCCAGGTTCAATCCCTGGTATGTCTGGGTAAAACTGGAAAAGACTCTTGTCTAAAGGAGAGCTGTTGCCAGTCTGTGTTGACAATACTAAGCTAGATAGAGCAATAGTCTGACTTGGTACAAGGCAGCTTTTTATATTCCTAAGTCTGTCTTCTTCCGGTCAGTTGGCAACTTTTTGAATCGGCTGTTGCAGCAATAGCTTCTTCCAAAATTGTAAAGGTTTAGAAGAAACCCTTTTCCTAAAGGTTACACTGACATACACAATGTTTAACTGTCTTTTCCCCCTTGTATGTGCCAAATTCATATTATGTCAATATCAGACGTATTATTGCCTGAGGACAAATAAAAAGTCTTGCTGTTTATCCAGAGTGTTTTTCAAACTTCCCTGCTTTACAAAGCTGTTTTAAACACTGAAGTTCTGTTTCCCTGCAAATTTTCCAACATTAGTTTCCATCCTGAGTTGGGAGGGCGTTGGGGTAGATCTGGAGGAATAATGAACCTCTTTTTTTTTGAAGGTGGTCAACCTTGGAATATTTTGCTGCTAAATGCAATTGCTAGGAAGAATCCACCATTAATTTCAATGGATGCTCTTGCCAATAGTAAGCAAGTTTTTAACAAACAAAACCTGTAGCCTACTGTTTCTTTTTTTGGGGGGGGGGAAGTATTTGCTTGATGCAAAAGGAAATATATGGCAGTGTGGTGTAGTGACTAGAGTGTTGAACTAGGAAGACCAGGGTTCAAATTGCCGCTCATTGAGTGATCTTGGGCTGCTCACTATGTCTCAGTCTAATCTTCCTCACAGGTGTGTTGTGAGGATAAAATGGAGCGTGGAAAACCCTGCATGTTCCCTTGAGCTCCTTGGAGGAAAAGTGATATATTATTTATTAATGAACCAATCAACTAATTAACTGGCCCAGGGTGGCAAACAACAAAACAGCCAAATAATAAAAATACCTGAAAATATTTAAAAACGATCAAATATCCTAATAGCAAATCATGTCAAGGTTTCCAGCAGCAGCATATTTCATTCATCAAATGCCTGGGTGAACACAGGGATGTTTTTAAATTCCTCCTGAACGTTAATAATAACAGAAACAGACACGTTGTACCAAGGAGGGCATCCCACAAATGAGGAACCCACTACTGGGAAAGCACTGTTATGGGTCAATGCCAGCCAGCCAGCACCCAGCGGCGGCACCACCAATAGCTCCTTCCCCAAAGATCATAAGGCCTTGTGATGGTTCATACAAATGTAGGATAAATAAATAATAGTTGTCACAATTGCTCGTCACCTTTAGTTAAAGTACAGCTTAGTTTGCCAGAGAGCCCTCGATTACAGTTCATGACAGCAAAAGGGTACTAAAGTTCCTCCATGTTTTGACTGCAAAAAATGCTCTGTGATACTACGGGGCGCTTCCACGTGACCTGTTTTTTCAGCATTCATCCTGATTTGTTTGCAGGGAGATTAGGCGATGCTGGCTATTTAATGCACACTCAGTCTGATTTGTTCTTGGGGAAGTTAGACAGCGTTGCCTCTGGGCAAGTGTTATCCCACACTTTTCACTGCATTTCCCCATCGCTTTCCTTATCACAAAAAATCTGATTTTTTTGGGTGATGCATGGTGCTTGTTATGCAAGACCTCCCAATCTTTTATTATAACCACGGAACCTGAATTTGCCAGTGTGAGGCTGAATCTAATGTGAAAACAACGACAGTCTAGATGTGCCTCCAGTGGATGCAAATAAATCCATTGAGTGAAAGAACATGAGAATGGGTCTTGCTGGGTCAGAGATGACCAAAGGTCCATCTATTTATTTATTGATCTTTACATTGATATCTCGCTTTCCCTCCAAGGAGCTCAAGATGGTGTACACAATTGGCTCCCCATTTTATCCTCACATAACAACTCAGTGTGGTAGGTTAGGCCAAGAGACTGAGACTGGGCCAAGGTCATCTAGTGACTTTCATGGCTGAGCAGGGGTTTGAACCTGCTGAGGTTTGAACCTCAGCAATACGACATGTGAGAAGGATCTTGGAATTGTTGTTGATCACAAGCTGAATATGAGCCAACATATGTGATGTGGCTGCAAAAAAGGCAAACACTATATTAGGCTGCATTAACAGTAGTTTCCACATTGCATGAAGTATTAGTTCCCCTCTATTCAGCACCGGTTAGGCCTCATCCTGAATACTGCATCGAGTTCTGGTCTCCGCACTTCAAGAAGGATGCAGACAAACTGGAACAGGTTCAGAGGAGGGCAACAAGGATGATCAGGGGACTAGAAACCAAGCCCTATGAGGAGAGACTGAAAGAACTGGACATATTTCGCCTGGAGAAGAGCAGGGGATATATGATATCACTCTTCAAGTACATGAAAGGCTGTCACATAGAGGAGGGCCAGGATCTCTTCTCTATCCTCCAAGAGTGCAGGACACGGAATAATGGGATCAAGTCGCAGGAAGCCAGATTTCAACTGGACATCAGGAAAAACCCTAACTGTTAGAGCCATATGACAATGGAACCAATTACCTAGAGAGGTAGTGGGCTCTCCGACACTGGAGGCATTCAAGAGGCAGCTGGACAGCATCTGTTGGGAATGCTTTGATTTGGATTCCTGCATTGAGCAGGGGGTTGGACTTGATGGCCTTATAGGCCCCTTGCAACTCTACTATTCTATGATTCTAGTTCAATACGGAAAGCACACGAGCTTTCCAGTCCAGCATTTGGTTCCAAAAGCAATCAGCCAGATGCTTCACACCTGGTGTGAAGGTGACAGTCAGTCTCCCCACCCTGGTCTCTTCACTGTTTTCAGCACCTGGTATATAGGGGTATATTGTGTCTGTAACAAGCAGCATCAATTTAGCTGTCATGGCTAACAGCCTCCAAGGATTGGCCTGGCTCTAATCTTCACACAGCATATAGTTACACTATGGAATTCTCTCCCACAAGAGGCAGTCATGGCCACCAGCATGGATGGCTTTAAAAGATGATTAGACAAATTCATGGAGGAAAAGGCTATCAGTGGCTACTGGCCATGATGGCTGTGCCCCGCTGCCACTGTCAGATGCAGTTTGCTTCTGAAAACCAGTTGCCGGAAGACTCAGGAGGGGAGAGCGCTTGTGGGCATCTTGTTGGCCACAGTGAGAACAGGAGACTGGACTAGATGGGCTACTGGCTTGATCCAGTAGGCTCTTTTTGTGTTATTACTGTATATTCTTAATCCATTTTTTTGATCCACAAGACAGCACCACATATTGTGCCAGTAAATTCCATACGTTCATATATGTATTGTGTGAAGAAGCATTTGCTTTTTGCCAGCCCTGAACTTGCTGTCAATTTCATCACAAGACTACTCCCCTGGACCCCGAGTTCCAGATAATGCTTGATGATTCATATGCAAGTACCTTTGGCATCAAATGTGTAAGTACAATCATTTCTTCTAAAAGCAAACTCAGGGAGTAAGTGCCGATAGGATTATGGGGGCAAGTAGGAAGTATCTGAAGTGCATGCTCAGAGGAACCCTAAAGTTTGCAGAAGTAGTGAAAAAAAGGGTGAATCTAAGTGGGCAAGCCCCCCCATCCTCAGAAAACAGCCTCGTAGGGACTGAGCATGCTTAGTGGCCAGGAATGTTGACTGGCATTTGGAAAAGAAAACAGCAGAAGGATGGCTGGCTTAAACTCTGAACAGTAGCCCTCCCCTTACATAAGAATATATTGCAACATTTCATTGCAGATCCCACTTGCTGAAATCTAATAGGCACTGGATCACACTCCCTGATCCTAAGCAGAGGCAATGGAAAATCTCACCACCACACAAATCTACACCACACAGTGCTAAATCAATTATTTGATGCACAATTTGATGAAGTAGCCTATACAATGGCTATATAGGCTATTGCCTATGTAAAAGATCCATGCAATAGATGATTTGGGCTTTATTTCTGGCTGAGCGATGCTCCTGACCATGAAGACGGGCTGATTATACAGAGGAGCTAAATAAATACCTCTGTTTCCTGTAACACGTCTTTGGATAGCATGACAACATTTCGCTTCCACAGTATCTAGAGGTGTGTTTCGGGAATAGGGGATGGGGAGAAATTTGATTCAGTTCACGTTTACAGGCGAACTTAACCTAATTCGCACTCTGCAAAACAATATGTGAACTGAAACATGGCCATCCTTCGAAATTCTCACTTCTCCAGATTTTGCAGTGCAGTTCTCCAGCAAGTAACGTGTTCCAAAATACACATACTATGGTAAAATGTGCAAAAAATTGCATGTATTAGCAAATAAAACACACAAAAATGCAGTATGTTCTGAAATATAACAGTTGCAAAAATGTGTACACTAGGCAAAACTGCATACCAAAATATGTATTTTAGGAGAAAGTTGCGCTATAATGCTGATGAATTTTCATGAGGCCTTAAAAAATCACAAGATGACTTGGAAATGTGAACTGAACTTAAGAAAATGCAAAAATGAAAAATGGAGGGGGACCAAAATGGACAGATTCCCATTCCTATTCAGGAATAAGGGGCATCTAACCCCTTTGCTGTGTGTCCTGATCTGCATAAAAGGAACCACCAAAGCGCACATGGGAAGCTGTCCTAGCTGTCTGATAGCTCTCTCGCTTTTTGAGGCCTCACCTTTCTTCTGATACCAAACTCGTAGTGACAGCTGCTGGCTCCATGTCAGTGGGGCAGTGGAATCCACTCCAGGTTTTACTCAGTGCTTCAGCACCCTGGACAGTGCCTTGAAAGCTCAGACTAAAACCTGGAGCGGGTTCTACTGCCCCACTGACATGGAGCCGCCCTCCCCCACTGCAAACTCGGCTGGTGAGCGCCGAGAGGATTGTATCCAAGACGGGGTCCCTGTGAAGCAAGAGGGAGGCTCTCAGCATACTCCCAAGGAAGAACACAACAACTGCATGGACACGAGTGCAACACACAAGCCTTGTGGCACTGGAACAGCTCCCTTATTGTTTGAAACCTGCTTCCTGCCCAGGCTCCTTCTCCACAGCGAGCCATTTCTTCCTCTTCTCTTAAAATAAACATTGCTAATAATGCCCTTTAGATTGTGCAATGCACCTCCAATTCTCTCTGTGCCCTCCTACAGAGAAAGCGAATATGTGTATGTGT
Organism: Rhineura floridana; assembly: GCF_030035675.1. NCBI lineage: Eukaryota > Metazoa > Chordata > Lepidosauria > Squamata > Rhineuridae > Rhineura > Rhineura floridana. The sequence goes on from NC_084490.1 coordinate 9,299,752, forward strand.
GTGTGTGTGGGGGAGAAGCCTGGCATTGGCACCTGCTCTTCATCTGCCACAGGAGAGGAGAGGAAAACAAAGCCTCTGTGGTGGCATCCAGCCTTCAGCCATAGATTGTGAGCAGGAAGTGATGTGTTTGCATAGCGTGATCTGTGTCAACTTGAAAAAGGAACCTAAAAGGCATGTGAACCCATTTTAAGACTCGCAAGCTGGATGTGCGCATATCAAGTCAGACAACCTCTTCACCGATAAAGAAATAAATGTGAAGATGGAAGGATTACTTTCTCAACCACCCCTTTGCTGTCTCGCCTGGGGTGCCTCCAGGTTGTCAGCATTTTGTAGGAAGGATTCAAGCACATGACTAGAACTTTAGGGTCCCCTCCAGAATGGTGGGTTCCCCCCTCCAGATGTGCAGTATTCTGCAACATGTCATTGACTCAATAATAGTGCATTAGTGGCAGAGCTTGGAAAAGTTACTTTTTTGAACTACAACTCCCATCAGCCCAATCCAGCGGCGATGCTGGCTGGGGCTGATGGGAGTTGTAGTTAAAAAAAAGTAACTTTTCCAAGCTCTGATTAGTGGTGGGTTTATACTGGACCATCCACACATCATTCTGCCTTATTGATTGTTCTGCAATGCTTCTTCAGTGTTACTGCATTATTGCCATCTGGAGGGACACTCTTGCATTGTAGTGCAACAAAAGTGGGATAATCCCCCCTAACATTTGTGGTATAAGAGGGCTTCCAGACAAGTTCTCCAGCCTGTTCTAAAATATACAACAAAAATGAATTATTGACCAATGTAGCTTCAGTATCAAGCCAGTTTCACCCCCACCCCCATCGCTCCTACTTTGCCTAACATTCAGCCTGATGAACAGTTCTGTTGGACACAAAAGCTTTCTCACTATTTTATGACAATTTGGTTGGTTATAATAAAGGGACTTCAGGATTTTTCAAAATAAAAGAGGTTGTTTAACCCTAAGCCGTGTATGCCAATGCAACCTACCTCTTCCTCTGCTTCACATATACTTAAAGCACTACTATACCACTTCAAAAGTTATGGCTTCCCCCAAAGCATCCTGGGAGCTGTAGTTCCCAGAGTTCCTTTGAAAGAGGGATTGATTGTTAAACCACTCTGGGGCTGAATGGTGGGTAGGATGGCGTGCAGTCTCCTCTCTGCCAGCCTCTACCTATTAGTACAAGGCAACTTCTTATGTTCCCTTTTTAAAAACTTAATTTAGTTTTTCAAAGTTTGTGCTTTTTAAAAAAACTTTGTAGTATGGGTGGCCAGCTGCCCGATTAAGCAAATCACATAGCTAGTGAGACTCTGCCCACCCACCATCTTAATTTCCTAGAGGCATATATACATATACATTAGCTATATAAAAATTTGTGACATATGCCTTGAGTCTTGGCCCTGCCTGCTATGGTGGCTCATAAATTTAATAAATAAATAAATAAATAAATCAACAGGGGGAGGATTTCACTCTGCCCATGTTCAGAGGCTGTTCAGCCAGTCTGGAAGCATGAGATGAGCTATTGTCTTCCTGGAGTGGGGAGATAAATTGACACCCGATGGTGCTCCCCATTCATGGCACCACAGGGTGGTATTCAACTAAACTGCCCCATCAGTGCAAGGATTACCACTAGCACAACAGGACTTCTCTTCCCTCTTTCACCAGTGCCAAATCTGCTCTGGAGGGTTGGGGGGAAACCCAGAACAGATTGTGGGTGGGGGGGAGAAGAAGAGAAGGGAAAATTACACAAGAAAAAATCCTTGCACTGATGGAACATTCCCTTTAGCGCTACTTTGAATACAGCCCACAGAATCCTGCAAATCCTAGCTCCAAAATGTTGAGCTTTGGGAAGCTGCCTGCCTGAAATAAATAAATAAAGGCATGAGAAGAAGAAAAATCACATGGCAAACAACAAAAATGATCTGGGAAGCACATATGAAAGGAAACACAGGATGAAACACTAGGAAGCAGATGGTGACATATACCCTCACCCCCACACACAAAGCCTCTGAACGCTGGGGGTCACCCAACAACATATGTAGTTCAGACTTATGAACAGCTGCCCCACCTCCAGTTAGAGACAGAGAGAGATTCCAAAACAGCAAACGCAGGACAAGAACCAGCCAAAAATTAACCTCATCAGGTACATCAGAAGGGCCCTGCCGGATCAGACCAAAGGCGCATCTAAGGGGTGAGGAAGCCTTTTTCAGACTGATGGCCACATTTACTCCTAAGCAAACATGGGCCACACGCCAGTGACAGGCATGATAGTGACAGAGGGCAAAAAAATGGGTGGGGCAGCCAGAGGCAAAAGTGGGCGGGGCAATAGACTCTCACCTTTGAACTATTAGATGCGCACGTCTCTCTCCTCCATCCAGGAAAGCAAAAGGCACTGTCACAGTTCCAGGACCAAACTCCAGCCAGGCAAAAGCATGTGAGGCGGGCACGAAGTAGGATGGGTGGGGGGGCGATGTGGCCTGTTATAAGGACGTAAGAAAAGCCCTGCTAGATCAGGCCAGTGGCCTTTCATAGTCCAGCATCCTGTTCTCACAGAGGCCAACCAGACGCCTACTACAGAAAGCCTGAAAGCAGGACATGAACACTCTCCCTTCCCGCAATTCCAAGCAACTGCATTGAGCCTCGCTGTCTCGACAGTGGAGGTGGAACACAGCCATCGTGGCTGGAGTTCTCATGGTGCTGGCCACTGATAGCCTTCTCCCCCAGGAATTTGTCTAATCCTTTTAAAAAGCCCTCCAAGTTGGTGACCATCACTGCCTCTTGTGGGAGTGAATCCCATAGTTTTAACTATGCACTATGTGAAGAAGATGTCTGTCCTGAATTCATTGGGTGTCCTCTGAGTTCTGGTTTTATATGACAGAGGGACAGACTCGCATTCTCCATGAATTCGTCTATTCCTCTTTTGAAGCCACCTTAGCTAGCGGTCCTCATTAATACCACTGCATCCTGTGGCAGTGAACGTGCCATAAACTCATGATGCATGGTGTGAAGTTTCTCTCTTTTGTTTGTCCTGAATCTCTGGGTCGCTGGATGACTCCAAGTTCTATTTATTTATTATTATTTATTTATTATTTCAATTTATATACCGCCCTGAGCAGAATAGCTCTCAGGGCGGTGAACAAACAAGATAAAATACAATATATCATAGTAAAAAATCACAAAAACATGACTCCAAGTTCTAATTTTATGTTTATGTGTGTGTGAGAGAGAAATGACACACTGTCTCTGCACCATGCAGAATTATGTCCCTTCTCCCTTAGTCCTCCTTCCCTTAAACTCAGAGGCCTCAGCTGCCTTACCCTTTCTTGCTAGGGAAAGTGTTCCAGCCAGGTGATCATTTGGGCTGTGCTTTTCTACACCTTTCTTCCAAGTCAGTATCTGTCTATCTATCTATGATGTACTGTAATGGTTAAACGGCTGGACTAGGACCCAGGATACCAGGGTTCCAACCTCACTCAGCTATCATCAACATCATCATCATCATCACCATCATCATCTGCCCTTCACCCAAAAGTCTCAGGGTGGGTTACAACCATTTTAAAACACATAATTGCAAACAGTTAAAAACGAGCCTAAACAACATCACAGAAAATAGGGTGGGTCCTAAAAATACACATCCAGGGTAAAGAGGTGCATCTTCAGCATTTGCCGAAAGTTGCACAATGAAGTTGCCAGACGCACCTTGGTGGGGAGAGAGTTCCACAGCTTAGGGGCCCCCACAGAGAATGCCCTCTCCAGGGCCACCCCCCCGAGCTTCCGAGGGTGGCGGAAGTACCAAAAGGGCCCCCTCTGCTGATCTCAGCACCCCAGAAGGTCTGTAGGAAAGAAGGGGGTGTTTCAGACATTTGGAACCTAAGCCGTTTAGGGCTTTAAACACTAACATGAGCACCTTGAATTGGGCCCGGAAATGAATTGGCAACCAATGCAGCTGTTTTAAAACAGGGGCTATATGAGCTCTAAAGGGAACCCCAGTCAGTAATCTGGCTGTTGGATTTTGGACCAGTTGAAGTTTCAAAGTCATCTTCGAACGCAGGCCCATGAATATTACTGGGTGACCTTGGGGCCGGCCACCACAAATTCTCAAACTAACCTACCTCACAGGGCTGTTGTGAGGATAAGTATGGAGAGGGGGGGAAAGCCAAAAGTTTTAAATGTGCATTGTGATTGTGCGGTAAATGCGTCAATAAGCGGGCATAAGGTCGTGCTCCTGCTCGGCTGCAGTCCCACGCACCCTTAGCTGGGATGGAGCACCGTTGAATACAACGGGGCTTCACTTCAAGTCGACGTGACTGGAGCCGCGCGTTGCGATTGCCTAAGAGTTTGTGAGAAGCTTGTGCAACCACAGCGGACTTTGTGTGTGGCCGGATCCTGCTTTCATCCCGTAAGGAAGAACCGTCCAGTCATCACAATCTCTCTCTCTCACTCACACACCAGACTGTCAAATGCCCACGCTGGTTGTTAAATACTCTTGCACAGGGCTCCTGTGTGTAAAAAACTGGCCAGGATATTAACCGGCCTGGGCTCCTGCTGGGAGGAAGGACGGGATATCAGTCAAATAAACAATCAATCAATCAATCAATCAAACAAACTAGTTCTTCTGTTCAGGGCTCGCTCCGCTCTTCAAATCGTCACCCTCCCACGCCTGCCCCAGACCTGAAGGAAGACCGCGGCGCCAGGGGCGTTCTTGGGTGCCTGTGTGTGAGAGGAACACCTTCTCTCTCCCACCCCCATGGCGACGCCCAAAACAGAGACCTGTCTGAGCCTATGATCGCTGCCACTCAAGCGCACGGTTATGCCCTAACCGTGCGCTTGAGTGGCGGCGATCACAGGCGCACTGAAACATCTGGCGGAGGGCATGCGCTTCACGGAAAGCACATTCTCGAGCGCGTTCCGCCTCCCTCCAGCCAAAGGAATCCCTGGGATGGGAGCTGTCCTTCGTTAAGCGTGGTGCGAACGGCACCTCTCTGAGGGGTAAACTACAGTTCCCAGGATCAAGATGAAAGGAAGCAGCTAATTATTGGAGGAGGGGGAGAGGGGTGTTTTAAATGTGCTTTAAACACACGGGCTGTGCGTGGGTGTAGGTGTGGGGAACGTTTCTCTGCTGGCTGCACCCTGCCACCTCTCATCGCTATCCTTCCTCCCCCCCACCCCAAAAGCACCTGCCTCCTTGATCCCTCCTCCCCCTTCCCGTTAAGGGAGGGTAGACTTTGTCCCAGATGCTGACGTCACTTGGAGGGGGGCCTGCCTCCGCCGCCTTTACCTGCCACTCCACGCCGCTCCTGGCTCCAAAGGGAACCAGACGAGGCTCCTCAGAGGGTGTCACTTCTGCAGAAGTCCGTCGTGGATTTTGGCTTGGGCTTCTCTTTCTTGGCTTGCCAGGCGCCATCCCATAATCTCTCGGTGCCCCCGACATCGCCACCCGCTTCCTCCGCGTCACCATGTCTATGCTGCTGGAGACCGTCGGTTTTTTCCTGGCGACCATCGGTTGGGGGATGCTGGCGGTGACGCTCTTCAACAGCTACTGGAGGGTCTCCTCCGTCTCCGGCAACGTGATCACCACCTCCACCATCTTCGAGAACCTGTGGCAGAGCTGCGCCACCGACTCCACCGGCGTCTACAACTGCTGGGAGTTCCAGTCCTTGCTGGAGTTACCAGGTAAGCGGCAGCAGCAGGTTGTCGGGGAAAGGAGGGAGGGGGGAGGGAAACCGGGGGGATGCCCTCCGATCTCGTGGCACAGGAAGGCAGCTTGGCCTCAGCGCCAAATGGAGCGTAGGAAGATCGAATGACAACCGAATGCCCCTTGGAATGACACCACACGACCACTGGAATGGCACCGAATGCCCCTTGGAATGACAGCACATGGTCACTGGAATGACACAATGCCCCTTGGAATGACACCTCACGGTCACTGGAATGACAACGAAAGCCCCTTGGAATGACACCACTCAGCCTTTGGAATGACACCGAAAAGGTCCTGGAATGAAGCTAAGAGGCCATCAGAATGACACTAAAGGGTAATAGCATTTGTTCCTTCTGAATGGCCGTAGAGGATATGAAGTCTTTCCGAATGGCCAGCATACATAGACAGAAACGTTGAGATCATGAGTTTACAAAGCGAATTAAGGTCTTCCACCACCTCCAAATGTCCCTCCTTGCTAATCCTTTTACATAGGAAAGGCACCTGCCACACAACTTGTGTTACATGTGCTGTCTCTGCACACCACATCCCAGAACAGTTTATTCTCTGTCTCTCCCACCCTGAATTCTCCTTGCTTCAAGCCATGCACAGGAACGTGTGTTCCTACATGGCTCTCTTGGAGGGCATCAATTGGGTATCTGGGCAAAACTCACCTGGACAGAGTCCTTCCCTGCCCTGTTGAACCTCCTGTAATGCAGGGATTTGTCAAGTGAGCCCTTCCTTTCTTTACCCCCCCCCAGCCCCTTTTCTCCTGACTTATTCTTTGGGGTAAGGTGACTCGCTTTTAAATTAATTTCTGAAAAGCAAAGTGGTGAGGGTCACACCTGCCACTTCACCTGCCCTGGAAAACCTGGATGCAAATCCCAAAGGTGTGCTATTCAGGGGATAGATTGAACCACTTTGCCCATCCTCAGAGGTGCTCTGTTTAATTAGTTTGACCATTCTACAGCAAAGCTTTGGCTTGAGGAACAGCCCTCTGGGTACTGCCAGACGGATGATCTAGAAATCTAAACTCTGTCCCTGGGAGAAACTGTCAAGTCAGCAGTCTCTATAACCAACTGAACTATGTATTATGTTAGCTTATGTAATCAACAGCCAGCCACCCCTGTTTCAAGCTGCAGAGCTTAAACTGAGTTGAAGACCATGATACAAATGTCTGGGTTCATAGATGGGACATGCAAAAATCATAGCAGACGTATGTGCAGAGAGTAATAATCTTTTTCCCACTGAGGAACTGCAGTCAGCTCAGAGGATATGGCTTTGATGCAGTCTGCCACATCTTTCTGCCAAGGTTCTCCTGTATCTTGAACAGCTGTGGGACAGG